>NW_027315812.1:13522013-14007013 GCF_026437365.1 Eucyclogobius newberryi
GAGCGGGCTGGTGATGTTCCAGTGCAGAAAGCTTGTAATTCCTTGTCTTCTCCTGAACTCTAGACCACACTGAAACTTTTAAATCGTCGTTGAAGCCTACACTTTTTGGAAAAAACAAAGCATCATTTATATTCGTACATATATAAATGATGATTTGTGTACATTCTGCGTGTGTAGGTATATGCGCCTGTATTTTGTACTTTGAACGAATAAAAGTTAGTATTTATTAACCTAAAAAGCAAGCTAAAAACATATGACAAATCCTCCAGCAAGGCGCTCCTAACGCTGATTTACTGTACATCTTAGAAGCTTATTTTTTCTTATTTTTTTTATCCGATAGCTTATTGTTATGTCTTATTCATTGTTCATTGTTTTTTGGTTTTGTGTTGCATCGAATCACCAAGACAAGTTCCTGTGTTTGTGAATTTGGTTCATTGACAATGGCAATAAACCTTATTCTGATTCTGATTGTGAGCGACACAAGGGTCCCATGGGTGCTGCACTGTGATCGCCCACTGCTCCTGACAGGTTTCCCCACTGGCATTACAAAATGGGGCGAATGCAGAGGACAAACGGTGACATTTGTGTGATGGTTCCTCTACTGAGACAAAGTAACCTGAACCCAACAGGAAAAGTTTACTGCAATTACATGACAGAGTAAACGGAAAAGTGTGTGTATTATCGCCGAGTTTATAAATTGAATGCAACTGAAGGGAAGAGAGTGATTATGTTTGCAAAGGCTAATAATAATGGAATTATGCTTAAGGTCTTAAACTGTGAAAAACAAAACATTTAAACTGTTTGCCGCAGTCTAAACACATCCATCACTGAATACTTCCTCGGTTGTGGCCGATCTGCAGAGGCAAAACAGATCTTTGTTTGTAACACGAAAAAGCTCTACCAATATCACAAATCGTTCCCCTGTTGATTTCGATTATATCCCACAAAGCATAAAACATTTCCTTGGACTTTCTCTTTGGTAAATCTTAAAATAACCAGTGTTTGGCTAAAGTTTGTAGCAGCTTTTCAATTAGGAATGTCAAGTACTCAAATGCCAAACTAAACTAGACTCACTCCATCTCCCAAACCCGCTCCACCTCGTGCCTTCTCCTGGGTATATTGAGACTGACATGTCCTTCGAGATGAAAGGGGTCATTTCAGTCATTTGGGCCCCAGAGCTAAACGCTGTCGGAGTTAGCAAGCAGCTTTTCTGTTTATTGCGGCGACACGGTAACGGACTCAGAGGCACCATTACAACACAAGCCTGTAATAAAAGGGCAAATGCTCCACTCAGCGCCTGAAACGCTATTTGTGGCCTATAGCAGATCATAAAGCCCTTTTTTCTTTGTATAATGCAAACTTTCTCCCCTTAAATGTCTCCTCGCAGTCCCTTTACTTGTCAGTGCCTTCAAATAGTCGTAGAAATTGTTGCCATAATTTCAGAAGGAAGCGAGACCACAGACTTCGTGCCAGTTTAGCGTCATGTGAATACGCCCAGTAATTACAGGTATTTTAACCATAAAAAACACACACCAGTGACCGACAAAAGACAAATTCTACAATATACTATAATTACTTCCTTGCCATGAAAGTCCAGAATGACATCTGTATTTGTTTTGTACAGATCGATGTAAGTCTTGTCATTCGGTGCGTTTGTGTTTAGCTGCGCCTTGTCCGGATGATCCAATGAAGTGTCCAATGAGAGCGTAGAATCAGATCTAAGCAGGTCTTGCATATCCCGAACGCGCCGACCCAGGCTTCATCTCCCCGAGTTCAAATGGCCGGTGGTTGACATGTGGATTAGCCAATCAGGGACACGCATGGCCCGTCCACATCAAAACAAATATGGCCGCTTGCGAGTGAAAACACATCACAAGGAACTGAAAAAACATTGCAGTATCAATAAGCAAAGCACGAAACGCTGTCAGTCGGATGTGAGAGAGGTTTGATGTCGTTCTAAATGATGGATGAGCTGTTTTGTTTCTCATGCATCACAAAATCAGATTGCACGTTTCTGTTTGAGTTTGGCTTGAGGAAGAGACCAGACTCACTCTTCAGAAAGACTTGGAGAAAATGTGCATTCTGGAGCAAATTCTCTCCAGCATCTCACGCTCAATATTAAACTATAGATTGACTTTCAAAATGTGATCGCTTGAGCCATTAACCTATTCCACGAGCCAGCGTTTCATCATTATTTGCAAATGTGAAGCCCCCACGCTGCTGTTCTTGTTGCCTGATCATTTATTATGTGTACTACTAGCGATTATGCGTGAGATAAAACTGACAGGTGGATATTTCCATCTCGGTTCCCCTGAGGATTCAATGACAGTGTTTGGCGTAGATGTATCACCAGAGACAGTTTGCGATGTGGCGGTTACATTTACAGATGCCAATTACTGAGAAGGACAGTTTGTTGTTAAGTCAAAAGAAACCACAAACAGACAATTATTTATATGTTCAATTTCTGCCTTCACGCTTAGCAAATGGTGTGCATTGTAGTCTATGGTGGTACATGTGATTATGCTTAACAAATAGAGCTTAAAAACCGATTCAATGTGTTTCTGACGTTACATTATCAACAATCAATGTATCCTTCAAGATAACTGTCAACTTTGAACACATGTTAATAGACTTTATTGAGCTTGCTTGTCTATAGTGAGATCAATTAACTTTGTTCAATATAAACGCAGTTCATACAACGCACCACTAGATGCCACTAATTAGTTACACCTCTCCCTGTTACGTTTTAGATTTTTTGTTGACTATTTGCGTTCTAATCTCTTATCAAAGCCACCGTAAGATGCTGTAAACAAGACAAACGGCTATAAATCCTCAGAGAAAGCGTCCTCAATTTGAATTTGTCTGCAATTTGTTTTACTCCAACGTGACTTATTAACTTTTCCTCCCCTTTCAACCTGCAGCTTTCTCCTGGAGTTTTGATAAGGCCTTGAAGCACTGTGCACAAATCATTTCCCCAGAGTTCCCGCACAATCCCTCATCGCAGGTGGAACTGTCTCCGCTCCAAAACGCAAACAACAAACACAGACACAGACTCTACAGCACTCTCTTAATGATATCTTGGGGCCGCCTTGGTACGACAAACTCCTCCAACACTGAATTCATTTGTATCCTTTTCCTTCCGAGGGAGAGAGTGAGACACACAGAGAGAGAGACAAACAAAATGTCAATGAAAGATTTGTCTGGACACCAGTATGTGTTACGTACAGCCAACAGCTACATTTGAGAAAGAAAAGAGAAAGAAAAGCTGATACATAGCAAAACATCTCTTTTAAAAAATATTTGTCTTTTTCAGTGGATACAGTTACCAACGTGTCATAGTGGTGGGCGTGGTCTGGTGTGGGTGGAAACAAGCAGCTTAATTACTGAATTCGTATTTTTACTCTATTAAGACTTTTCCGGGCCGATTATGTTTATTTCAAGCACAAATAATAAGAGGTGTGGACAAGTCGTGACCTGGACTCCAGTCAGACTAGAGTCACTTTTCTGTGACTATTCTGATTGAAATAAATCCCGATAAAATGGACTAAGACTTAGAACTTGACTTGGATTTGAAGGTCAATGATTCGGGACTTGACTTGGACTCTGACCTGTGACTTGAAAAAATAAAAACTGTTTTTGAGTAATTTTAAACACTTAGATGTGACCATGAGCTTTTAAAAAGAAGAACCATTCACAAAATTGAGCAAAAATATGAACCGTTTTTTAGTAATTTTATACAATGACTTGTAGAGGACTTGGACTTGACTTGGACTTGTGGGACGTTGAAGTGGAACTTGACTTGGACTTGGCACAAAACAAGGACTTGGTCCCACCTCTAAGACAAGGGGAGTCATAAATGAGCCTCGACAGACTTGGTTGACATGGCGTTACCCTAGAAAAGATATTCTGCTACATGTATTATTCTGTTTTAATACAGTAGCTACCGCTCATAGCTACCCAATTATTTTTATATTCATACAAACTTTATTCTCCTGCATACCTTGGTGTCTGTGTTTGACAAAACAAAACACCCAAAGTCCGTGTTTGCTCTGGTATTCGGTGAACAATGGGTGATAGAGCAGCTCTTCTACATTCAAATGAATGAATTAAAATGAATTAATGAATGAACCTGTTAGTGGGCGTTCCCTCATAAGCCTATCTGGCTTCAGTAGACTGAAAATGGGTCTAAAACCGGTCCAAACCCAAAAAAAACAATTGTTCTAAACCAGGAAACAAAGATTACACAATCAATTTGCCAAACTGGCTGCACATGTTTAAAGTTCACAATCAGAGCCAATCCAGGTCAACTTTCCCCCCGTTATGATTGAATAAGCGTGGCCAAAAACCTTTATTAATCACTAATTGTACCTCCGAGGTGAAAGAAACATAACTATAATGTACGAACAATTATTTTACCAGACAAAGCCACCAATTGAATAGTGAGCTGCTGAATACATCAAGAACCTGCTGAAAACGTGTGTTTAACGGCATCAGGCCTGCTTGTTTTAATTATCCCTGTTTAAAAATGAAATGAAATGACAATTGTACTTTTAGATTTAGCACTATTTCACATTTCTGGTGGAGGGTGAACCATATCTTTAAACAATAATACTGTATCTTTGTAGAGACAAGCACCAGAAAAGCTTAAGTACACATTTTGGAACACCTGCAATAAAATATAAATTGCTCTAAAACACATTTAGCCCAATTCAACTCCCTAAAACCTACTCTGAATTTCAAAACTCTGCAATTACACTTAAGCCTAAATGGGCTGCAGATCATTGTAACTTCATAACAACGTCACTTCCAGTGGTGACAGATGCAAACCAACATTTCTTCGCCCCATAAAAGTTTGTAATTAAAACTTTGCGACTCCACTTTTTAATTACGACATCTGGCTATTAGTTCAACAACATTATGAATCTAACTTTTCCAATTTTGAGCTAATTAGAACAAGGCAAACAAAATTTGGGCGAAGGAAAACTCATTGTGACATCTGTAAAACCGTGTTATTTTTGCATGAGAAACGAGCCCGACGTCGCGCGCCATTTGCATATCCTAATTAAAATGCACGTCTACTGCGAGTTCATTACAGAAGAAGTACTTTGTTGAGCTCGCTGGAGGATTTTGTTTCAGGTTTATCTTGCCTCTTCGCTCTCTTCATTGATATGTCAGCAACTTCGCGGTCTGTTACAGCGATTTCTCCCATAATTACAGAGCAGCTGATTGGCTCGAGACACGACAATCTGAACACAAAAAAAGCCCATTGCAATTTACAGGACTTTGGGGAGCTGAAGCACAACACACGCCCGCACGACTTCTCCACATTTCTGGGCTAAAAATGTCAATCCGATCTTTAATTAAATGTTTGACTCCGTTGCTGCAGGCACATTGTCAAAAAGTGCAAGTTTTGGAGCTTCTGTCCTTGCTATAGTTACAGTATATTGATGGAGTAATTAACAAGCTAATCCTAATATTCGAGGAGATGCGGCACGTTGGGCTTTATCGAACGGGCGTTGTTAGTTCTTGACTTGTGGTTATCTTAGCACACCAGCTGCTCACGAAGCAGAGCAGGAAGAATGTTTAGAAACACTTTTCAAACTATTGTGTTGGATTGAAGAAGTTACATCATTCCTGGTTCTTCCATTTTTGTAATTGCCTGTCAAAAGTGCAAGGAAAATGTTTTTGGGACTTATCGATTTCCGTGTAAATGACCCCTTGTGGCGGGATCTTGCTCCAAACTGATTTTATATAAAGGTATGTCCGTACATCGAGAATAATCAAACATGAACGAAAGAAAAGCATGAATTCAAGCACATATTGGATCCAGGGACGACTACATCACTTCAAAACAAGCTCATTTTCATTCATTAAAACAACGTAATCACTAAAATGTCTCCTGATAGTCTGGAAATACCCTAGCTCCTCTTGGATAATGCATGAAGATAGAACGATGCACAGGCAGCGTTAAGCACTTAAATGAGTACTGAAGAAAAAGATACCGCTTAGAAATACACAGGGAAGCACTTTGGTAATTGTTTCAACATTCATCAACTACGGTGCTCATATTAACACGCATCTGCACTTCTGTTTCCTTTTTAATTACATTTTCCTGCAAACTTTCTGAAAGACAATCATCTTTTTCCCCCTCAAACTTCTTGTAACTCCTCAGGCTAGCTTTGATCGCCACTACATTAGCTTTACATTAGCGGCGATCATTAGCAGGACATCAGCCCCGCCACCAATTTGCCTTCAGAAAACAGGAACCGTGGCCCAAAGACGACCAATGAGCCGTGCGCCAACTTGATTATGCCCCGAAACAATGCGCCATCGTCCTGGGTGAGACTTTGAAGATGTGAAGGCTTTGGAGTCAATGTGCTAAAGGCTAAGAGCTATTTTAAAGAGGAAGATGACGCCATTATGTGGTAACGGCGTAGATGGACACAAAGGCAATCTACTTGAGGGGGAAACGGGGGTTGGTTTTAGATGGTAAATCATTATAAAAATACAATACAATACAATACAAAGTTAGCTGTATAAGTATAAAATATTGTGTTGGCAGTATTGGTAAAGAACTAAATACAGGTTCCAAAAATATTCAGGATACTAATTTAGGAAGGAATGCATGGCAGTATTTGACAATTTAGGCTGCATTAGAGTAGAATAAAGTCTTTGTGGTGAGTGCAATTGTGATTGTATTCCTCTAATTAGTGGTAAATACATGCACAACAAACTGTGAAACAACATAATATACGAATGCAGCTCAATGTGAAAGTATTCTAAGGATTCAATCTCAATGAGTTGGCAAAATAAAGGTAAGGACATACGTTTTTCAGTTGTAATGGTAAACATATTGTATATATGAGTCTGTTCACATTTTAACATTGGTCTTTTAAGCTGAATTGAAACGACACAAACAGTGACCAGGTCAGAGACAGAAAGAGTAATTGGACAATTGAGATGTGAGAAAACTTAAAATCAAACTTCCTCCATCACAAGCTTATCTTCACGTATCTGTTATGAGTTGGGTGCATGCTCCACGGTATGACATTAACCATATCCATATCTATGAAGACAAGTCAGTGACAGGTTCAGATCTGTGGAAAGGCGACCGCACTCACAGTAAGAATGTGATTTTGAAAAGTCGCATTAAGTAATCAAACTCGTGCAACTGAATACACAATGGACTGTGAAACATTTCGGGTAAAACCATAACATGTCCATGGAGTCAAGCAGGTGAAACGCTTTTAACCAGAAAAGTCATTCATTTCCTAAGTTGAGCAAACAGACCAGCATGTAGTTCTGAAAGGCTGAACCACGCCTGGACATAGCATGCTACCGCTTTGCAGCTCATCAAACCGCTACGTCCCGCACAGAAACTGTCCCCGTGTACTTCAGAGATATAAATCCACTCTGCATCAAAGCTCCATGTCGCTCGATCCATCATCAGAGCACAAATGACAAGCCCTCACTAAACCTCTCCTTATGAAAGTCCATAAAAGAGAAGAACCTTGACACTCACAAGCCCATGCAACTTGGATGGCCCCATTTCACCACTCTCACCCTTTTCATCACCAGCTCCTTTCATAAAAGACCATCAAATGCAGCTCTAGACAGTTTTACGAGGGCGTAACCACCACCATTTTGAATGCCCGGGCTAAGTTTGATGCGCGTGAACTTTAAACTCAGCGGGGAGGCGGCTGACAGTGGGGCTGGCCTTCCTTATGTTTGATTAAGAGGCAGGTTGACCTTTAGGAGACTCCAGGGGGCGCTAACACACGCTCGCCACTGACAGCACCGCACACCCGGGCGCGGACCTCTAATTACCGTGCGGATCTATCAATCTGTTCGCTCTCAGTGCACAGCGAGGTAAGAGAGAGGCGGGAGAGGGCTACAGAGGGTGTCATTGAGGTGTCCGAACGTAGAGCGAAGACTGCATGAATTCTGCCTTGTGGATTAGATAGTTACAAATGTATGTTTCCTTTGAAGATTTGTGAACCGTATAAATAGACCTTAAATTGGAATCTGTAGTTTCACTTCAAGAACATTGAGAAAAGTGTAGTGAATGAGAATTTTAAATGAAGTTAAGGATAATAAAATGTTCCTTTCTCTAGAAAAGTACTAAAAAAGACAAATGAATTATAGCGAATAAAGAACAAACATATAAGAAAACACTTTTGGAGGCATCATTTACTCCAGTGAAGTGTAAACAAAATGCTCATCTCTAACTTCTTTTCCAAGTCGTCAGATAATCTCGGTGCCGCTCCCTGATGCCGTTAGCGCGTGTGATGGATGACAGAGGATGTCCAGCAGGAAGCAGGAGCCAGTCAATACAGTGCAGTGATGAATGGAGTGACCATAGTGGCACTGGGCGTGTGCACTGCCCTGTACATGAGTAATAGACCATGTCATCACACAGGTATTCTCCCACGGTCAATAACACCCACCGGACACTCCACAAGATGGATTTACTCTGTAATTAGCAAAACTACGGCTGGTGAACCTATTCAATATAAGATCAACAATACAGAGCATGTGGAAGATGAATGAATAATGCATGTTATAGGAGGTGTATTGGATTAGTTCAAATTTAATATTTTGTTTATTTCTGGGGTTTCTGGGATATACATTGATCATAGTTTACTAAAGCTAGAGGGACTTTCCGTAATATTCATAACAGAATAAAGTGTAATAGTAATGGCTTGGAATTGTGCATTTCATGCTTGATAAGCTTTTCAAAGTGCTACATTTCCACTCTCAGTGGTGGTCAGCTTCTCAAGCCACAGCTGCCCTGAGGTAGTCTACATAATGCATATTCAAGTGTCTTGCCAAAAGACACAATAAAGTCATAGTCAGTGGCAATTACTTTTAAGATAATTTAAAAGACATGCAAGGATGATGTGGTGATGATAATGATGTGATGATCAGAAATAAATCTGATTATCATATTTCTAATAACAGATTTATAATGATAATCAGATTTGGAGTATGCATGTTACATCAGATCTGATCTCTTTCTGATTTTCTGTGCATGTTTTGACAAAGAAAGTTGAGCAATAAATTAATAAAAAGTGATGTGGCAAAGACAAAAATGAAAGAGATACATAAAATATTAAAATAGATTAAAATTACAATGAATTATACATTCTCATTAATGGTCATGAGAATGTACCCAGGTCATTCCAACTGGAATGACAAAAATAACATGTTACTGAGATGCACATTTTTCATTCTGTCATGTTTGAGAGTCATATCCCTTTGGCAAAGAAAGAAACTCCCAAGGCCAATAAGATCTGAATACAAAATGACTGGAAAGTCTACACTGCGGACTCCATACACCAGTGGGAAAGGATTATTTACTTGGACGGATTGTAATATTACTGCATTTTGACAGCATAATATTGTATGCCCTTAAGGAAAACCGGCATGTGTGAAAAATCTTATGAGATTAGATAAGGAAAGATTTTGTCATAAAATAATGTGGGCTGCTATGCAATTTGAGCCACAAAGGCCCATTCATGCCATCTCCAGCACACTGCCTATTCAATATACGGCTGTCAGTGTATTTTCTGATACCAAGGGAACTCCATATCCTGCACTTGAGCCGATAGGGCGAGCGTTGACACCAGGCTGACAGGTCACAATACCAAGAGGGATTTCTAAAACATGACAAATACAATACCCTCACCTATGGTCATGAGCTTTGGGTAGTGACCGAAAGAACAAGATCGCGGATACAAGCGGTCGAAATGAGTTTCCTCCGCCGTGTGGCTGGGCGCTCCCTTAGAGATAAGGTGAGGAGCTCGGCCACACGGGGGGAGCTCGGAGTAGAGCCACTGCTCCTCCACGTCGAGAGAAGCCAGCTGAGGTGGCTCGGGCATCTGTTTCGGATGCCTCCTGGGCGCCTCCCTCGGGAGGTGTTTCAGGCATGTCCCACCGGGAAGAGGCCCCGGGGAAGACCCAGGACACGCTGGAGAGACTATGTCTCTCGGCTGGCCTGGGAACGCCTCGGGATCCCCCCGGAGGAGTTAGACGAAGTGTCTGGGGAGGAGGAAGTCTGGGAGTCCCTGCTCAGACTGCTGCCCCCGCGACCCGGCCCCGGATAAAGCGGCAGAAGATGGATGGATGGATGGATGGACAAATACAATGTGCTATGCAAAAGAACTGGGCATTTGTTCACATTAAATACATGGGTTATCTTCAATAGATTACAATTTTCCAAACAAATTAATAGTAGTTAATTCAACATTGCCACATACGTCCGAATTTGTGTGTTTTTTAAAGGACAAATAAGAAAGCCTTGGGAGATGCCAAAGTAACTGAGCTTTGTCTCCACCTACAGACTGTAAAGGGAATTATAACCACGAACAATAATTTGATATAAATGTGCATCATGTTGTTAACAGCTTGGTTATATAAAGGTGTCAAACATCTATATGAAATACAAAATATCAACAGTATATTTTTTATAATTATTCCTTCAGTTTCCAGACACTTCCATAAAGCGCTTACTCTCGTTCCTCTTGCGCTATAGCTGAGTATTTAGAAGGTGTGAAGCCAATCGGAGTGTGTTTTAACACTGCTGCTGTGGAACCTGCCTGAGAGCATCTGCCCCATCCACAGGGAGCTACTGCTGCTATTACTGCAGCCTCACTGGACCAGGGCACAGGGACAACACAGGGACAGATACAGGTACAGGGACAGGCTCAGATACAGGACAGGCTCAGGTACAGGGACAGGCTCAGATACAGGGACAGGCTCAGATACAGGGACAGGCTCAGATACAGGGACAGATACAGGTACAGGGACAGGCTCAGATACAGGACAGGCTCAGATACAGGGACAGGCTCAGATACAGGGACAGGCTCAGATACAGGGACAGGCTCAGATACAGCTACAGGCTCAGATACAGGGACAGGCTCAGATACAGGGACAGGCTCAGATACAGGGACAGGCTCAGATACAGGGACAGGCTCAGATACAGCTACAGGCTCAGATACAGGGACAGGCTCAGATACAGGGACAGGCTCAGATACAGGGACAGGCTCTGATGCAGGGCGGAGAGTAGGTGCAGAGCAGGGCGGAGAGCAGGGCGGAGAGCAGGGCGGAGAGCGGGCGGAGAGTAGGTGGAGAGTAGGGCGGGGAGCGGGCGGAGAGCAGGGCGGAGAGCTGGCGGAGAGTAGGTGCAGAGCAGGGCGGGGAGCGGGCGGAGAGCAGGGCGGAGAGCAATTTTCAGCTCCATATTTTTTCAGACGCTTTGTATTCTTACTTTCAGCTTAAAAATGGCCCCACAGCAGCCCTGGTAAACTGCATGGAAACAGATCTGTAACTCTGTCCTCTAACAAACCTTTATTCACATGCATTAATTTTGGATTCAAATTTAAAACACCGAATTTTGGGCTTTTACAGTAAGTGTGCTTTAGAAATACACGTTGACATTGACATTAATGAGAAATAAAATACTTCTTTATTACATGAGTCTGCTTTTGTGCTACTATTATAACATACTTAGTGAAAAAAAAAAAACATACCTGAGGCTGTTTGCTGTAACCCGAGTCAATATTTTTTAAGTGGCTCGGACGGTAGGCAAATTCTTATTTTTTTTACATTGAAGGCAAAAAAAAAAAGACCAAAATTTTGTCATTTTTTGAGTCGGAGTGACCACCAGGGGTCAGGCTACAACAGGCTACTGGGCGTGTGTCAATCCCAGAATGCATTTGCGTAAGTCAAATTTCACACCCTGACAGAGAAACACATGTCCTATGGAAAGTTCAGTGGCGCCGACAGAGGGAAATCAATTTTTCAAAAGCAATATGACAGTCCTTTCGTGCGCTCTAATATGTTTCAGACACAGGTGGAGGACTGAAAATGAAACGTGCTGCTTGGTGCGTTCTCTGTCCGTTGAGATGAGAGACAGGTTAATCAGCGTGATAAAAATATTTGACATGGTGGTTTAGGAAAGTCCGGTCGGTGAGTCTGCGAAATAATTGAAAAATGTGAGATTATGACATTTTTCAACAAAATGCTGATATTTCTTTTTCAGTCGGCTAGTTTCATAGCAAACAGACATATTATAATGCCTAGCCTGAGCAACAGTTTTTTGTGTGTGTTTTTTTACTACAGCTTCTCATAAGGTATAACTCGCAAGCGCTTAAACCATTTTCTGTCTAATCAAAGTGCACAATCTTGATAGAATTTTGGCACAAGATCTTCCTTATTAGTCGGGTTTTCAATTTGTGATGGAATTCTTTCAGACTTTTCACTTGTATGACGGTGGCACTTGAGTTTCTACAAAGGTGTCACAGCCGCCAAGCCCTGCTCCACAGTGTCCTCCTCCCCCTTCCTGTTGCCGGCAGGTGAGTGGAGCCTGGTCAGACTCGGCCCAGCTGTGTTCACTCCATAATCCAGCGGCTCCAAAAGCCTCTTCACAGGGCCGTGGTGCCAGAGCTTAGTGCCCACTACAGTTAGTGCTACAGCTAGCTCTTGAAAATACATGAAAGATACAGGAAGACTACTTACCTGTTTTTCCCTGGGTTTTTTCCCAGATCCCCACGCTGCAGCCATCGCCACTTTAACCTGCAGAACTTATATTTGTGAATAAATACTGACCATTTGGCACCATTGACCTGTGTCTGCTCTTGGGTTCGTTGCATGACTCATAAAGGCTTGTTTATAGTCCCCAACTAAATCTATGTACAAGTGCTACACAGTTTCCGTACGTACCTGGCAGCCAATCAGACGGCTCGTGGCTCATGCTGTGCCGTGTAGGCGCTGTGTTTGTGAACCGAGGCTGTTCCACAAAGACTGTATGGAAAACTGATGAAAAACCGCTTGCACTCAAGGCTAATGTGATAGTTGATTGGAAATAAACAAAATTCAAACTATTTCATTTGCATTTAATGCAAATGAAATAGTTTGAATTCCCACAGTGCACCTGGACCCAGATTAGCTCGAGGTTTGCGTCAGGTCTGCGTAAGGGCGCACGTGACTGAACCCTGGACAACAAACCGGCCTGAACACAAAACGGCACGTGGAACTTAAATAATTGAATATGTTATAAGTAACTTGGGTCCTGCTTATGCCCATGAGTTAGAGAAATCTAGCATCAAACTCACTATGTCACATTTCTGAAGGAGACTCTGCCCACTGCTTTCCCTTATGAAGATGTTATTGCTTTGCCTGGACTGTTCCACATGTGGTATTAAATGTACGCAGGAAAAACATTCAATCACAGATGTTTTTAATGTGAATACACTTTGCATTCTTACTTTGAGTGACTTCCGAAGAGTGCAGATACTTTCCAGCTTGCTCCAGCATGCTATAGCTGCTTGCTTTTTAAACCAGGGATTTTTTTACAGTTTTAAAAATATATCTGATGAGCCAGCGACATGTCCGGGAGAAGGAAAACAAACTTTTTGGAAGAAATTAATGAGTTACAAGCACGTTTATTTGCTTTAGAATCTGAAAAGGGAAAAGGGACTCCGCGATACAATTCCAGTGTCATCCAGGAGTAAGAAGTCCAATCATCAGAGTGACTGTGTGTCATTCACAAAACTGTCTAAAGACCAGACTGTAACAAACTCGATGTAGAACCTAAACGATCCAAAGATAATGTAAAGTCACCTAAAACACAGCTTACAAACAGATGTTTACCACGTTCAGAGACTAAAGGAAATGAATAAAGAACAAATTGAATACATGACGTGGCCAAAAGGCAGCAGACAGAGAGAATCTGTGTCAAACGTCACAGATTCTCTCTCTCTCTGAAAAAATTAAAACACATTCTTTCCAGGCCAATCAATAATATTGGCTTCATGCGGACAAACTGAGCTTTACTCCACATGTTTAGCTTTTTAGTAAGTTGTAGAGAAGAAGCCATTCCAGACATACATTTTAATACAAACCATGGTCCAGATTGGTCTGAATATATGGATTGCTTGTGTGTGCCGAAGTGCAGTGATAAAGGGAAAATGTGCAGCTACAGCTCGACTGTTGTATGGATCTTGTAATGTATTTCCCAAAATGTTGCTCTCAATTTGTCCCAGTGACACGCAATTTTCAGCTCTATATTTTTCCAGACGCTTTGTATTCCTACTTTCAGCTTAAAAATGGCCTCACAGCAGCCCTGGTAAACTGCATATAAACAGTTTTGATAACCTTTGTGTTGACTCTAAAAGTTGCAGCCTCTTGCACCTGTAATAAATCTCCAGTGTCCACACGGCGCCCGCTCTCCTCGCTCTGACCCGCCGGCTTCATTTTTTACCCTTTGACCCCAAACACATCTGTAACCACAGAAGATGAAACATTACTTTTAAGCTTTGAATTCCCTGCAATGCAATTTCGAGTGAACCCGGCTCTCCTGCAGACGCCATTGCTTTGTGTTACTGCCGACGCTTTGCGTCGGCAGTAACACAAAAAAGGAAAAATGTCGGTTTGCTATAACAAAAACAACAGTAATAAATTGTATACAGTTGGAAAGCCTTTGTGTTTCAGTTATTTTTCGTGGGATTTTGTAATGTTATTGTCACATCCCCCAAGAAGCATATGAAAAATAATTGTCTATACTATTTTGGGCTTACAATTACTAGTATTTTATGTATATAATTTCTAATATGTCAACCTTTAGCTCCAGATCTGGAGTATCTCAATAACAGAATTTACTCAAAGCAATTTGTGGTAAAATGTGCCTGTGAATGTCTCGGTTGACAATTAAGTAAAACAAGAAAGAACCATAAAATGAACCACAAAAATGCAAAAATATAACTTTATACCGCTGTTTGAGAGACGTTTCTGCCTTTTTTTTCTGTCATCTTTAATAGTTTTGCTTATATATACTCCATATTCCAATTTCGCATACTCCAAAACAACAATTGTGATATTATCAATTTTTCAACATATCTCTCTGGGCCCTATACCAAGGGAACAATAAAATTCACTGCCACTGAAGATTTAAAAAATAATCATACACCGATTTCCGATATTTTTCTTGCTGCTGTGATTAAAATCCATAGCAAATGGAAACATGGAAAAACAAATGTATTCATATGGAATGTATAAAGTCATTTGTTGCATGGTTGTTTAAACACACAGCAATATTTTTGGACTATGCTCTTCCATTTCCATGTTTACTCATTGTCTGTTCACGTTTTCAATGTTTACTTTGACCAATAGTTGGAGCCCTTTGTGGTTAAGACTCGGTTAACCAGTTGCGTTAACACAGTGCTTTTTTGTAATCATAATTAGTCTACAGTGCATTAAGAGAGTAAACACAGCGACAGGTCTTTGAACTGGCTGAATAAAAGCTCCTGCAAATGGTATTTTGACACGCTCTTGTAGTGATGATTAATGAATGGGTTTCAGCTTCCTGTTTCATGCAAAAGTTTGAGGACTTTTTCCCTATAAAAATAAATAATATTTGGCATTAAAATGTTAATCACAATGGCAAAAGTCCTACTCTCTTAAGAGTCACGTTGTAAAGTTGCTAACATTTGCCGCTAACCTTAGCATGTGAAGGTAAAGGATCGATCTGTTTTCTCCACCAACGTCAATGAACCATGTAAGATTACATTAGTTCATAAATACGTCTTTACGTGGTAAATCCACTGTTTTCAGCGAACGTCTTTTCACTCTGAGACGTAACCGTTACACGAGGGCACGCTCGGACGCCCTCTGGAGGCTCAGTTGTGTATTACAACATAGAAAACGACAACAAATTAAATGCACCAGTTCTTCGGGCAACATGTCTTCACCCGGTTAAGCATTTAGTGACGGTTAATCAGTTAACCATGACCACCCCTAATGGGCAGGAAAAAGACAGTATTTTCAGTATTTTAAATGTACTTCTTTCTATGGGACTTTTTTCACGCCATATTAAATGCCACAGCAGGAGTTTCACCCTACAGGCCGTGATGACTTCAAACAATGCACTTTACAGGCTCATTTTTGCATATTTATAAAAATTAATGTGTTGTCTTCGCTCCCAGTCATGTATTATGTTGTTTGTGTCTCCTAAAAGCTGTTTTTAATGTATACTTTGAATTAATGAATGCATGCCGTGCGATTCCAAAGTCCTTTTTTCTACCGCAAGGGGCAAATAAGCTGAACTGGATTGCTGCTGATAGCTGATTTTGAAACTTTTCAGACTCTCCACATCAAATCAACAAAAGCAAATCCCCGAGTACAGCCAATGACACCCTTGTAGCTAATGTGAAGAGAAAATGGCCGTCCGTGAGCCATTTAAAATCTCCCCAATTAATTCAAATGAATCCCTTACACCTCCATTATAATACATAATACATCAGCAGCACGAGGCGTAGAGGCACAAGCGTTAATTTAGCCTCGTCCCAGTGCAGCCGCTGGTAATATTCCTCTAATGTTGGGGGAATATACGCCGTTCTTCTCGACAACAGGTGCTTTCTCATTTGCAGTCTGCTTCTGTAACGATCTCATTAGGAAGAGCATTGTGGCAGTGGGCCGTCCCGAACCTCGGAGTCGCACAACAGGGAGCAGACGACGCGGGGGCCACCAACAAGCAGCTCTGCGAGACGGACGCGCTCATGTGCAGGGCGAGAGAGGCCAATGGATACACATAAAAAGATGCTTTTGCTTGAAGGATTTGGACGGCCTCTGTACAATCGGACCTGAGGAAGTTAGAAGAAAACCTATTACATCCAAACAGATAGATTTAAGTAAGATAAGATAAGATATTCCTTTATTGTCCACACATGGGGAAATTTCATTGTTGCAACGCAGGTAGATACAGAGGAAAAGGACAGATAACTTATAGGAAGTTTAAAAAAAAAGAACTCTTATAAACAAAACTCTTATAAACAAAACAAACTCCTATAGACAAAACCTCTCATTTCCTAATAAGGAATGGAGGGGGGAAATAAAGATAAAATAAAATAACATAAAATAAAAACAGCTAGCGTAAGACAAGATAATACTAATAATAAGTAGGGCAGCTGTTGATTAATCGGTCTGCTGTTTCTTAGTCAGTTAAGCAGGGTTGGGCCTGGTTGGACTGGGACAATCTGGAGCCACAGTGGGATTTTAGTGAGCAAACTGTTGATGTGTCCTTAGGCAAGACACTTCACCCACATTGCCTTATATGGTGTGTGAGTGAATGATTGGCGGTGGTGGTCGGAGGGGAGCTGGCACAGATTGGCAGCCTCATTTCTGTCAGTCTATACATTGATTTTGTATTATTATTTGATTCTTAGGATGAAACTGTGTGTATGGGCCACAGCAGAAAGGACAAGGAGTGAGTTAGCTGGAGTGACTGGACATTATAATCTGCCTTTTCAAATGAAGATGCTGTTTATCAGAATCAGAAAATGTTTTATTGCCATTGTCGGTGAACAAACTAGGAACTTAATAAAGAATAGTAATTATAAACTATGATAAAAATGACTTGTACTACAGTTATTTTTCAAACTCCCACACTGCACTCTGATATTCATGGACCTGTGATTGTTGTAATAAAGGGGAGATGAGTAATGGCAAGTATAACAAATGCTGGTAATAGTGATACTTTATTTTAGGTAAAGGATTTATTTTTTTATTTTTGCTTATGATTATATGTTTGTGTGGCCTCTGTTAAATAAACTAAACTAAAACGTGAAACCAAGAAACTGCTTTGTTGAGTACTGTAAAAATGGTACAGTCTGATGAAATGATCTTTCTACACATAATATACAAAACTAGAATCCACCCTCCTCTGAAAGTTACGCCATTACCCACAATCCTCAGATGCAGTCCTCCTCAAACTTGCTGTGCCAAGGCCCAAATGGCACAGATTAATCATAGACAGCCTGGAGGCTATAGAGAGAAGAGCACTTATAGAAGGTTCACATTCGCAGCAACAGACACGCAGAAGCTGAGAAAACTCCACACAAAAGACCATCATTTTAAACATTCGATTTTGGATTATTTGAGGGAAACGATAAAGATTTAGTACATGTTTTTGTCACATGGCATAAGTAAATCACGTTGGTCATTGTAATCACACTTTAGGCCTCCGGATTTTTTCAAATTGTGTCACCGTGGACAATCTATTAACCATTTCCTTTAGTTTATTACTACAGCCTTAATGGGGCATTTAACTAGAAGCAAATACATGTTATAGGTATTTTTATTGGCTGGATTGCACCCACTTTACTTTGTGACAGAATTATGTCCATTGCTAATCTGCTTTAGTTTAAAGACGTACAGTCCAAGGATGTTTTAAACAACTATTTCTTGAAACTACTTCTACTAATGCTAAAACTATCGTTTTTCAACTGCAAGGCCAGCGTGATAGACATTTTCTACGTATTAACAAGAAAACACCCAAGAGACATTTTAATTAGCATCTTCAACATCCCAACAACACATCTGCACCCGGTAAAAAACAGTCAGTAAAAACAATAGACATGTGTTTGGACGTGAACTCGTCCGTTTTAGCTGCAAAGATGTGGTGCAAATGCTAAATTACTCGACATCCCATTTTGGCTGCGTGTAGCGTAGGCAGAAACACGAGCGCTCTGACAGGTTTGGGGGGGAAAGACTAATTGAGCTTGGTTGTTTAGCTCACTCAAGAGTTCTCTGTGCAGACTTGGTGACATTTAAGACGTCTGAGTCGAATATACTTATAGGTGTTTCATGGTGTTGTGGTTCAAGTGATACAACTGCATTTATTCATATTATTCCATAAAGGTGATTATTGAAAAAGTGGAGCAGTTTAAGTTATTCGAAGGCTCCCTACTGTACTTTGGTGTAAAGTTTGATTCGAATCTAAAACGAGCAGCGTTTTCTCCCCATGCGGCGTCGCCATTTGTGATCTGTTTATTTTGGAAACCTGCAGATTTTTTTTTTGCTTAGTCACCGTTCTGCACCAGTTTGACAATGAAGATGTTTGTTTTTTTTGTCTGCTAACTTTGGCACGGTTGCCCCTCTTGACACACGTTCTAATGGCTTTCCAGTCTCGTGCTCGTGTCTGGCTGCGCTCTCCCGTTTGAAAGTCGAAAACTTGGCCGCGGTCTCGACTCCCTCCCTCCATCTGCTTCAGAGTCTGTCGGTTTGACTCGCGGTTTTGCCTCCGCTTCATTGCACCAAGACACTTTGTATAAGGACAATCAGACAATTTAAAGGGGATAAATTATGTACAATTGACTGTTATAAGCTTTTAACCAGTGTGCAGAACAATAAACATCTAAATATGTCATAGTTAATGGTAATAATATATAATCAAACACATAGAAAGTAGGTTACACGTTATTGATCAATGACGGAGGTATTTTGGAAACTTGCACTCAAAAAACACATCATAAAAACAATCTTAGAAGCTTTATGTCGGTGTTCAAGTCGCTAAAGTGTGTGGTTTGATTTCAACGACAGTAAATTCAAGTTATATCCCCTTTATCATTTCATTTCATATCAGTTTAAAGAATTTGTCTTGCACTGTGTTCAACGACCTCCAGCTCTGACGCACACGACGCACAAGAGTTAATTTATCTGATTACAATCTTCAATGTGTCGAAGCCAAAGAATGACTCAAGGTGAATGATGAAGATACAGTTATATTTTATATCTTCATCTCGTGTTTACTGTTTATTTAGTTTCTGTCAGATATTAAACCTAATTGTAAAGTCAAACGCCAATGAAACTTTTTTTGAGAGTCACTTTGGTTTCAAGCAAATAATAATGAAGAAGTTGCCCCTGTAATTTGTGAAATTGTTTATCTTTCAATATATGCTAAAGTAACTTCACCTTCTCCTCAGAGTGTCTCTTCTCTGTATCATTTCAACCACAAACCATCTCATTCCGGCTTCGGTAAATTATCTAAAATGAACTATACACTGGTCATGGACTCATCCTAATCATATAAATCCTTAAAACGTCTTCCTTGTTGACAAATCTTATGCTAAAATTAATTAATAGATGCAGTATGTCGTTCTCCCGGTTTTATTTTTTCTTCAAATTGGTTGAAAAACAATAGGAAAACTCCCTTTAATGGATCAGCAGAAATCCTAATAAAATGCTGTTGTATCACAAGCCACAATGAAATACGATTGGCCACTTAAAGGTCAACATAAATCATACTCCGCTCAGCCTTCTACTTTTGTAATCTGCACACATCTGAACAAACATCCTGCGAGGATTAGCAAAGTATGGACTGAAAATGTCCAAAATAACAAGTGCTAAACCGGATTACACTAGTCTGGACCATATGCCAGGATTATGAGTTATGACTTCTTTCTTCTGCATTTTGAAAAACATAGTGAGTTTGATTTGATTCAATGCTTATTTACAATGTTCCCAAAAAATGATATATTCTGAGGAAACCCTAATATTTCTTACATAATAGGGTGAGCCATATTAACAAAATGTAATGAGTTTTTTAGTGTTGTTGTGGTTTTTTCAACGTTTCCCAGATTACTCATCAGAAATATGCCCAGACATGCCTGTAAATGTATTGACTGAGTGTTCCTGAAGTCTTCCAAAAAAGTATTGTTTAGCATACCTTCAAAACAAGTATTTTAATATGATGTAGACAGTCTATTGCCCCCTCTGTAAGCACGTTTACCACCCATTATTCTTTGATATTTCCAACTATTTTGGTCAACATTGTGCATTTGTTTTCAGTAATTGAAGTCTTTGTCTATCACCATCAATAGACAAAGGTTTCAAGTCGAGAGGGATTTACACAAACAAGTAATTAACCTCGAGAAAACAAGATTTCAGACACATTATTAAAACTTAACCGAGGTGCAACGTGGTGGGAAAATCAGCAGAGCGGGATATTTTCTGACTACTTCCTTTCCACGGCTAAAACACACACACAATATAGAGACTGTACGATATCTACTTTAATATTATGCAACACTGATAAACACTATTTTAAATGTTGTGACTAATTGGCCGAGCTTCATCTACAAGACAGTGACATTTCAAGCATTATTATTACAGAGCAGTATGTCACATTTCTCTTTTGGTGTCATTTCTTCTCACAAAATTTTTGAATGGGTAGAAAATAGTGGCGTGGCTGTGATGCTGACTCACTGGATAGTTTGGTCCAGCGGGTAACAGGTGCACAAACAGCAGATGTGGGGAGAACGGGCCATCAATAACACAGCGAGTGCGTTCAGCGGAGGGCAAACACTGGGATTTCTCCTCTTCACACGTGGGTAACATGGACTCAAAAATATGCTGACTCTTTATAGGTCTGCTGGTTTATGTGTGTTTATGTACTACAAAGGTCAAAAAGAAATATTAACTTGTTCGAACACGTGCAGTTTGAAGTAATATCCTGAATGTGTGGTAATGTTAATGGATTATTCCGAGAAGCCAGGCTTAGGGCTGGGCAATACTGACAAAAATGATGATATGTTTTGCGTCATCTCCTTAACGATATTCAGAAGAACTGTGAATGTGGTTGTAAATGTCTTGGTTGGTAAAAAACATGAATGGACAAGAAAATTAACCTGATTAATGACTTTATTCCCGTGTTTGGGAGACTTCACTAGACGTTTCTGTCTCTTTCTCAGCAAATGTGTAATAGTTGTCATTAAAAACAATGAACTTGATATTCTAACTTTACATTATGTGCAAAACAACAGCTACAATATTATCATTTTTTAAATATATATTTTCCACCTCTATCAAGACATTTTGAAGTAAAAAATAAATAAAAAACGTCAGTAGTTCTAATTCATCATTCAAAACAATCTTTTTAATTTTTTTAAAAGCAAAACACCTCCAACAATACAGTCAAATAAAAACACAACAAACAAACAAAAAACTGAATTCTCTCAACTCTGTTCTTTGTCAACAAAAGCTTTTGAGAGTTTGAGAGAACAATCATGGCGTAATAAAGCTACTTTTAGAGGCACAGAGGGGTATTTCTTATGTCTAAATGAAAGCATGGAGTAGCCAAAACACACTTGCACCTTTCCCTGTCCAAGCTAAAATCAAAAATCAAATACTATATCCCAAAATTATTACATAAAAGCCTTATAAATATTGCTTAAATTATACTACACAGTTAAATGATGTATTAAATGATCAGTAATCTAATGTTTTGCTCTTATAGTAGAATAAATACGACTTTAATTCCCAGCCATGTAAAACAAATGAAGTGAACTATTGGCAGGCCTGAAGGTTTGTATTGAAAAGTCATTAATACTGTAGTGAGGCTCCAAATATGCAGGAAGCTGTGAGTTGTAGGTCCTCCATCAAAGTGCTCTCATCCTGCCGCAGGTAAACAAGACGCGATCCGGTGCACAGCTGGTGGAGGTGCAAAACACGGGCATTTTTCAGCCTTTAAACAGCTCCACATCTGTCGGAGCAGAAACCAGGCCGTTTATACAGAGCTTATTACAGCCAGACGCCACAAAGATCTTATCCTCAAAATGTCAACTGTTTAACAACCATGTCTCACTTTGAAAGGTCTCCGGGAATAACGACTCACTCAGAGGTTTGGTTTGAAGGACGATGTTGTTTATTGTCCACGGTGCCAGTTGGTTTTAGATTACAGCTGCATTTAAACATGCGCTATGTGTCTTATCTGGTAAGGGACCCACTACCTCCTTTAGATATAGTCTTAAGAGATGTTATTGCTGCCTGGAAGATTTCGCAGTGTGGCTTTAAATGACAATGTCCCTTTTGCATGTATTAAATTGTAGGATTTATTTGGGGGGGCTTAAAATATACCTTGAAAAACATTAAAGTATTTTCCGGACTATAAGGAGTATAAGCCTAAGCCAAAAAATGCATAATAGGGAAGAAAAAACATATAAAGTCATACTGGAGTATGAAATGCGGTTGCAAGTGTGAAAATAACAAATAATATCACATATAAGTCGCTCCGAAGTATAAGTATATAAGAATAAATATAAGTATAAGTCGCACCCCGGCCAAAACTATGAAAAAAGGTGCAACTTATAGTCCGGAAAATACGGTACTACTGTGGGGTACTACCAGGTTTGTAGTCTCCACTGATCTGAAGTTAATTCATTATTAATTATTACGTATTTTTTTCTGTTGGTGCGGCTTGGCCTAGGATGTTACAAAGTATGACATTAAACTCCTCTATCTTGCATTGATTAATTCACTCATTTATTCAGGTGTTTTTATTGTTTAGAAAAAACAAAACAGCTTGAAATACTCGCATTATTACTGCAGGGTGGCCTCTCCACAGATCTCACCAGGTAATCCAGCAGAGTTCCTTGCTTGTGTCCAAAGAGATACGTTTAATGCCGTACTGTGGAGCATTCCTGAAGCGATAATATATAGACGAGCAAGTAACTAACGACTTTAAACTCTTATTAGTAACAACTCATTTTAATAGATCAGATAGAAAGACAACAGCACTTTGCTCATGGAGGAAAGTGCTGTGTGAGTGGTTGTGGTTGGAGGAGCTAAAGGCACAGAATGGCCGCCTCGCAGTCTACCCCAGGGCAGCTGTGGCTCCGCAAGTCACTTTCTAACACTGAGTATGAGGCGTGAATGAATTATACAGGGATTATGCAATTTTTCTCAAGAGGAAAAAACACCAATTACTATTTTCTGATGAATTATTATTACGATTACAACAAACTCATTCATCTTTGCCTGCAATATGTGAGTGGTATCTGCCCAGAACACACAAAGTAAATGCAACGAGTCTGAAGATTGAACCCACAACCTCCTTGCTAGGTGAGGGAGTTCCCAACTACTCAAAAACACACAAAAAATGAAGAAAAAACATTTTGAAAAATGAATAAATGCATGTATTAAATGCCTTGAGCAGACCGTTTTAAATTGCAATGTCAAGCCTTTGTTCCACCACTCAATTGTGGCTGTCAGGACAACGGTAAATTACCCATGGAAAAAGCACTTAATGTGGCTTTACATGGTTTAGCTGGAGGTCTTACAGGATCAAAGATGACAGATTGCACATTAACACCGCCCCATTCTGCCTCCAGCTGTTCTTTTTACAACTTCTACACACACATTTCGTTCTAATTATGAAGTAAATCCAGTAAAAAATATAAACACATTCATAAATAAATACACTTTGAATACATCTTGAATAAACGTGTCCTTTTCACAGAAGAAAACGGCAAAACATATCATTCTGGCTACAACCTTCCAGTATATTTTTAAAGGATTTTATCAATTCTATGCTAGGAAATCTCCATAACTCGATCAGTGCTTAATCAGAGGCTTTCGTATAATTGCACCCGAAATGTCGCTTTTGATTATAAATGTGTAACATGTAAACATTAATATAAGCTCAAGCTCTTTGCACTATACATTGTCTTTCTTCCTGAGTACATCTTTGTGTAGCGCCAAAAGTGTGTTGTTTCCCCCTTTGTCTAATCACATAAACAGCTCTTAAGTTGATTCTGGCAGATGCAGCGTGTTGTTGACAATATCTTAATCACAGCCTGCTATTCACCGGCACCACTCAATTAGATTCGAACCGTGACAACATCAAAACAGCTCTCACTTCTTCATGACAGGAACTGAAGCATAGCAGTAATTATAGAGGGATCAGAAAGTATTCCGCTTACAGAGTTAAGACATCTTATGACAAACAGCGTGACATAAGAGTGATAATGGCCGGGCTCTGCATTTACAAACTTCTCAATGGTTTATTTCTTCACAGCCACAGAAGGTTTATGGCAGACTGACAGAGATGTGGCTTGAATTCTGCTCTTCTCGCGAGGGTATGGAGGATTTTTTAGTTGTCAATATCTGTAGCATAATGGATGTTCAATGGGCTTGTGCTTGTGGTGAAAAAATACAAATAAAACGTATAAAATAAGAAAGCAATTCATGATCATTACCAGGAATTCAACTATGACTTATTGAAAATGATGTCCTGACATTTATGAATAACATGCACAGGGCAGAATAAAACTCACATGTTGCACATCACATCAGTAGTTTTCAGACTAGAGCAGTTTTAAGAGCACACTCACTACGGACTGGGATCATCTTATGTCATGAGTTTATCCTTGTAGCTAAAGGCAACATTCTCTGCTCATCTCTGCTCATATGCAGGTTTTTAGTTGTTTTAAAGTTGAACTTGGTGAACAATCATGGGGACAGCTATTTGTACAAACAGTAAACACTGTATTGAGTTTTATTTCACTGATATTTATTCTATTTCAACATGAGAAGAAAGCATCTGAGGCCATTGATCTGATCCAAACATTGATCTGCCTAAAGAGCAAACTGTTGTTTTATATAGCCTTTAAATTAAATATGAACCAATGCATTTAATATATATATACATTTTTAATCACAAACAATATATCCCTTTCCTGTCGGTCATCATGCTGCTGGTGGTTGTTATTTACTTTTTAAAACGGCCAAAGGCCAACATATGCTGGTTAAGGTAATCTTTGCAATTAGTGGTGACGTTTTTGTCAATGTTTTAGTGCTGTACATCAATATGTGTGTTATTGAACATTGATGGAGTAAAAAAAGCACTAGATTACCTCTGTCTAGTGTAAGCTGCTAACAGTGCAAGGCTCATTATGCTCTATTATTCTACAGATAATGAAGCATCTGTCTTCAAAACACAACTGAAGAGCCACGTGTCCAATATACAAGCTGAATAATGATCATTTTGAATGCAGTTACATGTTGAAGTTGAATAGCAAAGCAGAAATTAGCCTCACTGTTCAGAAAAGCAACGTGGACCGTCCTTGTTAGTCTTTGACCTGCTCCTTCAAATCTGTGCCTAAAATTTGTGTTTTTTCAGAGTCAGACAAACAAATCATTATGTGTCTAGTGCCACATCCCACAATTCTGTCAAGGATGTGTTTAGTCTCAAACCAATTACACAGTATAGCACAGGGAGGCAGAGGGATTCACACTTTGTTAGTATCTTAGAGGTCAGAGCTAATGAGTTTACTGTATATTCAGATGGATTTCAGCTTTGCTTGTGTTGTGTCCTCCCGTTCATTAAAAAATAAAAAATAAACACTTAATATTAACATAAGTATTCACAGCATTTGCCATGCAATTCAAAATTGAGCTCAGGTACATAGTTTTTCCACTGATCATCCTTGAGGTCCTGTGGTAAATTCAGTGGATTGGACAAAGCACACGCCTGTCTACATGAGGTCCCACAGACAGGACACTTCAGAGCACAAACCAAGCCATGAAGTCCAAGGAAGTGTCTCTAGACATACGAGACAGGACTGGATCTTGGGAAGGGCACAGAAATATCTCTGCAGCATTGAAGCACAGTGGCCTTCAACGTCCGTAAATGGAGAACTGTGGATCCACCAAGAAAGCAGACCGCCCGGCCAAACTGAGCAACTGAGAGGGGTCTAAGTCAGGGCGGTGACCAACAACCCGATTGTCACTGTGATGAATGTCCAGCGTTTCTAAGTGGAAAGAGAAGAACAACCATCTCTGCAGCGCTCCACCAAACAGGCCTGTGGGGTAGAGGGACCAGACGGAAGCTACTCCTCAGTAAGAGTCACATGAAAGTCACCTGGAGTTTGCAAAAAGGCACCGGAAGAACTCTCAGACCATGAGAAACAAAAACCTCAGATTGGGGTGAAGGTTCATCTTCCAACAAGACAATGACCCAAAGCTCACAGCCAGGAGAACAAAGGAGTTGCCACAGGACAACTCTGTGAAAGTCCTTGAGTGGTCCAGAGGCCACACTTGAACCCAATTGAACAACTCTGGAGAGATCTGAAAACGTATTGGGGTTGGGAGGTTCTGCAAAGAACAATACGAGAAACTGCCCAAAAATAGGTGTGCTAAGCGTGTAGCATTATACTCCAAAAGACATGAGGTTGTAATTAGTGCCAACATGTTTTATACATATGCATTTGCAAAGAATCAAACTTCTTTCATATTGTCATTATAAATAATGAGGCTATAACACAACAATACTTTCCAGGTGCACTGTAAATACATGTATACATACACATGTATATACATCCATGTTTATAAAGATGAAAAAGTGACACTGTAAAAAGGACATCCTAGGAAACTAAACAGCTTTTAGATAGACTGGGTCCATCAGTCTAAAAAATGAAAAAAACATCTAAAAATGGCTTTAAAATATAATTTCACAGAAAAATACAGGCTTTCAATAATTGCCATTTAAAACATCTGAATTCTGCTCCAAACCACATGCTTTTACTGATCAAGCATCGCCTCTCGAAAGGAGCAAAACTGATCATTGAGAAGTAGAAAAGACAGAATCTTGATTTTGATTCAAATTGAATTAATTATATATTTGCTGTATAGTTTTAATTTAAATGCCACACATTTGAGCCAAGCTTGAGATATTCTTTTCACATAGTACTCCACCTCTTTCCTTCAATAATTCTAATATATGCCAAAGTACATTAAGTTTACTTCACTCGTTAGTAAAGTTGCAACTTGAAAAAAGCAAGCTCCAAAATCAGACTGAGTGATTGCGTTAGTCGGTTATAAGCCTTTCAACATGATGGACGTTATAATGAAAGAACAAACTTCAAACATTTCAGAAAGATGCCATGATGTCTTTAAGATCAATAAATCAGTCAAGGAGGGAAAATGGTTTTGGACATCAATACAAGACTTTTTTTTTGCTGAGATGAAAATTATAGGATTGATCACAACGGCAAAAAAAAATGAATCAAAATGTTGTTTATTGATTTATTCGATTACATTTTAATCTGTCAAATAAAAACTCTCTGAAAATAGTCAAAATTCCTCCTCCAAAGTCTGAACTCTGCTCCACACCACACGATTTGGACAGAATTGGCTGTGTAACTCAGACCCGAGCCTACAGTATCATGGACGATTAGAAATGATCTTGATTTATGTTTGAAACTTGATTAAACTTGATTAAACTTGATTAATTGCACAGTTCTAGTCAAAATAGCTTTAAAATGAATTGAAATAAAACACTACAGATATATGTTTGATTAAAAAACTGTTGAACTTGTATTGTTTTTGGTGAGATGTTAGGACCAGGCTGCTGCGTATCCCATAGTAACCCCCTTGTCATCACCCTCAGGCGCTGAATCAGTCTTGATTAGATGCAATTTACCCAACACAGAGCAAGTCATCTGTGTGTGTGTGTGTGTGTGTGTGCGTGCGCGCGCGTGCGTGTGTGTGTGCGCGACCTTGTGTGTGTGTGTGTTTGTTCGTGTGAGTGTGTGTGTATGTGTGTGTGTGTGCGCGACCTTGTGTGTGTGTGTGTGTGTGTTTGTTCGTGTGAGTGTGTGTGTATGTGTGTGTGTGTGCGCGACCTTGTGTGTGTGTGTGTGTGTTTGTTTGTGTGTGTGTGTATGTGTGCGTGTGTGCGTACGTGTGTGTGTGTGTGTGTGTGCGCGTGCGTGCGTGTGTGTGTGTGTGTTTGTGTGTGTGTGTGTGTGTGTGTTTGTCCATGTGTAGGTGTGTGTGTGTGTGTGTGTGTTTGTTGTTTGTTTGTTTATGTGTATGTGTGCGTGTGTGCATATGTGTGTTTGTTTGTGTGTGCGTGTGTGTGTGTTTGTTTGTTTGTGTGTGTGTTTGTTCGTGTGTAGGTGTGTGCCTATGTGTGTGTGTATGTGTGCGTGTGTGTGTGTCTGTGCGTGTGCGTGTGTGTATGTATGTGTGCGTGCGTGCGTGTGCGTGGGTGTGTGTGTGTATGTGTGAGTGCGTGTGCGTGGGTGTGTGTGTGTATGTGTGCGTGCGTGTGCGTGTGTGCGTGTGTGTGTGTGCGTGTGTGTGTGTGCGGCCTACAACAGTACAGCGCCGGCTCTACCCGTTTTTTCTGTCCTCAATGGGCGATAACGTTTTCCAATTGTCAGGTAAAGTCCTTATGAATCCAAACGGGGAAATCACGGCCCGTTTTAGACACGTTCTCCAGAGCTCAGGTTTATTTAGCTAGAAGCACTCACGGGTGGCAATAAACCTGCCAAAGTACATCATCTTCTTCCATACCGCTGTGTACTGCCTGTGGAGAATCACAGAATTACACATTTATGGAATGGGCTGCGCGATACTAACAAAAAGGAATATCATGATGATTTTTGTGAAGTGTCTCAATAATGATATTCAGACAATGCTGTGTGTGGTTTTGTCCCTGGTTATGTCCCTGGTTTCTCCCTGTTTTAGTCTTGCTTTAGTCCTGGTTTAGTCCTTGGTGAAGACCTGGTTTAGTCTTGTTTTAGTCCTGCTTTAGTCCTTGGTGAAGACCTGGTTTAGTCTTGTTTTAGTCCTGCTTTAGTCCTGGTTTAGTCCTTGGTAAAGACCTGGTTTAGTCTTGTTTTAGTCCTGGTTTTGTCCTTGGTGAAGATTTGGTTTAGTCTTGTTTTAGTCCTTGGTTAAGACCTGGTTTAGTCTTGTTTTAGTCCTGGTCTAGTTCTTGGTGAAGACCTAGTTTAGTCTTGTTTTAGTCCTGGTTTAGTCCTTGGTGAAGATTTGGTTTAGTCTTGTTTTAGTCCTGCTTTAGTCCTGGTTTAGTCCTTGGTAAAGACCTGGTTTAGTCTTGTTTTAGTCCTGGTTTTGTCCTTGGTGAAGATTTGGTTTAGTCTTGTTTTAGTCCTTGGTTAAGACCTGGTTTAGTCTTGTTTTAGTCCTGGTCTAGTTCTTGGTAAAGACCTGGTTTAGTCTTGTTTTAGTCCTGGTTTAGTCCTTGGTGAAGATTTGGTTTAGTCTTGTTTTAGTCCTTGGTTAAGACCTGGTTTAGTCTTGCTTTAGATCTGGTTTTGTCCCTGGTTTCTCCCTGATTTAGTCTTGCTTTAGTCCTGGTTTAGTCCTTGGTGAAGATTTGGTTTAGTCTTGTTTTAGTCCTGGTTTAGTCCTTGGTGAAGATTTGGTTTAGTCTTGTTTTAGTCCTTGGTTAAGACCTGGTTTAGTCTTGCTTTAGATCTGGTTTTGTCCCTGGTTTCTCCCTGATTTAGTCTTGCTTTAGTCCTGGTTTAGTCCTTGGTGAAGATTTGGTTTAGTCTTGTTTTATTCCTTGGTTAAGACTTGGTTTAGTCTTGATTTATTTCTGGTTTTGTCCCTGGTTTCTCCCTGATTTAGTCTTGTTTTAGTCCTGTTTTATTCCTTGGTTAAGACTTGGTTTAGTCTTGCTTTATTTCTGGTTTTGTCCCTGGTTTATTCCTGTTTTAGTCTTGTTTTAGTCCTGTTTTATTCCTTGGTTAAGACTTGGTTTAGTCTTGCTTTATTTCTGGTTTTGTCCCTGGTTTCTCCCTGATTTAGTCTTGTTTTAGTCCTGTTTTATTCCTTGGTTAAGACTTGGTTTAGTCTTGCTTTATTTCTGGTTTTGTCCCTGGTTTCTCCCTGATTTAGTCTTGCTTTAGTCCTGTTTTAGTCCTTGGTTAAGACTTGGGTTAGTCTTGCTTTATTTCTGGTTATGTCCCTGGTTTATTCCTGTTTTAGTCTCGCTTTGGTCCTGTTTCAGTCGTTGGTGAAGACGTGGTTTAGTTTTGCATTCACAATATCATATTTTTATATATATATAGATGAAATGTCGAATCACGTAACAGCCTAATGCATCTATAGTGCCTGATGGGAGAAGTTCTACAAGGAGGAGCACAGCCATGACAGTTGTTATGCTGCTCTTATGAGAACATGTATAATGTGTCTGAAGATATGTGCAGTTGAGTTACAGCGAGGGAAGTACAGCAGCATTCTTTCCCTGAAAGAACCTTCTCTTAGTTATTTCAGATTTGAAAAGCATCATACTTGTTGTAAATACTCGCTTACTAAACGTATATGACTTTGTATCATTAAAAGCTATTATAAGTTGCATTGTACAACCTATTTCATTTATTTATTTATAATTTATGTACATTAAACATATGTAAATATGTCTGATTGTAGGATTTGCCTCATTTCCATCTCCCTCAGAAACGATTTACTTTTAAATATATTTGAAGAGTTAATTTGCAAAAAAACAGATAAGTAATCGAAGGCTTGCAGTTTAGTCTTAGTAACAATGTTTTCAAAAGACAAAATGATTCTCATTGATCATAACATTTTGTCTATTCAAAATGGACTATTCATTTAAAGATTTAATTTTGTTGCTACTGCTTGCAATAAAACATTTTAAAATGAATTTCAATTGTTTATTTCGATATAAAAAATATGAATACAAATTAAAATAGTTCTTTTTTTTTTATTAAATCACTCTAGTTTTACCAGCAAATTAAGTTGGTGCAATTCCTCATTCTTCCAGGTCCAAAATGCAGACATGGTTTCAAATATAGTCATCTGGACATTTTTTCAACAGAGGAACCCGCACCACAGTTTGAGAACCACTTCAATAAATAGATTTTTTTTTTGTCCATGTCCAACCACATTTGTCAACATGACTCTTTAGGCTGGCTCACAAACTTCCATAGGCCTGCTCACTCGTAACAAACTAGATCATTCTTTCTAGCTACTTAATGAAATGTCCTGTTCCGCTCCACTAGGCATGACATAAAAGCAATACATCTTTCCTCCTACCATGTCTTTTCAAAGTCTTTTCTCTGTTAGTGGTTTATGCTGCGGAGATAAAGCGAGCCGCATAAGAACAGACACCACTCATATCATATCAGTCATCGCACACAGAACTGCCCGGCATGCTAAGTGGATGCTAATAGCTCGTGGATGTTTCAGATGTAGCGTCATGTTGTACATTAGGAGCAAATGGCTGCATAGTTTACACTCGACCTTCACACAAGCCTCTCCCGTGGCACAGAGGCTCCGAGGCTCTATTATTAACACGGACTGAGCTGTGCATCTGACAACTTTTTACATCCAATTGGAGACCACAATAACTTTAATAAAACTTACGCGTGGAGTAAAAAAAAAAAGCTAGATCAGCGGTTCTCAAACTTTGCACCCCCAAGGGATATATATTTGACTGTCCGAGTTACTATCGGATCTAAAACAAAACTATTCTACGTCTAGATTAGGACTAAACATGGTCTAAAATGGAACTACGCACAAGTTCTAAACAAGGACTAAGCCAAATGAGGACAAAAAAAAGTGGAAAAAGAGATCTTGACGCATTCATTTATTATTGCTGTGTGAAGTTGTTCCATTACATTTGATTTGTTTTTTATTTGGCTTTTGTTTACAATATATTGAGTTGTTAGTGAGCATCGTTTGAGAAAGATTTGTTAACTTAATTTTGTTTTTTGCATAAGCATTCAGCAGTATATGTGATTTAGTAAAATATTCATGGTATATATTAAGCTTTTTTCAGGGTAACAACAAACCACTTAATTACCTTTTGTTCATCGTAAACTGAGCTGTTGATCTAAAACGGCTTAAAAATGGAAACAGAACTGCTTTGTGGTGGAATTTTACAGATTTTCATTATGTAACATTATTGAACCATGTGTAAGACAGAGAGTCTGGATTTTGAAAACTGCCAGTAAGTACGGAGGAGTGGGAGGAGACAAGGGGTGGGGGGAATCTGAAATTGTCTAAGCTCTCAATCCTCAAATGCAGAACAACTCAAGTTTACTCACACAAGCATGAATCAATTGAAATGCAACTCTCTATATGTGACTATTGAGGCGACACCATTATAAACACGGTTACGACTGATACAAGTCCATTTGGCCTTTTATGCCCCTGTAAATCACTGAAAGTACCTATTAGCCCACTTCCAGCACCTTACCCACAGCCACAGGTGTAAGCCACAAGCATGTAATTTTAGCAGTAGGCCAGAACACAAATAATCAAACATATTTAATCACGGTGCAGTGTACGGATAGAAATCAACACATTCTGCAGATGGTATTTATGGATAAACAAATAAGGCCACAGGGAGAAGGCTCTTCTCCAGCTCAGAAAACATTTTTGAAAAGCCTAACTCCACACAGCTGTGTCCCACATCCTCTAAAATGGCCCCAAGTGTTTGCACAGAGCAGAATAAAGCAGACTTTCCCATGAATGAAGAGTAGAGCCACGGAGTGAATTAAAATGCACAACACCAATTAAAGTCAGACAGTCAGATAAATGATATGGAAGTGGCTGCATTAAAGATATTGCAGGTGTGATGTTGATAGAGCACTGCACTTTGTATTCACCGAAGCACTTATATATGGCCAAAGAATAATACAGACAAAATGTATTCAGCTTTGAAATATTAAAGCCGTCGCTCTGGGAAGAGGTTACGTGCCAAGTCACACAATAAGAGGACCAAAACTCAAATATTAAAGTCCATCTGCCGCATAAAAGACACAGCAAACTTTCAAACTCGCGATGCAGCCACACAAGTTGTGACAGACACGTGATTTTCCAAGTGTTACGCGCAGACGACCACCCAAGAAGAGCTGCGTTAAAACAAAGCGCGTTAAAACAAACACATGGACGATTAACGCGAGTAACGGCGCGAATAACAGTGTGAAAAAGCGTCTTACCATCACGTTTCCTTGCATTTTGGCGGTTTCGATGAGATTCTTTTCCTTCATTTTTGTCTCGTCCCGTTATTTTGGTCTTGTTTAGGTTTTTTTTTGAGAGAGAGTTTTTCAATACGCAGTGGCTCAAAAGAAAAAACCAAAAAAGCACAAACGCAGTGATTCTCAGTCGCTACTTCATTAATAGATGGGGGGAATAGGGGAAACGATTGGTTAGAAGAAGAGAAAGAAACAACGCGGTAGAGTCGCTAGAATAAAGCGGGATATCGCGCCTCTTCGTTGGGGGTTTCGAGCCCGTCCTGAGAAGAAAATCCCAGCGCGATCACAATTCAAAGCGTCAGTGGAGGTTTAATTTGGAGCGAAAGAGAGACGGGGGGGAAAGAAAAGAAAGAAGAAAAAAATCCCTTCTTGCGTTTAGCCGTCACGGGAGCATTGACAGTCCGCGCGTGTTGCCACAGATCCCGCGGGACGATTCGGATCACAGGCACGCGAGCGGCGCCGGAGTGACGGGCAAAAAGGGCGGTTTTAGTGAAGCCGTTTATAGCGTTACGAGGCAACGATGACCGTAAAAGTCAGTGTTATCATGCGGAGGGAGATTTGGCCGTGCAGAGATTTGAACGCGACAGATGGAAAGTGGAGTTGAGGTCAATTCACGCGCTGCAGAGCCTGACGCACAATTCGGATTTCTGTGTGTGTGTTTCAAATCAGTTTTTATGTGTGACTGATGCAGAGAGAAGAAACAGGACCAATTTCCAAATTATGTTCTAGGGAAAGCGAGGCAGTCAAGTTTGATCCTTTGTATTGCTAAAACTATTGCTGAAATCCAGACTAATCATTGACGTGTGCGGAATTAAAAACGACTGATCTCTGGGGTTATTTTTTTGGGAAATGTGACTAACGATTATATGAAAGTGAAACCAGTGAAAAAGGAAATGCAACTGCTACGTTTATGTTTTCGGTGTTTTCACAACAATAACTACAAAATATCATATTGTGTAGTGCCCCCCGGTAATACTAATAATACCTCAAAAACCAATACGTTTTTGAAAAGGAATACCAATGTCTGCGTGTGATAGTTCTCGTTTTCATTCTGAATACAAATGTTTTGTTACATACTGACCTTTTAAATAAAAAAGCACCCATACGCACTTACTGTCTCTAGTACATAAAAGGCTCTTGTACTACTACTGCTTCTCTACTTCATGTCCTAGTTTGTTCTACTATTACCATGACTACTTGAGCTTCTAACATAACCCATCTGATATTCAAGGATATTACAAACCTTTCACTCAGAAGTGGCTTAAGTAGTTTTGCTCTGCTGACAATGGGACAATTTAAACAATGACAGATTGACAAATGAGTGGGCGCTGTCCATGGTGCTGACGGACGGACATACGCTCCAGAAAAGTGCGAACCTAAATTAACCTTTGCCCGTTCTGTCTTCACTGTGATAAAATATAACCACATTCTATTTTTGGCGAGTTAGTAAACATCTTTGCTCTTCATCTGAACTCGCTCTCGGTGTTTAAAGTCTCTAAAGTGTTGGGTGAGTTGTATAAACTCAGCAGCCCTTCGCCTCGTCAGCGGTGAAAAGAGCAAACGGCTCGTCTTGTGTAAAGCTCGTTTGAAAAGTGCCTGGTGTTAATTACTGTGGGTACGACTGTGAAAACAATCTGATGGGACCGGGGCACTGCCTCTGCTCCTTTTGTATGAGCTTATTGTTACTGTTGACGACACACGTACCAGCAGCATCACCATGTCTTGTACTGACCGTGCTGTTGACCATTACAGGACTTTGTAAAGCACGTTACCTCACACAATCATAGGCCTATTACACAAATGGGATGGAGGTCATGCATTCAGCCTACACAACATGTTCAAAACAGCCATCACATAATTGCATCGTATGTAATCCCCTGCTGTCCATGTGCCCCATAGAAGTCATTTATGTAATTGATCGTGAAGTACTTTTGACTGTGATAAATAAGGATAACTCATTTGAGCTTTACCCTGCAGGGAGCAGCCCACAAAAGGAACCTCAAGTGCAGTTCAAGTGCATTTAGTGAAATGAGTTGCTCCAAAATGAAAGAGCTGATTTAGGATCGTGTCAAACATGAAAATATTAGAAATTATAATCTTCACAATTGAAAATATTTTATTGTAATATTACAAGAAAGAACATTTCTTTTCACAGAACAATCCAGTTCTGCCAAAGAGACAAACGTTTAACAGCAGTAAGACAGCGAGGTAAAGGCATTTAAAGGCATGTGGAAATAATGAGGAATTATTACTCTCATTAAATTATATACTGAATTGCCCTAAATGTGTGGTCCAAAGGGAATATTTCCAATTATTTCCAGTACAAATGGGTGGCCTAAATTATTAGAATTGATTCTAGAACAAGCTTGTGATTGGTTAAGCCTACAAGCTCCACTTTTTATGATGAAATACAGCAACCTTGTGTTGAAGACTGACCCGACTTAAAACTCTTTGTTGACATGGCTTCATATTAGTGTTCCTTGACAACAGTTTTAGCAACAACATAAACTTTATAAAGTACAACATCCGCTCAAATTGAAGCCCGTCCATCCGAGGGAGTCGGATCTCTCCTTCACTGTGGAACTCCTCAAGGTTTCTACTTTTTCTTTCTCCACTTTGGAAGTTTGTCCTGGCAGTGAACAATGGTCTAAGGACAGGGGACCTTGGAACCTTTGTCTAAGGACACGGGATGCTGGGACATTGCCAAGTTCCCATGAGAATTAATATTAATCTATTCTCACTATCGTCCGTCGAGGCAACAACTGATTTTGGACGTTACAAAAATTGAATTTAATTGAAATATATACTCTTTTATTAGGTACTTTTTTATTCTACTTCTGTTCTATTAAAGGCTACACCTCCATTACTTGCCCTAGTTTTCTTGTATTACTATGAATCTTCTTCTGAATTGAAATGCCTTTACATCCATCTTCTCCCGCTTACCCGGGGCCTATACATGTGCACAAATTCAACTTTTTTCTGTCCGTATAGAGTCATTACCTTGGCCGGAACATCCAACACTCTCTCTCTCTGTCCTGCTTCCCAGTGTTTTTCTATTCACAACATTTTGTGCCAAGTTGGAATCTATCATGCACAGGTGTGGCAGCCAAGGACAGCTGTAGCGACAATGCAGGGCCCAGACTCCTCCGATCAACAACTGTTAACGCTCAAAATAATGAGAAAAAATGGTCCAGTCTGGGATGAAGATAGGCGGTCGTATCCTGCAAAGCTCCATTGAAAAACACTGGGGGGAGCAGAAGTGACAGAGCAGCGAGGGGGCTGAACTGCTGGGGAGAGGAGATCTGTCCAATGTGGCGCTAAAGGCTGCCAGCAGAAAAAATATCATTTGCAAAGCTTCAGAACTGCCCTGCAATTGAAACTGTACACAAGATAATGAATTATAATGCGCCATGTCCACAGGTGAGAGCCAAGAGTGTCATTAGGACTTGGACAAGCTGTTAAATGTGATTATTTCTGCTCAGAACTGATTTGTTTCTCCACACATTTCTTCAAACATGAAAAAGGAAAAATCATTTGGCAATTCTCTCGCACAGCAAGAAGGTCTGTGATCAGTTCCCAAGGGGGTCTTTCTGTGTGGAGTTTGCATGTTCTCACCATGTCTGCGTTGGTTTCCTCCAGGTCTCTCTCTCTCTCTCTCTCTCTCTCTCTCTCTCTCTCTCTCTATCTCTATCTCTATCTCTATCTCTATATCTCTATCTCTATCTCTATCTCTATCTCTCTCTATCTCTATCTCTATCTCTATCTCTCTCTCTCTCTATCTCTCTCTCTATGATAATTACTTACCATAGGGACTAACTCACCAAACAACCTCATAATTAGAGAAATGGGACAACCTGTCATATGGGCTTTAACACTAATTAAAAATGTATAGAAAATATATATTGAAAAAAAAAGACATGATTACTATAGATTTAATGTAGTCAATAAACACTTTGGAATTTGTATGAGAAAACTGAAATATTGTCAGGTTATTGATTCAATTCAGGCTACCATAATTTCACAATTTCTTCTGCGTGGCAATTGTACATTCTATAGCAAAATGACAAATAGAAATATTTAGAGACACAAGACATTATTTTTTTGGTGCATTGTTGACCTTTATTTAACCAGGAAAGTCCCTCTGAGACTATTTAGACTCTCTTCGTTATAATATAATAGGAGCATATGACAAGTGGCTTGCAGTAGACGCAGTTTTGACATTTAATGAAGTCTATTCACAACTTAGCCTCGGGAAACTTTTGCATCACTGAATTCATTTTGAACAGTAAAAATAAGCCGAAAATGCAGCAGAGAAGAGAACCAACAAAGTGCTTACGCAGAGACACCAGCAATCCATGTAAAGACATAGTTAATTGTTTATTTATTCATGTGGGAGTTTGCATGCGCCGAAACAAGGCTAAGAAGGACCAGAAGTAATTACACCAGTCCGAGCGACACATCGATTTGTCCTGATCCCCGGCGAAGACCACAGACCTGCTCCGTATTCGAGTGACAGCAGTTTTCCAAGAACATAAAGTCCTCCGACACCTTCGCAGAAATCAATGGCTCCATTATGGACTTAATTACTGTGAGTTGTACTGTAATAACCGCAGTCACGGCTCCCTTTGGCTGTTCCTTTGGAGAGGACGTGCTCCAAGAAAAGTCAATATAGTGAACGATTCCAGAGTGGAATATATCGTATTTGTACAATGGAAAAAAACAGTAACTTATTGGTCATTTTCAACCTTGGTGTATTGGATTTTCTAAGGCAGGAGTCAATCCCAGCAACCTGCCTTGGGTCTGGTATGACCTGTATGTTAGTTGATACTTGGAGACAAACATCTATGGACATCTTTTAAAGTGCACGTGTTTTCAATACAAATACTCATACAACAACAAACTAAAATATCCTCCACATGTAATTAAATTAATTTAGAAGTTTAAATTTGGGGAAAATCATCTTGAGCAGTGGGGCATCAAAAGTTGCCATTTTTTTCTTTTTAAGTGCTATATTCTCTCCCAGAAGTATTTTTTGTTGTTGCTATTTTAGCAAATAATTTTGTGTTGCAGATCGTTAACGCTTCATACTTTTGCAAATCGTGAGGGGAGGAGCAACAAAATGCAATTACATTTTTGGACAAGTATTACAATCTTTACCCAAATGTTTTTCACTCAACAATATTGCCCTGTTTGTAAAGAAAGGAGAAACATTGGGGCGTGTCTCTTGTCTTGTGTTGGACAGTGCGGTGCAGGCAAGGGCCGATTTCAGAGGGGCGAATAAGAAGCTTTTAAGACTATTTATAGATACTATCCATTTATTGCTGCTCAACACTAGTATACATATAGAAAAGGGGGATTATCCAGCATTGGGATTGTTGTGTCAGTGGCATAAAGTAGTTTAAATATTAGATTGATATAGATATTTCTTTCTTACAGTAAACTATGTCAAACTTTGACCATTGCACATATGAATTCCCCTTCCTCATGTTCCTAACCCTCTGGAGTGTGGCTCCAGCACGGGCCCCTGCAGCTGCTCTCTCTGCTTCAGGACCTCATCGCTCGTCCCCTGCGCCAATCTGATCTGAGCAAATTTAAATGATAAATCTGAACCAGCTTTTGACAAACGCCTGCTGTTCAAGGCAAAGCCGACATTAATATTCAGACGTGCTCAGGGGCCATGCGACAGACAGTGCCGGGCTCCTTAAGTTGGAAAATAATTACTGTAACTTTTCTGCCAGGAAGAAGCTGCTGCCTGTAAGTAAAAGCACACTCGACGATTTAGTGCGTGTCACTTTTTTATGGGGAGATATGCTGAACTGCAAGAAGATGAATTTAAGCCCTACAATAGAGCTCAAAAGTGATGTGATTTACAAACTAGTAGTACATCAATAGTTTAGGATCTACATAAAACATCAAATAAACGCCACAGTGTTATAGAGCTTGCAGGGGAGAGTGCAAGGCTGTACAATTAATCACAAATTGCAATTTAAACTCTTATTAACTCGCATTGGCAGCAATTACTTCATAGAATTTCTAAACATGTTTCGAAATGGAGGGGATTCTTTTAATAGTTTGACAGTTCATATTTGATGCTTTTGAATGTGTTTGAAATTTGCACCATGAACTGAACACTTATTTAACAACATCAATTGCAAATCTACCCAAAACCGCTATTTTTTCCGCCCCAAACTTGGGCAGCCCGACCACCTTGCATGATCTGGGTCTGTATATGACGTCGCATAGACCTCCCACATTGAAGCCACAAGAATAATGCACACTTTATATGCCAGTGCACCTTCTGTCTTACACCTGAATTCATTACAGATGCAAATGAACAGATGCAGAGGTAGGAGAAGAGGGGGGGTGAGGAGTATGATCCTGTGGAGAGATTAAGGCTCGGCCCACCAACAGAGAAGTGTAGGAGCTACTTCAGACGGAGAGAAGCCATGAAAGAAAATTAGTTTACTGGTCTTAGGTGTCGAACGTCAGAGCTTAAGGGGAGGAATACAATTCGATGGAGGTTGGAGAGGCAGATTGCCAGTCTCAACTGTAAAGATTGTTACTTACATAAAAGTACAGATACAGGGGTAAATAAAAACATCACATAAGAAAATCTACTTAAGTAAAACTATTGAAGTAACAGTTGAAAATATACCTTGGTTGTTTCACACAGAGAGAACTATTAAAGTATCACATGAAGGGGTCCTGATTAAGAATTGTATAGATTATTTGGTCAGAGGAGGGTTTTTATAAATCTTTCGGCTGAATGTCACCTTCACAGGGAATTTTCAGGTGTTCAACGCAGGGGGTCGGGCACGTTTTGACGTTTTGTATGTGCATGTACTGAACACTATTAGCAGTGTTCACTGTACAGTCTGAGAGCAGCAGGAGGGAAAGACCTGCAAAACCCTCTACATAACACAGCGAGGGTGGATCAGACCCTGAAGCTGCTCTCCAGAGCAGAAAGAGCAGAAAGTGTCCTATAGAGGGCGGGACTCATGGACCAACATTAACGTGAGTTTAGTCAGAAGGTCCGGCATTAACGTGAGTTTAGCCAGAAGGTCCAGCATTAACGTGAGTTTAGCCTGAAGGTCCAGCATTAACGTGAGTTTAGCCAGAAGGTCCAGCATTAACGTGAGTTTAGCCAGAAGGTCCAGCATTAACCTGAGTTTAGCCAGAAGGTCCAGCATTAACGTGAGTTTAGCATGAAGGTCCAGCATTAACGTGAGTTTAGCCAGAAGGTCCAGCATTAACGTGAGTTTAGCCAGAAGGTCCAGCATTAACGTGAGTTCAGCCAGAAGGTCCAGCATTAATGTGAGTTTAGCCAGAAGGTCCAGCATTGATGTGAGTTTCGCCAGAAGGTCCAGCATTAACGTGAGTTTAGCCTGAAGGTCCAGCATTGATGTGAGTTTAGCCTGAAGGTTCAGCATTAACGTGAGTTTAGCCTGAAGGTCCAGCATTGATGTGAGTTCAGCCAGAAGGTCCAGCATTAACGTGAGTTTAGCCTGAAGGTCCAGCATTAACGTGAGTTTAGCCAGAAGGTCCAGCATTAACGTGAGTTTAGCCAGAAGATCCAGCATTAACGTTAGTTTAGCCTGAAGGTCCAGCATTAACGTGAGTTTAGCCAGAAGGTCCAGCATTAACGTGAGTTTAGCATGAAGGTCCAGCATTAACGTGAGTTTAGCCAGAAGGTCCAGCATTAACGTGAGTTTAGCCAGAAGGTCCAGCATTAACGTGAGTTCAGCCAGAAGGTCCAGCATTAATGTGAGTTTAGCCAGAAGGTCCAGCATTGATGTGAGTTTTGCCAGAAGGTCCAGCATTAACGTGAGTTTAGCCTGAAGGTCCAGCATTGATGTGAGTTTAGCCTGAAGGTTCAGCATTAACGTGAGTTTAGCCTGATGGTCCAGCATTGATGTGAGTTTAGCCTGAAGGTCCAGCATTAACGTAAGTTTAGCCTGAAGGTCCAGCATTAACGTGAGTTTAGCCAGAAGGTACATTATTAACGTGAGTTTAGCCAGAAGGTCCAGCATTAACGTGAGTTTAGCCAGAAGGTCCAGCATTGACGTGAGTTTAGCCAGAAGGTCCAGCATTAACGTGAGTTTAGCCAGAAGGTCCAGCATTGACGTGAGTTTCACCAGAAGGTCCAGCATTAACGTGAGTTTCGCCAGAAGGTCCAGCATTAATGTGAGTTTAGCCTGAAGATCCAGCATTAACGTGAGTTTCGCCAGAAGATCCAGCATTAACGTGAGTTTCGCCAGAAGATCCAGCATTAATGTGAGTTTCGCCAGAAGATCCAGCATTAACGTGAGTTTAGCCAGAAGGTCCAGCATTAATGTGAGTTTCGCCAGAAGATCCAGCATTAATGTGAGTTTCGCCAGAAGATCCAGCATTAACGTGAGTTTAGCCAGAAGGTCCAGCATTAATGTGAGTTTCGCCAGAAGGTCCAGCATTAACGTGAGTTTAGCCTGAAGGTCCAGCATTAACGTGAGTTTCGCCAGAAGGTCCAGCATTAATGTGAGTTTCGCCAGAAGGTCCAGCATTAACGTGAGTTTCGCCAGAAGATCCAGCATTAACGTGAGTTTCGCCAGAAGGTCCAGCATTAACGTGAGTTTCGCCAGAAGGTCCAGCATTAACGTGAGTTCAGCCAGAAGGTCCAGCATTAATGTGAGTTTAGCCAGAAGGTCCAGCATTGATGTGAGTTTTGCCAGAAGGTCCAGCATTAACGTGAGTTTAGCCTGAAGGTCCAGCATTGATGTGAGTTTAGCCTGAAGGTTCAGCATTAACGTGAGTTTAGCCTGAAGGTCCAGCATTGATGTGAGTTCAGCCAGAAGGTCCAGCATTAACGTGAGTTTAGCCTGAAGGTCCAGCATTAACGTGAGTTTAGCCTGAAGGTCCAGCATTAACGTAAGTTTAGCCTGAAGGTCCAGCATTAATGTGAGTTTAGCCAGAAGGTACATTATTAACGTGAGTTTAGACAGAAGGTCCAGCATTAACGTGAGTTTAGCCAGAAGGTCCAGCATTGACGTGAGTTTAGCCAGAAGGTCCAGCATTAACGTGAGTTTAGCCAGAAGGTCCAGCATTGACGTGAGTTTAGCCAGAAGGTCCAGCATTAACGTGAGTTTAGCCAGAAGGTCCAGCATTAATGTGAGTTTAGCCTGAAGGTCCAGTATTAACGTGAGTTTCGCCAGAAGATCCAGCATTAATGTGAGTTTAGCCTGAAGGTCCAGCATTAACGTGAGTTTCGCCAGAAGGTCCAGCATTAACGTGAGTTTCGCCAGAAGGTCCAGCATTAATGTGAGTTTAGCCTGAAGATCCAGCATTAACGTGAGTTTCGCCAGAAGATCCAGCATTAATGTGAGTTTCGCCAGAAGATCCAGCATTAATGTGAGTTTCGCCAGAAGATCCAGCATTAACGTGAGTTTAGCCAGAAGGTCCAGCATTAATGTGAGTTTCGCCAGAAGATCCAGCATTAACGTGAGTTTCACCAGAAGGTCCAGCATTAATGTGAGTTTCGCCAGAAGGTCCAGCATTAACGTGAGTTTAGCCAGAAGGTCCAGCATTAACGTGAGTTTAGCCAGAAGGTCCAGCATTGACGTGAGTTTCGCCAGAAGATCCAGCATTAACGTGAGTTTAGCCTGAAGGTCCAGCATTAACGTGAGTTTAGCCAGAAGGTCCAGCATTAACGTGAGTTTAGCCTGAAGGTCCAGCATTAACGTGAGTTTAGCCAGAAGGTCCAGCATTAACGTAAGTTTAGCCTGAAGGTCCAGCATTAACGTGAGTTTAGCCAGAAGGTACATTATTAACGTGAGTTTAGCCAGAAGGTCCAGCATTAACGTGAGTTTAGCCAGAAGGTCCAGCATTGACGTGAGTTTAGCCAGAAGGTCCAGCATTAACGTGAGTTTAGCCAGAAGGTCCAGCATTGACGTGAGTTTAGCCAGAAGGTCCAGCATTAACGTGAGTTTAGCCAGAAGGTCCAGCATTAATGTGAGTTTAGCCTGAAGGTCCAGTATTAACGTGAGTTTCGCCAGAAGATCCAGCATTAATGTGAGTTTAGCCTGAAGTTCCAGCATTAACGTGAGTTTCGCCAGAAGGTCCAGCATTGACGTGAGTTTCACCAGAAGGTCCAGCATTAACGTGAGTTTCGCCAGAAGGTCCAGCATTAATGTGAGTTTAGCCTGAAGATCCAGCATTAACGTGAGTTTCGCCAGAAGATCCAGCATTAATGTGAGTTTCGCCAGAAGATCCAGCATTAATGTGAATTTCGCCAGAAGATCCAGCATTAACGTGAGTTTCACCAGAAGGTCCAGCATTAATGTGAGTTTCGCCAGAAGGTCCAGCATTAACGTGAGTTTAGCCAGAAGGTCCAGCATTAACGTGAGTTTAGCCAGAAGGTCCAGCATTGACGTGAGTTTCGCCAGAAGATCCAGCATTAACGTGAGTTTAGCCAGAAGGTCCAGCATTAACGTGAGTTTAGCCTGAAGGTCCAGCATTAACGTGAGTTTAGCCAGAAGGTCCAGCATTAATGTGAGTTTCACCAGAAGGTCCAGCATTAATGTGAGTTTCGCCAGAAGATCCAGCATTAACGTGAGTTTCACCAGAAGGTCCAGCATTAATGTGAGTTTCGCCAGAAGGTCCAGCATTAACGTGAGTTTAGCCTGAAGGTCCAGCATTAACGTGAGTTTCGCCAGAAGGTCCAGCATTAATGTGAGTTTCGCCAGAAGATCCAGCATTAACGTGAGTTTCACCAGAAGGTCCAGCATTAATGTGAGTTTCGCCAGAAGGTCCAGCATTAACGTGAGTTTCGCCAGAAGGTCCAGCATTTACGTGAGTTTCGCCAGAAGATCCAGCATTAATGTGAGTTTCGCCAGAAGGTCCAGCATTAACGTGAGTTTCGCCAGAAGGTCCAGCATTAACGTGAGTTTCGCCAGAAGATCCAGCATTAATGTGAGTTTCGCCAGAAGGTCCAGCATTAATGTGAGTTTCTCCAGAAGGTCCAGCATTAATGTGAGTTTCACCAGAAGGTCCAGCATTAATGTGAGTTTCGCCAGAAGGTCCAGCATTAACGTGAGTTTCGCCAGAAGGTCCAGCATTAACGTGAGTTTCGCCAGAAGATCCAGCATTAATGTGAGTTTCGCCAGAAGGTCCAGCATTAACGTGAGTTTCGCCAGAAGGTCCAGCATTAACGTGAGTTTCGCCAGAAGATCCAGCATTAACGTGAGTTAAGCCTGAAGGTCCAGCATTAATGTGAGTTTCTCCAGAAGGTCCAGCATTAATGTGAGTTTCGCCAGAATATCCAGCATTAATGTGAGTTTCGCCAGAAGGTCCAGCATTAACGTGAGTTTCGCCAGAAGATCCAGCATTAACGTGAGTTTAGCCAGAAGGTCCAGCATTAACGTGAGTTTAGCCAGAAGGTCCAGCATTAACGTGAGTTTAGCCTGAAGGTCCAGCATTAACGTGAGTTTAGCCAGAAGGTCCAGCATTAACGTGAGTTTAGCCTGAAGGTCCAGCATTAACGTGAGTTTCGCCTGAAGGTCCAGCATTAACGTGAGTTTAGCCTGAAGGTCCAGCATTAACGTGAGTTTAGCCAGAAGGTCCAGCATTAACGTGAGTTTAGCCTGAAGGTCCAGCATTAACGTGAGTTTAGCCAGAAGGTCCAGCATTAACGTGAGTTTAGCCTGAAGGTCCAGCATTAACGTGAGTTTCGCCTGAAGGTCCAGCATTAACGTGAGTTTCACCAGAAGGTCCAGCATTAATGTGAGTTTCGCCAGAAGGTCCAGCATTAACGTGAGTTTAGCCAGAAGGTCCAGCATTAACGTGAGTTTAGCCAGAAGGTCCAGCATTGACGTGAGTTTCGCCAGAAGATCCAGCATTAACGTGAGTTTAGCCTGAAGGTCCAGCATTAACGTGAGTTTAGCCAGAAGGTCCAGCATTAACGTGAGTTTAGCCTGAAGGTCCAGCATTAACGTGAGTTTAGCCAGAAGGTCCAGCATTAATGTGAGTTTCACCAGAAGGTCCAGCATTAATGTGAGTTTCGCCAGAAGATCCAGCATTAACGTGAGTTTCACCAGAAGGTCCAGCATTAATGTGAGTTTCGCCAGAAGGTCCAGCATTAACGTGAGTTTAGCCTGAAGGTCCAGCATTAACGTGAGTTTCGCCAGAAGGTCCAGCATTAATGTGAGTTTCGCCAGAAGATCCAGCATTAACGTGAGTTTCACCAGAAGGTCCAGCATTAATGTGAGTTTCGCCAGAAGGTCCAGCATTAACGTGAGTTTCGCCAGAAGGTCCAGCATTAACGTGAGTTTCGCCAGAAGATCCAGCATTAATGTGAGTTTCGCCAGAAGGTCCAGCATTAACGTGAGTTTCGCCAGAAGGTCCAGCATTAACGTGAGTTTCGCCAGAAGATCCAGCATTAATGTGAGTTTCGCCAGAAGGTCCAGCATTAATGTGAGTTTCTCCAGAAGGTCCAGCATTAATGTGAGTTTCACCAGAAGGTCCAGCATTAATGTGAGTTTCGCCAGAAGGTCCAGCATTAACGTGAGTTTCGCCAGAAGGTCCAGCATTAACGTGAGTTTCGCCAGAAGATCCAGCATTAATGTGAGTTTCGCCAGAAGGTCCAGCATTAACGTGAGTTTCGCCAGAAGGTCCAGCATTAACGTGAGTTTCGCCAGAAGATCCAGCATTAACGTGAGTTAAGCCTGAAGGTCCAGCATTAATGTGAGTTTCTCCAGAAGGTCCAGCATTAATGTGAGTTTCGCCAGAATATCCAGCATTAATGTGAGTTTCGCCAGAAGGTCCAGCATTAATGTGAGTTTCGCCAGAAGGTCCAGCATTAACGTGAGTTTCGCCAGAAGATCCAGCATTAACGTGAGTTTAGCCAGAAGGTCCAGCATTAACGTGAGTTTAGCCAGAAGGTCCAGCATTGACGGGAGTTTCGCCAGAAGATCCAGCATTAACGTGAGTTTAGCCTGAAGGTCCAGCATTAACGTGAGTTTAGCCAGAAGGTCCAGCATTAACGTGAGTTTAGCCAGAAGGTCCAGCATTAACGTGAATTTAGCCTGAAGGTCCAGCATTAACGTGAGTTTAGCCAGAAGGTCCAGCATTAACGTGAGTTTAGCCTGAAGGTCCAGCATTAACGTGAGTTTCGCCTGAAGGTCCAGCATTAACGTGAGTTTAGCCAGAAGGTCCAGCATTAACGTGAGTTTAGCCTGAAGGTCCAGCATTAACGTGAGTTTAGCCAGAAGGTCCAGCATTAACGTGAGTTTAGCCTGAAGGTCCAGCATTAACGTGAGTTTCGCCTGAAGGTCCAGCATTAACGTGAGTTTAGCCAGAAGGTCCAGCATTAACGTGAGTTTCGCCAGAAGATCCAGCATTAATGTGAGTTTCGCCAGAAGATCCAGCATTGACGTGAGTTTAGCCAGAAGGTCCAGCATTGACGTGAGTTTCGCCAGAAGATCCAGCATTAATGTGAGTTTCGCCAGAAGATCCAGCATTAACGTGAGTTTCACCAGAAGGTCCAGCATTAATGTGAGTTTCGCCAGAAGTTCCAGCATTAACGTGAGTTTAGCCAGAAGGTCCAGCATTAACGTGAGTTTAGCCAGAAGGTCCAGCATTGACGTGAGTTTCGCCAGAAGATCCAGCATTAATGTGAGTTTCGCCAGAAGATCCAGCATTAACGTGAGTTTCGCCAGAAGATCCAGCATTAATGTGAGTTTTGCCAGAAGATCCAGCATTAACGTGAGTTTCACCAGAAGGTCCAGCATTAATGTGAGTTTCGCCAGAAGGTCCAGCATTAACGTGAGTTTAGCCAGAAGGTCCAGCATTAACGTGAGTTTAGCCAGAAGGTCCAGCATTGACGTGAGTTTCGCCAGAAGATCCAGCATTAACGTGAGTTTAGCCTGAAGGTCCAGCATTAACGTGAGTTTAGCCAGAAGGTCCAGCATTAACGTGAGTTTAGCCTGAAGGTCCAGCATTAACGTGAGTTTAGCCAGAAGGTCCAGCATTAATGTGAGTTTCACCAGAAGGTCCAGCATTAACGTGAGTTTAGCCTGAAGGTCCAGCATTAATGTGAGTTTCGCCAGAAGGTCCAGCATTAACGTGAGTTTAGCCTGAAGGTCCAGCATTAACGTGAGTTTCGCCAGAAGGTCCAGCATTAATGTGAGTTTCGCCAGAAGATCCAGCATTAACGTGAGTTTCACCAGAAGGTCCAGCATTAATGTGAGTTTCGCCAGAAGGTCCAGCATTAACGTGAGTTTCACCAGAAGGTCCAGCATTAACGTGAGTTTCGCAGGAAGATCCAGCATTAATGTGAGTTTCACCAGAAGGTCCAGCATTAATGTGAGTTTTGCCAGAAGGTCCAGCATTAACGTGAGTTTCGCCAGAAGGTCCAGCATTAACGTGAGTTTCGCAGGAAGATCCAGCATTAATGTGAGTTTCGCCAGAAGGTCCAGCATTAACGTGAGTTTCGCCAGAAGGTCCAGCATTAACGTGAGTTTCGCCAGAAGATCCAGCATTAATGTGAGTTTCGCCAGAAGGTCCAGCATTAATGTGAGTTTCTCCAGAAGGTCCAGCATTAATGTGAGTTTCACCAGAAGGTCCAGCATTAATGTGAGTTTCGCCAGAAGGTCCAGCATTAACGTGAGTTTCGCCAGAAGGTCCAGCATTAACGTGAGTTTCGCCAGAAGATCCAGCATTAATGTGAGTTTCGCCAGAAGGTCCAGCATTAACGTGAGTTTCGCCAGAAGGTCCAGCATTAACGTGAGTTTCGCCAGAAGATCCAGCATTAACGTGAGTTTAGCCTGAAGGTCCAGCATTAATGTGAGTTTCTCCAGAAGGTCCAGCATTAATGTGAGTTTCGCCAGAAGATCCAGCATTAATGTGAGTTTCGCCAGAAGGTCCAGCATTAATGTGAGTTTCGCCAGAAGGTCCAGCATTAACGTGAGTTTCGCCAGAAGATCCAGCATTAACGTGAGTTTAGCCAGAAGGTCCAGCATTAACGTGAGTTTAGCCAGAAGGTCCAGCATTGACGTGAGTTTCGCCAGAAGATCCAGCATTAACGTGAGTTTAGCCTGAAGGTCCAGCATTAACGTGAGTTTAGCCAGAAGGTCCAGCATTAACGTGAGTTTAGCCTGAAGGTCCAGCATTAATGTGAGTTTCGCCAGAAGATCCAGCATTAACGTGAGTTTCACCAGAAGGTCCAGCATTAATGTGAGTTTCGCCAGAAGGTCCAGCATTAACGTGAGTTTAGCCAGAAGGTCCAGCATTAACGTGAGTTTAGCCAGAAGGTCCAGCATTGACGTGAGTTTCGCCAGAAGATCCAGCATTAACGTGAGTTTAGCCTGAAGGTCCAGCATTAACGTGAGTTTAGCCAGAAGGTCCAGCATTAACGTGAGTTTAGCCTGAAGGTCCAGCATTAACGTGAGTTTAGCCAGAAGGTCCAGCATTAATGTGAGTTTCACCAGAAGGTCCAGCATTAATGTGAGTTTCGCCAGAAGGTCCAGCATTAACGTGAGTTTCGCCAGAAGGTCCAGCATTAACGTGAGTTTCGCAGGAAGATCCAGCATTAATGTGAGTTTCACCAGAAGGTCCAGCATTAATGTGAGTTTTGCCAGAAGGTCCAGCATTAACGTGAGTTTCGCCAGAAGGTCCAGCATTAACGTGAGTTTCGCAGGAAGATCCAGCATTAATGTGAGTTTCGCCAGAAGGTCCAGCATTAACGTGAGTTTCGCCAGAAGGTCCAGCATTAACGTGAGTTTCGCCAGAAGATCCAGCATTAATGTGAGTTTCGCCAGAAGGTCCAGCATTAATGTGAGTTTCTCCAGAAGGTCCAGCATTAATGTGAGTTTCACCAGAAGGTCCAGCATTAATGTGAGTTTCGCCAGAAGGTCCAGCATTAACGTGAGTTTCGCCAGAAGGTCCAGCATTAACGTGAGTTTCGCCAGAAGATCCAGCATTAATGTGAGTTTCGCCAGAAGGTCCAGCATTAACGTGAGTTTCGCCAGAAGGTCCAGCATTAACGTGAGTTTCGCCAGAAGATCCAGCATTAACGTGAGTTTAGCCTGAAGGTCCAGCATTAATGTGAGTTTCTCCAGAAGGTCCAGCATTAATGTGAGTTTCGCCAGAAGATCCAGCATTAATGTGAGTTTCGCCAGAAGGTCCAGCATTAATGTGAGTTTCGCCAGAAGGTCCAGCATTAACGTGAGTTTCGCCAGAAGATCCAGCATTAACGTGAGTTTAGCCAGAAGGTCCAGCATTAACGTGAGTTTAGCCAGAAGGTCCAGCATTGACGTGAGTTTCGCCAGAAGATCCAGCATTAACGTGAGTTTAGCCTGAAGGTCCAGCATTAACGTGAGTTTAGCCAGAAGGTCCAGCATTAACGTGAGTTTAGCCTGAAGGTCCAGCATTAATGTGAGTTTCGCCAGAAGATCCAGCATTAACGTGAGTTTCACCAGAAGGTCCAGCATTAATGTGAGTTTCGCCAGAAGGTCCAGCATTAACGTGAGTTTAGCCAGAAGGTCCAGCATTAACGTGAGTTTAGCCAGAAGGTCCAGCATTGACGTGAGTTTCGCCAGAAGATCCAGCATTAACGTGAGTTTAGCCTGAAGGTCCAGCATTAACGTGAGTTTAGCCAGAAGGTCCAGCATTAACGTGAGTTTAGCCTGAAGGTCCAGCATTAACGTGAGTTTAGCCAGAAGGTCCAGCATTAATGTGAGTTTCACCAGAAGGTCCAGCATTAATGTGAGTTTCGCCAGAAGATCCAGCATTAACGTGAGTTTCACCAGAAGGTCCAGCATTAATGTGAGTTTCGCCAGAAGGTCCAGCATTAACGTGAGTTTCGCCAGAAGGTCCAGCATTAACGTGAGTTTCGCCAGAAGATCCAGCATTAACGTGAGTTAAGCCTGAAGGTCCAGCATTAATGTGAGTTTCTCCAGAAGGTCCAGCATTAATGTGAGTTTCGCCAGAAGATCCAGCATTAATGTGAGTTTCGCCAGAAGGTCCAGCATTAATGTGAGTTTCGCCAGAAGGTCCAGCATTAACGTGAGTTTCGCCAGAAGATCCAGCATTAACGTGAGTTTAGCCAGAAGGTCCAGCATTAACGTGAGTTTAGCCAGAAGGTCCAGCATTGACGGGAGTTTCGCCAGAAGATCCAGCATTAACGTGAGTTTAGCCTGAAGGTCCAGCATTAACGTGAGTTTAGCCAGAAGGTCCAGCATTAACGTGAGTTTAGCCTGAAGGTCCAGCATTAACGTGAGTTTCGCCTGAAGGTCCAGCATTAACGTGAGTTTAGCCTGAAGGTCCAGCATTAACGTGAGTTTCGCCAGAAGGTCCAGCATTAATGTGAGTTTCGCCAGAAGATCCAGCATTAACGTGAGTTTCACCAGAAGGTCCAGCATTAATGTGAGTTTCGCCAGAAGGTCCAGCATTAACGTGAGTTTCGCCAGAAGGTCCAGCATTTACGTGAGTTTCGCCAGAAGATCCAGCATTAATGTGAGTTTCGCCAGAAGGTCCAGCATTAACGTGAGTTTCGCCAGAAGGTCCAGCATTAACGTGAGTTTCGCCAGAAGATCCAGCATTAATGTGAGTTTCGCCAGAAGGTCCAGCATTAATGTGAGTTTCTCCAGAAGGTCCAGCATTAATGTGAGTTTCACCAGAAGGTCCAGCATTAATGTGAGTTTCGCCAGAAGGTCCAGCATTAACGTGAGTTTCGCCAGAAGGTCCAGCATTAACGTGAGTTTCGCCAGAAGATCCAGCATTAATGTGAGTTTCGCCAGAAGGTCCAGCATTAACGTGAGTTTCGCCAGAAGGTCCAGCATTAACGTGAGTTTCGCCAGAAGATCCAGCATTAACGTGAGTTAAGCCTGAAGGTCCAGCATTAACGTGAGTTTAGCCAGAAGGTCCAGCATTAACGTGAGTTTAGCCTGAAGGTCCAGCATTAACGTGAGTTTAGCCAGAAGGTCCAGCATTAACGTGAGTTTAGCCTGAAGGTCCAGCATTAACGTGAGTTTCGCCTGAAGGTCCAGCATTAACGTGAGTTTAGCCTGAAGGTCCAGCATTAACGTGAGTTTAGCCAGAAGGTCCAGCATTAACGTGAGTTTAGCCTGAAGGTCCAGGATTAACGTGAGTTTAGCCAGAAGGTCCAGCATTAACGTGAGTTTAGCCTGAAGGTCCAGCATTAACGTGAGTTTCGCCTGAAGGTCCAGCATTAACGTGAGTTTCACCAGAAGGTCCAGCATTAATGTGAGTTTCGCCAGAAGGTCCAGCATTAACGTGAGTTAAGCCAGAAGGTCCAGCATTAACGTGAGTTTAGCCAGAAGGTCCAGCATTAATGTGAGTTTCGCCAGAAGGTCCAGCATTAATGTGAGTTTCGCCAGAAGGTCCAGCATTAACGTGAGTTTCGCCAGAAGATCCAGCATTAACGTGAGTTTAGCCAGAAGGTCCAGCATTAACGTGAGTTTAGCCAGAAGGTCCAGCATTGACGGGAGTTTCGCCAGAAGATCCAGCATTAACGTGAGTTTAGCCTGAAGGTCCAGCATTAATGTGAGTTTTGCCAGAAGGTCCAGCATTAACGTGAGTTTCGCCAGAAGGTCCAGCATTAACGTGAGTTTCGCAGGAAGATCCAGCATTAATGTGAGTTTCGCCAGAAGGTCCAGCATTAACGTGAGTTTCGCCAGAAGGTCCAGCATTAACGTGAGTTTCGCCAGAAGATCCAGCATTAATGTGAGTTTCGCCAGAAGGTCCAGCATTAATGTGAGTTTCTCCAGAAGGTCCAGCATTAATGTGAGTTTCACCAGAAGGTCCAGCATTAATGTGAGTTTCGCCAGAAGGTCCAGCATTAACGTGAGTTTCGCCAGAAGGTCCAGCATTAACGTGAGTTTCGCCAGAAGATCCAGCATTAATGTGAGTTTCGCCAGAAGGTCCAGCATTAACGTGAGTTTCGCCAGAAGGTCCAGCATTAACGTGAGTTTCGCCAGAAGATCCAGCATTAACGTGAGTTTAGCCTGAAGGTCCAGCATTAATGTGAGTTTCTCCAGAAGGTCCAGCATTAATGTGAGTTTCGCCAGAAGATCCAGCATTAACGTGAGTTTCGCCAGAAGGTCCAGCATTAATGTGAGTTTAGCCTGAAGGTCCAGCATTAACGTGAGTTTAGCCAGAAGATCCAGCATTAACGTGAGTTTAGCCAGAAGGTCCAGCATTAACGTGAGTTTAGCCAGAAGGTCCAGCATTGACGTGAGTTTCGCCAGAAGATCCAGCATTAACGTGAGTTTAGCCTGAAGGTCCAGCATTAACGTGAGTTTAGCCAGAAGGTCCAGCATTAACGTGAGTTTAGCCTGAAGGTCCAGCATTAATGTGAGTTTCGCCAGAAGATCCAGCATTAACGTGAGTTTCACCAGAAGGTCCAGCATTAATGTGAGTTTCGCCAGAAGGTCCAGCATTAACGTGAGTTTAGCCAGAAGGTCCAGCATTAACGTGAGTTTAGCCAGAAGGTCCAGCATTGACGTGAGTTTCGCCAGAAGATCCAGCATTAACGTGAGTTTAGCCTGAAGGTCCAGCATTAACGTGAGTTTAGCCAGAAGGTCCAGCATTAACGTGAGTTTAGCCTGAAGGTCCAGCATTAACGTGAGTTTAGCCAGAAGGTCCAGCATTAATGTGAGTTTCGCCAGAAGATCCAGCATTAACGTGAGTTTCACCAGATGGTCCAGCATTAATGTGAGTTTAGCCAGAAGGTCCAGCATTAACGTGAGTTTCGCCAGAAGGTCCAGCATTAACGTGAGTTTCGCCAGAAGATCCAGCATTAACGTGAGTTAAGCCTGAAGGTCCAGCATTAATGTGAGTTTCTCCAGAAGGTCCAGCATTAATGTGAGTTTCGCCAGAAGATCCAGCATTAATGTGAGTTTCGCCAGAAGGTCCAGCATTAATGTGAGTTTCGCCAGAAGGTCCAGCATTAACGTGAGTTTCGCCAGAAGATCCAGCATTAACGTGAGTTTAGCCAGAAGGTCCAGCATTAACGTGAGTTTAGCCAGAAGGTCCAGCATTGACGGGAGTTTCGCCAGAAGATCCAGCATTAACGTGAGTTTAGCCTGAAGGTCCAGCATTAACGTGAGTTTAGCCAGAAGGTCCAGCATTAACGTGAGTTTAGCCTGAAGGTCCAGCATTAACGTGAGTTTCGCCTGAAGGTCCAGCATTAACGTGAGTTTAGCCTGAAGGTCCAGCATTAACGTGAGTTTCGCCAGAAGGTCCAGCATTAATGTGAGTTTCGCCAGAAGATCCAGCATTAACGTGAGTTTCACCAGAAGGTCCAGCATTAATGTGAGTTTCGCCAGAAGGTCCAGCATTAACGTGAGTTTCGCCAGAAGGTCCAGCATTAATGTGAGTTTCGCCAGAAGGTCCAGCATTAACGTGAGTTTCGCCAGAAGGTCCAGCATTAACGTGAGTTTCGCCAGAAGATCCAGCATTAATGTGAGTTTCGCCAGAAGGTCCAGCATTAATGTGAGTTTCTCCAGAAGGTCCAGCATTAATGTGAGTTTCACCAGAAGGTCCAGCATTAATGTGAGTTTCGCCAGAAGGTCCAGCATTAACGTGAGTTTCACCAGAAGGTCCAGCATTAATGTGAGTTTCGCCAGAAGGTCCAGCATTAACGTGAGTTTAGCCAGAAGGTCCAGCATTAACGTGAGTTTAGCCTGAAGGTCCAGCATTAATGTGAGTTTCGCCAGAAGATCCAGCATTAACGTGAGTTTCACCAGAAGGTCCAGCATTAATGTGAGTTTCGCCAGAAGGTCCAGCATTAACGTGAGTTTAGCCAGAAGGTCCAGCATTAACGTGAGTTTAGCCAGAAGGTCCAGCATTGACGTGAGTTTCGCCAGAAGATCCAGCATTAACGTGAGTTTAGCCTGAAGGTCCAGCATTAACGTGAGTTTAGCCAGAAGGTCCAGCATTAACGTGAGTTTAGCCTGAAGGTCCAGCATTAACGTGAGTTTAGCCAGAAGGTCCAGCATTAATGTGAGTTTCACCAGAAGGTCCAGCATTAACGTGAGTTTAGCCTGAAGGTCCAGCATTAACGTGAGTTTCGCCTGAAGGTCCAGCATTAACGTGAGTTTAGCCTGAAGGTCCAGCATTAACGTGAGTTTAGCCAGAAGGTCCAGCATTAACGTGAGTTTAGCCTGAAGGTCCAGCATTAACGTGAGTTTCGCCTGAAGGTCCAGCATTAACGTGAGTTTAGCCTGAAGATCCAGCATTAACGTGAGTTTAGCCTGAAGATCCAGCATTAACGTGAGTTTAGCCAGAAGGTCCAGCATTTATGTGAGTTTAGCCTGAAGATCCAGCATTAACGTGAGTTTAGCCAGAAGGTCCAGCATTAATGTGAGTTTAGCCTGAAGATCCAGCATTAACGTGAGTTTAGCCAGAAGGTCCAGCATTAACGTGAGTTTAGCCTGAAGATCCAGCATTAACGTGAGTTTCGCCTGAAGATCCAGCATTAACGTGAGTTTAGCCAGAAGGTCCAGCATTAACGTGAGTTTAGCCTGAAGATCCAGCATTAACGTGAGTTTAGCCTGAAGATCCAGCATTAACGTGAGTTTCGCCTGAAGATCCAGCATTAATGTGAGTTTCGCCTGAAGGTCCAGCATTAACGTGAGTTTAGCCTGAAGATCCAGCATTAACGTGAGTTTAGCCTGAAGATCCAGCATTAACGTGAGTTTAGCCAGAAGGTCCAGCATTAACGTGAGTTTAGCCTGAAGGTCCAGCATTAACGTGAGTTTAGCCAGAAGGTCCAGCATTAATGTGAGTTTCACCAGAAGGTCCAGCATTAACGTGAGTTTAGCCTGAAGGTCCAGCATTAATGTGAGTTTCGCCAGAAGATCCAGCATTAACGTGAGTTTCACCAGAAGGTCCAGCATTAATGTGAGTTTCGCCAGAAGGTCCAGCATTAACGTGAGTTTCGCCAGAAGGTCCAGCATTAACGTGAGTTTCGCCAGAAGATCCAGCATTAACGTGAGTTAAGCCTGAAGGTCCAGCATTAATGTGAGTTTCTCCAGAAGGTCCAGCATTAATGTGAGTTTCGCCAGAAGATCCAGCATTAATGTGAGTTTCGCCAGAAGGTCCAGCATTAATGTGAGTTTCGCCAGAAGGTCCAGCATTAACGTGAGTTTCGCCAGAAGATCCAGCATTAACGTGAGTTTAGCCAGAAGGTCCAGCATTAACGTGAGTTTAGCCAGAAGGTCCAGCATTGACGGGAGTTTCGCCAGAAGATCCAGCATTAACGTGAGTTTAGCCTGAAGGTCCAGCATTAACGTGAGTTTAGCCAGAAGGTCCAGCATTAACGTGAGTTTAGCCTGAAGGTCCAGCATTAACGTGAGTTTCGCCTGAAGGTCCAGCATTAACGTGAGTTTAGCCTGAAGGTCCAGCATTAACGTGAGTTTAGCCAGAAGGTCCAGCATTAACGTGAGTTTAGCCTGAAGGTCCAGCATTAATGTGAGTTTCTCCAGAAGGTCCAGCATTAATGTGAGTTTCGCCTGAAGGTCCAGCATTAACGTGAGTTTAGCCTGAAGGTCCAGCATTAACGTGAGTTTAGCCAGAAGGTCCAGCATTAACGTGAGTTTAGCCTGAAGGTCCAGCATTAACGTGAGTTTCGCCTGAAGGTCCAGCATTAACGTGAGTTTAGCCAGAAGGTCCAGCATTAACGTGAGTTTAGCCTGAAGATCCAGCATTAACGTGAGTTTAGCCTGAAGATCCAGCATTAACGTGAGTTTCGCCAGAAGATCCAGCATTAACGTAAGTTTCGCCAGAAGATCCAGCATTAACGTGAGTTTAGCCAGAAGGTCCAGCATTAACGTGAGTTTAGCCTGAAGATCCAGCATTAACGTGAGTTTAGCCTGAAGATCCAGCATTAACGTGAGTTTCGCCTGAAGATCCAGCATTAATGTGAGTTTCGCCTGAAGGTCCAGCATTAACGTGAGTTTAGCCTGAAGATCCAGCATTAACGTGAGTTTAGCCTGAAGATCCAGCATTAACGTGAGTTTAGCCAGAAGGTCCAGCATTAACGTGAGTTTAGCCTGAAGGTCCAGCATTAACGTGAGTTTAGCCAGAAGGTCCAGCATTAACGTGAGTTTCGCCAGAAGATCCAGCATTAACGTGAGTTTAGCCAGAAGATCCAGCATTAACGTGAGTTTAGCCAGAAGGTCCAGCATTAACGTGAGTTTAGCCAGAAGGTCCAGCATTGACGGGAGTTTCGCCAGAAGATCCAGCATTAACGTGAGTTTAGCCTGAAGGTCCAGCATTAACGTGAGTTTAGCCAGAAGGTCCAGCATTAACGTGAGTTTAGCCTGAAGGTCCAGCATTAACGTGAGTTTCGCCTGAAGGTCCAGCATTAACGTGAGTTTAGCCTGAAGGTCCAGCATTAACGAGAGTTTAGCCAGAAGGTCCAGCATTAACGTGAGTTTAGCCTGAAGGTCCAGCATTAACGTGAGTTTAGCCAGAAGGTCCAGCATTAACGTGAGTTTAGCCTGAAGGTCCAGCATTAATGTGAGTTTCTCCAGAAGGTCCAGCATTAATGTGAGTTTCGCCAGAAGATCCAGCATTAACGTGAGTTTCGCCAGAAGGTCCAGCATTAATGTGAGTTTCGCCAGAAGGTCCAGCATTAACGTGAGTTTCGCCAGAAGATCCAGCATTAACGTGAGTTTAGCCAGAAGGTCCAGCATTAACGTGAGTTTAGCCAGAAGGTCCAGCATTGACGTGAGTTTCGCCAGAAGATCCAGCATTAACGTGAGTTTAGCCTGAAGGTCCAGCATTAACGTGAGTTTAGCCAGAAGGTCCAGCATTAACGTGAGTTTAGCCTGAAGGTCCAGCATTAACGTGAGTTTCGCCTGAAGGTCCAGCATTAACGTGAGTTTAGCCAGAAGGTCCAGCATTAACGTGAGTTTAGCCAGAAGATCCAGCATTAACGTGAGTTTAGCCTGAAGATCCAGCATTAACGTGAGTTTCGCCAGAAGATCCAGCATTAACGTAAGTTTCGCCAGAAGATCCAGCATTAACGTGAGTTTAGCCAGAAGGTCCAGCATTAACGTGAGTTTCGCCAGAAGATCCAGCATTAACGTGAGTTTAGCCTGAAGGTCCAGCATTAACGTGAGTTTAGCCAGAAGGTCCAGCATTAACGTGAGTTTAGCCTGAAGGTCCAGCATTAACGTGAGTTTCGCCTGAAGGTCCAGCATTAACGTGAGTTTAGCCAGAAGGTCCAGCATTAACGTGAGTTTAGCCTGAAGGTCCAGCATTAACGTGAGTTTAGCCAGAAGGTCCAGCATTAACGTGAGTTTAGCCTGAAGGTCCAGCATTAACGTGAGTTTCGCCTGAAGGTCCAGCATTAACGTGAGTTTAGCCAGAAGGTCCAGCATTAACGTGAGTTTAGCCTGAAGGTCCAGCATTAACGTGAGTTTCGCCTGAAGGTCCAGCATTAACGTGAGTTTAGCCAGAAGGTCCAGCATTAACGTGAGTTTAGCCTGAAGGTCCAGCATTAACGTGAGTTTCGCCTGAAGGTCCAGCATTAACGTGAGTTTAGCCTGAAGGTCCAGCATTAACGTGAGTTTAGCCAGAAGGTCCAGCATTAACGTGAGTTTAGCCTGAAGGTCCAGCATTAACGTGAGTTTCGCCTGAAGGTCCAGCATTAACGTGAGTTTAGCCTGAAGATCCAGCATTAACGTGAGTTTAGCCTGAAGATCCAGCATTAACGTGAGTTTAGCCAGAAGGTCCAGCATTTATGTGAGTTTAGCCTGAAGATCCAGCATTAACGTGAGTTTAGCCAGAAGGTCCAGCATTAATGTGAGTTTAGCCTGAAGATCCAGCATTAACGTGAGTTTAGCCAGAAGGTCCAGCATTAACGTGAGTTTAGCCTGAAGATCCAGCATTAACGTGAGTTTCGCCTGAAGATCCAGCATTAACGTGAGTTTAGCCAGAAGGTCCAGCATTAACGTGAGTTTAGCCTGAAGATCCAGCATTAACGTGAGTTTCGCCAGAAGATCCAGCATTAACGTGAGTTAAGCCTGAAGGTCCAGCATTAATGTGAGTTTCTCCAGAAGGTCCAGCATTAACGTGAGTTTCGCCAGAAGGTCCAGCATTAATGTGAGTTTCGCCAGAAGGTCCAGCATTAACGTGAGTTTCGCCAGAAGATCCAGCATTAACGTGAGTTTAGCCAGAAGGTCCAGCATTAACGTGAGTTTAGCCAGAAGGTCCAGCATTGACGGGAGTTTCGCCAGAAGATCCAGCATTAACGTGAGTTTAGCCTGAAGGTCCAGCATTAACGTGAGTTTAGCCAGAAGGTCCAGCATTAACGTGAGTTTAGCCTGAAGGTCCAGCATTAACGTGAGTTTCGCCAGAAGATCCAGCATTAACGTGAGTTTCGCCAGAAGATCCAGCATTAATGTGAGTTTCGCCAGAAGATCCAGCATTGACGTGAGTTTAGCCAGAAGGTCCAGCATTGACGTGAGTTTCGCCAGAAGATCCAGCATTAACGTGAGTTTCGCCAGAAGATCCAGCATTAATGTGAGTTTCGCCAGAAGATCCAGCATTAACGTGAGTTTCACCAGAAGGTCCAGCATTAATGTGAGTTTCGCCAGAAGGTCCAGCATTAACGTGAGTTTAGCCAGAAGGTCCAGCATTAACGTGAGTTTAGCCAGAAGGTCCAGCATTGACGTGAGTTTCGCCAGAAGATCCAGCATTAATGTGAGTTTCGCCAGAAGATCCAGCATTAACGTGAGTTTCGCCAGAAAATCCAGCATTAATGTGAGTTTTGCCAGAAGATCCAGCATTAACGTGAGTTTCACCAGAAGGTCCAGCATTAATGTGAGTTTCGCCAGAAGGTCCAGCATTAACGTGAGTTTAGCCAGAAGGTCCAGCATTAACGTGAGTTTAGCCAGAAGGTCCAGCATTGACGTGAGTTTCGCCAGAAGATCCAGCATTAACGTGAGTTTAGCCTGAAGGTCCAGCATTAACGTGAGTTTAGCCAGAAGGTCCAGCATTAACGTGAGTTTAGCCTGAAGGTCCAGCATTAACGTGAGTTTAGCCAGAAGGTCCAGCATTAATGTGAGTTTCACCAGAAGGTCCAGCATTAACGTGAGTTTAGCCTGAAGGTCCAGCATTAACGTGAGTTTAGCCAGAAGGTCCAGCATTAACGTGAGTTTCGCCAGAAGGTCCAGCATTAATGTGAGTTTCGCCAGAAGATCCAGCATTAATGTGAGTTTCAGCAGAAGGTCCAGCATTAATGTGAGTTTCGCCAGAAGGTCCAGCATTAACGTGAGTTTAGCCTGAAGGTCCAGCATTAACGTGAGTTTCGCCAGAAGGTCCAGCATTAATGTGAGTTTCGCCAGAAGATCCAGCATTAATGTGAGTTTCACCAGAAGGTCCAGCATTAATGTGAGTTTCGCCAGAAGGTCCAGCATTAACGTGAGTTTCGCCAGAAGGTCCAGCATTAACGTGAGTTTCGCAGGAAGATCCAGCATTAATGTGAGTTTCGCCAGAAGGTCCAGCATTAACGTGAGTTTCGCCAGAAGGTCCAGCATTAACGTGAGTTTCGCCAGAAGATCCAGCATTAATGTGAGTTTCGCCAGAAGGTCCAGCATTAATGTGAGTTTCTCCAGAAGGTCCAGCATTAATGTGAGTTTCACCAGAAGGTCCAGCATTAATGTGAGTTTCGCCAGAAGGTCCAGCATTAACGTGAGTTTCGCCAGAAGGTCCAGCATTAACGTGAGTTTCGCCAGAAGATCCAGCATTAATGTGAGTTTCGCCAGAAGGTCCAGCATTAACGTGAGTTTCGCCAGAAGGTCCAGCATTAACGTGAGTTTCGCCAGAAGATCCAGCATTAACGTGAGTTTAGCCTGAAGGTCCAGCATTAATGTGAGTTTCTCCAGAAGGTCCAGCATTAATGTGAGTTTCGCCAGAAGATCCAGCATTAATGTGAGTTTCGCCAGAAGGTCCAGCATTAATGTGAGTTTCGCCAGAAGGTCCAGCATTAACGTGAGTTTCGCCAGAAGATCCAGCATTAACGTGAGTTTAGCCAGAAGGTCCAGCATTAACGTGAGTTTAGCCAGAAGGTCCAGCATTGACGTGAGTTTCGCCAGAAGATCCAGCATTAACGTGAGTTTAGCCTGAAGGTCCAGCATTAACGCGAGTTTAGCCAGAAGGTCCAGCATTAACGTGAGTTTAGCCTGAAGGTCCAGCATTAATGTGAGTTTCGCCAGAAGATCCAGCATTAACGTGAGTTTCACCAGAAGGTCCAGCATTAATGTGAGTTTCGCCAGAAGGTCCAGCATTAACGTGAGTTTAGCCAGAAGGTCCAGCATTAACGTGAGTTTAGCCAGAAGGTCCAGCATTGACGTGAGTTTCGCCAGAAGATCCAGCATTAACGTGAGTTTAGCCTGAAGGTCCAGCATTAACGTGAGTTTAGCCAGAAGGTCCAGCATTAACGTGAGTTTAGCCTGAAGGTCCAGCATTAACGTGAGTTTAGCCAGAAGGTCCAGCATTAATGTGAGTTTCACCAGAAGGTCCAGCATTAACGTGAGTTTAGCCTGAAGGTCCAGCATTAACGTGAGTTTCGCCTGAAGGTCCAGCATTAACGTGAGTTTAGCCTGAAGGTCCAGCATTAACGTGAGTTTAGCCAGAAGGTCCAGCATTAACGTGAGTTTAGCCTGAAGGTCCAGCATTAACGTGAGTTTCGCCTGAAGGTCCAGCATTAACGTGAGTTTAGCCTGAAGATCCAGCATTAACGTGAGTTTAGCCTGAAGATCCAGCATTAACGTGAGTTTAGCCAGAAGGTCCAGCATTTATGTGAGTTTAGCCTGAAGATCCAGCATTAACGTGAGTTTAGCCAGAAGGTCCAGCATTAATGTGAGTTTAGCCTGAAGATCCAGCATTAACGTGAGTTTAGCCAGAAGGTCCAGCATTAACGTGAGTTTAGCCTGAAGATCCAGCATTAACGTGAGTTTCGCCTGAAGATCCAGCATTAACGTGAGTTTAGCCAGAAGGTCCAGCATTAACGTGAGTTTAGCCTGAAGATCCAGCATTAACGTGAGTTTAGCCTGAAGATCCAGCATTAACGTGAGTTTCGCCTGAAGATCCAGCATTAATGTGAGTTTCGCCTGAAGGTCCAGCATTAACGTGAGTTTAGCCTGAAGATCCAGCATTAACGTGAGTTTAGCCTGAAGATCCAGCATTAACGTGAGTTTAGCCAGAAGGTCCAGCATTAACGTGAGTTTAGCCTGAAGGTCCAGCATTAACGTGAGTTTAGCCAGAAGGTCCAGCATTAATGTGAGTTTCACCAGAAGGTCCAGCATTAACGTGAGTTTAGCCTGAAGGTCCAGCATTAATGTGAGTTTCGCCAGAAGATCCAGCATTAACGTGAGTTTCACCAGAAGGTCCAGCATTAATGTGAGTTTCGCCAGAAGGTCCAGCATTAACGTGAGTTTCGCCAGAAGGTCCAGCATTAACGTGAGTTTCGCCAGAAGATCCAGCATTAACGTGAGTTAAGCCTGAAGGTCCAGCATTAATGTGAGTTTCTCCAGAAGGTCCAGCATTAATGTGAGTTTCGCCAGAAGATCCAGCATTAATGTGAGTTTCGCCAGAAGGTCCAGCATTAATGTGAGTTTCGCCAGAAGGTCCAGCATTAACGTGAGTTTCGCCAGAAGATCCAGCATTAACGTGAGTTTAGCCAGAAGGTCCAGCATTAACGTGAGTTTAGCCAGAAGGTCCAGCATTGACGGGAGTTTCGCCAGAAGATCCAGCATTAACGTGAGTTTAGCCTGAAGGTCCAGCATTAACGTGAGTTTAGCCAGAAGGTCCAGCATTAACGTGAGTTTAGCCTGAAGGTCCAGCATTAACGTGAGTTTCGCCTGAAGGTCCAGCATTAACGTGAGTTTAGCCAGAAGGTCCAGCATTAACGTGAGTTTAGCCTGAAGGTCCAGCATTAACGTGAGTTTAGCCAGAAGGTCCAGCATTAATGTGAGTTTCACCAGAAGGTCCAGCATTAACGTGAGTTTAGCCTGAAGGTCCAGCATTAATGTGAGTTTCGCCAGAAGATCCAGCATTAACGTGAGTTTCAGCAGAAGGTCCAGCATTAATGTGAGTTTCGCCAGAAGGTCCAGCATTAACGTGAGTTTAGCCTGAAGGTCCAGCATTAACGTGAGTTTCGCCAGAAGGTCCAGCATTAATGTGAGTTTCGCCAGAAGATCCAGCATTAATGTGAGTTTCACCAGAAGGTCCAGCATTAATGTGAGTTTCGCCAGAAGGTCCAGCATTAACGTGAGTTTCGCCAGAAGGTCCAGCATTAACGTGAGTTTCGCAGGAAGATCCAGCATTAATGTGAGTTTCGCCAGAAGGTCCAGCATTAACGTGAGTTTCGCCAGAAGGTCCAGCATTAACGTGAGTTTCGCCAGAAGATCCAGCATTAATGTGAGTTTCGCCAGAAGGTCCAGCATTAATGTGAGTTTCTCCAGAAGGTCCAGCATTAATGTGAGTTTCACCAGAAGGTCCAGCATTAATGTGAGTTTCGCCAGAAGGTCCAGCATTAACGTGAGTTTCGCCAGAAGGTCCAGCATTAACGTGAGTTTCGCCAGAAGATCCAGCATTAATGTGAGTTTCGCCAGAAGGTCCAGCATTAACGTGAGTTTCGCCAGAAGGTCCAGCATTAACGTGAGTTTCGCCAGAAGATCCAGCATTAACGTGAGTTTAGCCTGAAGGTCCAGCATTAATGTGAGTTTCTCCAGAAGGTCCAGCATTAATGTGAGTTTCGCCAGAAGATCCAGCATTAATGTGAGTTTCGCCAGAAGGTCCAGCATTAATGTGAGTTTCGCCAGAAGGTCCAGCATTAACGTGAGTTTCGCCAGAAGATCCAGCATTAACGTGAGTTTAGCCAGAAGGTCCAGCATTAACGTGAGTTTAGCCAGAAGGTCCAGCATTGACGTGAGTTTCGCCAGAAGATCCAGCATTAACGTGAGTTTAGCCTGAAGGTCCAGCATTAACGCGAGTTTAGCCAGAAGGTCCAGCATTAACGTGAGTTTAGCCTGAAGGTCCAGCATTAATGTGAGTTTCGCCAGAAGATCCAGCATTAACGTGAGTTTCACCAGAAGGTCCAGCATTAACGTGAGTTTCGCCAGAAGGTCCAGCATTAACGTGAGTTTAGCCAGAAGGTCCAGCATTAACGTGAGTTTAGCCAGAAGGTCCAGCATTGACGTGAGTTTCGCCAGAAGATCCAGCATTAACGTGAGTTTAGCCTGAAGGTCCAGCATTAACGTGAGTTTAGCCAGAAGGTCCAGCATTAACGTGAGTTTAGCCTGAAGGTCCAGCATTAACGTGAGTTTAGCCAGAAGGTCCAGCATTAATGTGAGTTTCACCAGAAGGTCCAGCATTAACGTGAGTTTAGCCTGAAGGTCCAGCATTAACGTGAGTTTCGCCTGAAGGTCCAGCATTAACGTGAGTTTAGCCTGAAGGTCCAGCATTAACGTGAGTTTAGCCAGAAGGTCCAGCATTAACGTGAGTTTAGCCTGAAGGTCCAGCATTAACGTGAGTTTCGCCTGAAGGTCCAGCATTAACGTGAGTTTAGCCTGAAGATCCAGCATTAACGTGAGTTTAGCCTGAAGATCCAGCATTAACGTGAGTTTAGCCAGAAGGTCCAGCATTTATGTGAGTTTAGCCTGAAGATCCAGCATTAACGTGAGTTTAGCCAGAAGGTCCAGCATTAATGTGAGTTTAGCCTGAAGATCCAGCATTAACGTGAGTTTAGCCAGAAGGTCCAGCATTAACGTGAGTTTAGCCTGAAGATCCAGCATTAACGTGAGTTTCGCCTGAAGATCCAGCATTAACGTGAGTTTAGCCAGAAGGTCCAGCATTAACGTGAGTTTAGCCTGAAGATCCAGCATTAACGTGAGTTTAGCCTGAAGATCCAGCATTAACGTGAGTTTCGCCTGAAGATCCAGCATTAATGTGAGTTTCGCCTGAAGGTCCAGCATTAACGTGAGTTTAGCCTGAAGATCCAGCATTAACGTGAGTTTAGCCTGAAGATCCAGCATTAACGTGAGTTTAGCCAGAAGGTCCAGCATTAACGTGAGTTTAGCCTGAAGGTCCAGCATTAACGTGAGTTTAGCCAGAAGGTCCAGCATTAATGTGAGTTTCACCAGAAGGTCCAGCATTAACGTGAGTTTAGCCTGAAGGTCCAGCATTAATGTGAGTTTCGCCAGAAGATCCAGCATTAACGTGAGTTTCACCAGAAGGTCCAGCATTAATGTGAGTTTCGCCAGAAGGTCCAGCATTAACGTGAGTTTCGCCAGAAGGTCCAGCATTAACGTGAGTTTCGCCAGAAGATCCAGCATTAACGTGAGTTAAGCCTGAAGGTCCAGCATTAATGTGAGTTTCTCCAGAAGGTCCAGCATTAATGTGAGTTTCGCCAGAAGATCCAGCATTAATGTGAGTTTCGCCAGAAGGTCCAGCATTAACGTGAGTTTAGCCTGAAGGTCCAGCATTAATGTGAGTTTCGCCAGAAGATCCAGCATTAACGTGAGTTTCACCAGAAGGTCCAGCATTAATGTGAGTTTCGCCAGAAGGTCCAGCATTAACGTGAGTTTCGCCAGAAGGTCCAGCATTAACGTGAGTTTCGCCAGAAGATCCAGCATTAACGTGAGTTAAGCCTGAAGGTCCAGCATTAATGTGAGTTTCTCCAGAAGGTCCAGCATTAATGTGAGTTTCGCCAGAAGATCCAGCATTAATGTGAGTTTCGCCAGAAGGTCCAGCATTAATGTGAGTTTCGCCAGAAGGTCCAGCATTAACGTGAGTTTCGCCAGAAGATCCAGCATTAACGTGAGTTTAGCCAGAAGGTCCAGCATTAACGTGAGTTTAGCCAGAAGGTCCAGCATTGACGGGAGTTTCGCCAGAAGATCCAGCATTAACGTGAGTTTAGCCTGAAGGTCCAGCATTAACGTGAGTTTAGCCAGAAGGTCCAGCATTAACGTGAGTTTAGCCTGAAGGTCCAGCATTAACGTGAGTTTCGCCTGAAGGTCCAGCATTAACGTGAGTTTAGCCAGAAGGTCCAGCATTAACGTGAGTTTAGCCTGAAGGTCCAGCATTAACGTGAGTTTAGCCAGAAGGTCCAGCATTAATGTGAGTTTCACCAGAAGGTCCAGCATTAACGTGAGTTTAGCCTGAAGGTCCAGCATTAATGTGAGTTTCGCCAGAAGATCCAGCATTAACGTGAGTTTCAGCAGAAGGTCCAGCATTAATGTGAGTTTCGCCAGAAGGTCCAGCATTAACGTGAGTTTAGCCTGAAGGTCCAGCATTAACGTGAGTTTCGCCAGAAGGTCCAGCATTAATGTGAGTTTCGCCAGAAGATCCAGCATTAATGTGAGTTTCACCAGAAGGTCCAGCATTAATGTGAGTTTCGCCAGAAGGTCCAGCATTAACGTGAGTTTCGCCAGAAGGTCCAGCATTAACGTGAGTTTCGCAGGAAGATCCAGCATTAATGTGAGTTTCGCCAGAAGGTCCAGCATTAACGTGAGTTTCGCCAGAAGGTCCAGCATTAACGTGAGTTTCGCCAGAAGATCCAGCATTAATGTGAGTTTCGCCAGAAGGTCCAGCATTAATGTGAGTTTCTCCAGAAGGTCCAGCATTAATGTGAGTTTCACCAGAAGGTCCAGCATTAATGTGAGTTTCGCCAGAAGGTCCAGCATTAACGTGAGTTTCGCCAGAAGGTCCAGCATTAACGTGAGTTTCGCCAGAAGATCCAGCATTAATGTGAGTTTCGCCAGAAGGTCCAGCATTAACGTGAGTTTCGCCAGAAGGTCCAGCATTAACGTGAGTTTCGCCAGAAGATCCAGCATTAACGTGAGTTTAGCCTGAAGGTCCAGCATTAATGTGAGTTTCTCCAGAAGGTCCAGCATTAATGTGAGTTTCGCCAGAAGATCCAGCATTAATGTGAGTTTCGCCAGAAGGTCCAGCATTAATGTGAGTTTCGCCAGAAGGTCCAGCATTAACGTGAGTTTCGCCAGAAGATCCAGCATTAACGTGAGTTTAGCCAGAAGGTCCAGCATTAACGTGAGTTTAGCCAGAAGGTCCAGCATTGACGTGAGTTTCGCCAGAAGATCCAGCATTAACGTGAGTTTAGCCTGAAGGTCCAGCATTAACGCGAGTTTAGCCAGAAGGTCCAGCATTAACGTGAGTTTAGCCTGAAGGTCCAGCATTAATGTGAGTTTCGCCAGAAGATCCAGCATTAACGTGAGTTTCACCAGAAGGTCCAGCATTAACGTGAGTTTCGCCAGAAGGTCCAGCATTAACGTGAGTTTAGCCAGAAGGTCCAGCATTAACGTGAGTTTAGCCAGAAGGTCCAGCATTGACGTGAGTTTCGCCAGAAGATCCAGCATTAACGTGAGTTTAGCCTGAAGGTCCAGCATTAACGTGAGTTTAGCCAGAAGGTCCAGCATTAACGTGAGTTTAGCCTGAAGGTCCAGCATTAACGTGAGTTTAGCCAGAAGGTCCAGCATTAATGTGAGTTTCACCAGAAGGTCCAGCATTAACGTGAGTTTAGCCTGAAGGTCCAGCATTAACGTGAGTTTCGCCTGAAGGTCCAGCATTAACGTGAGTTTAGCCTGAAGGTCCAGCATTAACGTGAGTTTAGCCAGAAGGTCCAGCATTAACGTGAGTTTAGCCTGAAGGTCCAGCATTAACGTGAGTTTCGCCTGAAGGTCCAGCATTAACGTGAGTTTAGCCTGAAGATCCAGCATTAACGTGAGTTTAGCCTGAAGATCCAGCATTAACGTGAGTTTAGCCAGAAGGTCCAGCATTTATGTGAGTTTAGCCTGAAGATCCAGCATTAACGTGAGTTTAGCCAGAAGGTCCAGCATTAATGTGAGTTTAGCCTGAAGATCCAGCATTAACGTGAGTTTAGCCAGAAGGTCCAGCATTAACGTGAGTTTAGCCTGAAGATCCAGCATTAACGTGAGTTTCGCCTGAAGATCCAGCATTAACGTGAGTTTAGCCAGAAGGTCCAGCATTAACGTGAGTTTAGCCTGAAGATCCAGCATTAACGTGAGTTTAGCCTGAAGATCCAGCATTAACGTGAGTTTCGCCTGAAGATCCAGCATTAATGTGAGTTTCGCCTGAAGGTCCAGCATTAACGTGAGTTTAGCCTGAAGATCCAGCATTAACGTGAGTTTAGCCTGAAGATCCAGCATTAACGTGAGTTTAGCCAGAAGGTCCAGCATTAACGTGAGTTTAGCCTGAAGGTCCAGCATTAACGTGAGTTTAGCCAGAAGGTCCAGCATTAATGTGAGTTTCACCAGAAGGTCCAGCATTAACGTGAGTTTAGCCTGAAGGTCCAGCATTAATGTGAGTTTCGCCAGAAGATCCAGCATTAACGTGAGTTTCACCAGAAGGTCCAGCATTAATGTGAGTTTCGCCAGAAGGTCCAGCATTAACGTGAGTTTCGCCAGAAGGTCCAGCATTAACGTGAGTTTCGCCAGAAGATCCAGCATTAACGTGAGTTAAGCCTGAAGGTCCAGCATTAATGTGAGTTTCTCCAGAAGGTCCAGCATTAATGTGAGTTTCGCCAGAAGATCCAGCATTAATGTGAGTTTCGCCAGAAGGTCCAGCATTAATGTGAGTTTCGCCAGAAGGTCCAGCATTAACGTGAGTTTCGCCAGAAGATCCAGCATTAACGTGAGTTTAGCCAGAAGGTCCAGCATTAACGTGAGTTTAGCCAGAAGGTCCAGCATTGACGGGAGTTTCGCCAGAAGATCCAGCATTAACGTGAGTTTAGCCTGAAGGTCCAGCATTAACGTGAGTTTAGCCAGAAGGTCCAGCATTAACGTGAGTTTAGCCTGAAGGTCCAGCATTAACGTGAGTTTCGCCTGAAGGTCCAGCATTAACGTGAGTTTAGCCTGAAGGTCCAGCATTAACGTGAGTTTAGCCAGAAGGTCCAGCATTAACGTGAGTTTAGCCTGAAGGTCCAGCATTAACGTGAGTTTAGCCAGAAGGTCCAGCATTAACGTGAGTTTAGCCTGAAGGTCCAGCATTAATGTGAGTTTCTCCAGAAGGTCCAGCATTAATGTGAGTTTCGCCAGAAGATCCAGCATTAACGTGAGTTTCGCCAGAAGGTCCAGCATTAATGTGAGTTTCGCCAGAAGGTCCAGCATTAACGTGAGTTTCGCCAGAAGATCCAGCATTAACGTGAGTTTAGCCAGAAGGTCCAGCATTAACGTGAGTTTAGCCAGAAGGTCCAGCATTGACGTGAGTTTCGCCAGAAGATCCAGCATTAACGTGAGTTTAGCCTGAAGGTCCAGCATTAACGTGAGTTTAGCCAGAAGGTCCAGCATTAACGTGAGTTTAGCCTGAAGGTCCAGCATTAACGTGAGTTTCGCCTGAAGGTCCAGCATTAACGTGAGTTTAGCCAGAAGGTCCAGCATTAACGTGAGTTTAGCCTGAAGATCCAGCATTAACGTGAGTTTAGCCTGAAGATCCAGCATTAACGTGAGTTTCGCCAGAAGATCCAGCATTAACGTAAGTTTCGCCAGAAGATCCAGCATTAACGTGAGTTTAGCCAGAAGGTCCAGCATTAACGTGAGTTTCGCCAGAAGATCCAGCATTAACGTGAGTTTAGCCTGAAGGTCCAGCATTAACGTGAGTTTAGCCAGAAGGTCCAGCATTAACGTGAGTTTAGCCTGAAGGTCCAGCATTAACGTGAGTTTCGCCTGAAGGTCCAGCATTAACGTGAGTTTAGCCAGAAGGTCCAGCATTAACGTGAGTTTAGCCTGAAGGTCCAGCATTAACGTGAGTTTAGCCAGAAGGTCCAGCATTAACGTGAGTTTAGCCTGAAGGTCCAGCATTAACGTGAGTTTCGCCTGAAGGTCCAGCATTAACGTGAGTTTAGCCAGAAGGTCCAGCATTAACGTGAGTTTAGCCTGAAGGTCCAGCATTAACGTGAGTTTCGCCTGAAGGTCCAGCATTAACGTGAGTTTAGCCAGAAGGTCCAGCATTAACGTGAGTTTAGCCTGAAGGTCCAGCATTAACGTGAGTTTCGCCTGAAGGTCCAGCATTAACGTGAGTTTAGCCTGAAGGTCCAGCATTAACGTGAGTTTAGCCAGAAGGTCCAGCATTAACGTGAGTTTAGCCTGAAGGTCCAGCATTAACGTGAGTTTCGCCTGAAGGTCCAGCATTAACGTGAGTTTAGCCTGAAGATCCAGCATTAACGTGAGTTTAGCCTGAAGGTCCAGCATTAACGTGAGTTTAGCCAGAAGGTCCAGCATTGACGTGAGTTTCGCCAGAAGATCCAGCATTAATGTGAGTTTCGCCAGAAGATCCAGCATTAATGTGAGTTTCGCCAGAAGATCCAGCATTAATGTGAGTTTTGCCAGAAGATCCAGCATTAACGTGAGTTTAGCCAGAAGATCCAGCATTAATGTGAGTTTCGCCAGAAGATCCAGCATTAACGTGAGTTTCGCCAGAAGATCCAGCATTAATGTGAGTTTTGCCAGAAGATCCAGCATTAACGTGAGTTTCACCAGAAGGTCCAGCATTAATGTGAGTTTCGCCAGAAGGTCCAGCATTAACGTGAGTTTAGCCAGAAGGTCCAGCATTAACGTGAGTTTAGCCAGAAGGTCCAGCATTGACGTGAGTTTCGCCAGAAGATCCAGCATTAACGTGAGTTTAGCCTGAAGGTCCAGCATTAACGTGAGTTTAGCCAGAAGGTCCAGCATTAACGTGAGTTTAGCCTGAAGGTCCAGCATTAACGTGAGTTTAGCCAGAAGGTCCAGCATTAATGTGAGTTTCACCAGAAGGTCCAGCATTAACGTGAGTTTAGCCTGAAGGTCCAGCATTAATGTGAGTTTCGCCAGAAGATCCAGCATTAACGTGAGTTTCACCAGAAGGTCCAGCATTAATGTGAGTTTCGCCAGAAGGTCCAGCATTAACGTGAGTTTAGCCTGAAGGTCCAGCATTAACGTGAGTTTCGCCAGAAGGTCCAGCATTAATGTGAGTTTCGCCAGAAGATCCAGCATTAATGTGAGTTTCACCAGAAGGTCCAGCATTAATGTGAGTTTCGCCAGAAGGTCCAGCATTAACGTGAGTTTCGCCAGAAGGTCCAGCATTAACGTGAGTTTCGCAGGAAGATCCAGCATTATTGTGAGTTTCGCCAGAAGGTCCAGCATTAACGTGAGTTTCGCCAGAAGGTCCAGCATTAACGTGAGTTTCGCCAGAAGATCCAGCATTAATGTGAGTTTCGCCAGAAGGTCCAGCATTAATGTGAGTTTCTCCAGAAGGTCCAGCATTAATGTGAGTTTCACCAGAAGGTCCAGCATTAATGTGAGTTTCGCCAGAAGGTCCAGCATTAACGTGAGTTTCGCCAGAAGGTCCAGCATTAACGTGAGTTTCGCCAGAAGATCCAGCATTAATGTGAGTTTCGCCAGAAGGTCCAGCATTAACGTGAGTTTCGCCAGAAGGTCCAGCATTAACGTGAGTTTCGCCAGAAGATCCAGCATTAACGTGAGTTTAGCCTGAAGGTCCAGCATTAATGTGAGTTTCTCCAGAAGGTCCAGCATTAATGTGAGTTTCGCCAGAAGATCCAGCATTAATGTGAGTTTCGCCAGAAGGTCCAGCATTAACGTGAGTTTCGCCAGAAGGTCCAGCATTAACGTGAGTTTCGCCAGAAGATCCAGCATTAACGTGAGTTTAGCCAGAAGGTCCAGCATTAACGTGAGTTTAGCCAGAAGGTCCAGCATTGACGTGAGTTTCGCCAGAAGATCCAGCATTAACGTGAGTTTAGCCTGAAGGTCCAGCATTAACGTGAGTTTAGCCAGAAGGTCCAGCATTAACGTGAGTTTAGCCTGAAGGTCCAGCATTAATGTGAGTTTCGCCAGAAGATCCAGCATTAACGTGAGTTTCACCAGAAGGTCCAGCATTAATGTGAGTTTCGCCAGAAGGTCCAGCATTAACGTGAGTTTAGCCAGAAGGTCCAGCATTAACGTGAGTTTAGCCAGAAGGTCCAGCATTGACGTGAGTTTCGCCAGAAGATCCAGCATTAACGTGAGTTTAGCCTGAAGGTCCAGCATTAACGTGAGTTTAGCCAGAAGGTCCAGCATTAACGTGAGTTTAGCCTGAAGGTCCAGCATTAACGTGAGTTTAGCCAGAAGGTCCAGCATTAATGTGAGTTTCACCAGAAGGTCCAGCATTAACGTGAGTTTAGCCTGAAGGTCCAGCATTAACGTGAGTTTCGCCTGAAGGTCCAGCATTAACTTGAGTTTAGCCTGAAGGTCCAGCATTAACGTGAGTTTAGCCAGAAGGTCCAGCATTAACGTGAGTTTAGCCTGAAGGTCCAGCATTAACGTGAGTTTCGCCTGAAGGTCCAGCATTAACGTGAGTTTAGCCTGAAGATCCAGCATTAACGTGAGTTTAGCCTGAAGATCCAGCATTAACGTGAGTTTAGCCAGAAGGTCCAGCATTTATGTGAGTTTAGCCTGAAGATCCAGCATTAACGTGAGTTTAGCCAGAAGGTCCAGCATTAATGTGAGTTTAGCCTGAAGATCCAGCATTAACGTGAGTTTAGCCAGAAGGTCCAGCATTAACGTGAGTTTAGCCTGAAGATCCAGCATTAACGTGAGTTTCGCCTGAAGATCCAGCATTAACGTGAGTTTAGCCAGAAGGTCCAGCATTAACGTGAGTTTAGCCTGAAGATCCAGCATTAACGTGAGTTTAGCCTGAAGATCCAGCATTAACGTGAGTTTCGCCTGAAGATCCAGCATTAATGTGAGTTTCGCCTGAAGGTCCAGCATTAACGTGAGTTTAGCCTGAAGATCCAGCATTAACGTGAGTTTAGCCTGAAGATCCAGCATTAACGTGAGTTTAGCCAGAAGGTCCAGCATTAACGTGAGTTTAGCCTGAAGGTCCAGCATTAACGTGAGTTTAGCCAGAAGGTCCAGCATTAATGTGAGTTTCACCAGAAGGTCCAGCATTAACGTGAGTTTAGCCTGAAGGTCCAGCATTAATGTGAGTTTCGCCAGAAGATCCAGCATTAACGTGAGTTTCACCAGAAGGTCCAGCATTAATGTGAGTTTCGCCAGAAGGTCCAGCATTAACGTGAGTTTCGCCAGAAGGTCCAGCATTAACGTGAGTTTCGCCAGAAGATCCAGCATTAACGTGAGTTAAGCCTGAAGGTCCAGCATTAATGTGAGTTTAGCCTGAAGATCCAGCATTAATGTGAGTTTCGCCAGAAGGTCCAGCATTAATGTGAGTTTCGCCAGAAGGTCCAGCATTAACGTGAGTTTCGCCAGAAGATCCAGCATTAACGTGAGTTTAGCCAGAAGGTCCAGCATTAACGTGAGTTTAGCCAGAAGGTCCAGCATTGACGGGAGTTTCGCCAGAAGATCCAGCATTAACGTGAGTTTAGCCTGAAGGTCCAGCATTAACGTGAGTTTAGCCAGAAGGTCCAGCATTAACGTGAGTTTAGCCTGAAGGTCCAGCATTAACGTGAGTTTCGCCTGAAGGTCCAGCATTAACGTGAGTTTAGCCTGAAGGTCCAGCATTAACGTGAGTTTAGCCAGAAGGTCCAGCATTAACGTGAGTTTAGCCTGAAGGTCCAGCATTAACGTGAGTTTAGCCAGAAGGTCCAGCATTAACGTGAGTTTAGCCTGAAGGTCCAGCATTAATGTGAGTTTCTCCAGAAGGTCCAGCATTAATGTGAGTTTCGCCAGAAGATCCAGCATTAACGTGAGTTTCGCCAGAAGGTCCAGCATTAATGTGAGTTTCGCCAGAAGGTCCAGCATTAACGTGAGTTTCGCCAGAAGATCCAGCATTAACGTGAGTTTAGCCAGAAGGTCCAGCATTAACGTGAGTTTAGCCAGAAGGTCCAGCATTGACGTGAGTTTCGCCAGAAGATCCAGCATTAACGTGAGTTTAGCCTGAAGGTCCAGCATTAACGTGAGTTTAGCCAGAAGGTCCAGCATTAACGTGAGTTTAGCCTGAAGGTCCAGCATTAACGTGAGTTTCGCCTGAAGGTCCAGCATTAACGTGAGTTTAGCCAGAAGGTCCAGCATTAACGTGAGTTTAGCCTGAAGATCCAGCATTAACGTGAGTTTAGCCTGAAGATCCAGCATTAACGTGAGTTTCGCCAGAAGATCCAGCATTAACGTAAGTTTCGCCAGAAGATCCAGCATTAACGTGAGTTTAGCCAGAAGGTCCAGCATTAACGTGAGTTTCGCCAGAAGATCCAGCATTAACGTGAGTTTAGCCTGAAGGTCCAGCATTAACGTGAGTTTAGCCAGAAGGTCCAGCATTAACGTGAGTTTAGCCTGAAGGTCCAGCATTAACGTGAGTTTCGCCTGAAGGTCCAGCATTAACGTGAGTTTAGCCAGAAGGTCCAGCATTAACGTGAGTTTAGCCTGAAGGTCCAGCATTAACGTGAGTTTAGCCAGAAGGTCCAGCATTAACGTGAGTTTAGCCTGAAGGTCCAGCATTAACGTGAGTTTCGCCTGAAGGTCCAGCATTAACGTGAGTTTAGCCAGAAGGTCCAGCATTAACGTGAGTTTAGCCTGAAGGTCCAGCATTAACGTGAGTTTCGCCTGAAGGTCCAGCATTAACGTGAGTTTAGCCAGAAGGTCCAGCATTAACGTGAGTTTAGCCTGAAGGTCCAGCATTAACGTGAGTTTCGCCTGAAGGTCCAGCATTAACGTGAGTTTAGCCTGAAGGTCCAGCATTAACGTGAGTTTAGCCAGAAGGTCCAGCATTAACGTGAGTTTAGCCTGAAGGTCCAGCATTAACGTGAGTTTCGCCTGAAGGTCCAGCATTAACGTGAGTTTAGCCTGAAGATCCAGCATTAACGTGAGTTTAGCCAGAAGGTCCAGCATTAACGTGAGTTTAGCCTGAAGGTCCAGCATTAACGTGAGTTTCGCCTGAAGGTCCAGCATTAACGTGAGTTTAGCCAGAAGGTCCAGCATTTATGTGAGTTTAGCCTGAAGATCCAGCATTAACGTGAGTTTAGCCAGAAGGTCCAGCATTAATGTGAGTTTAGCCTGAAGATCCAGCATTAACGTGAGTTTAGCCAGAAGGTCCAGCATTAACGTGAGTTTAGCCTGAAGATCCAGCATTAACGTGAGTTTCGCCTGAAGATCCAGCATTAACGTGAGTTTAGCCAGAAGGTCCAGCATTAACGTGAGTTTAGCCTGAAGATCCAGCATTAACGTGAGTTTAGCCTGAAGATCCAGCATTAACGTGAGTTTCGCCTGAAGATCCAGCATTAATGTGAGTTTCGCCTGAAGGTCCAGCATTAACGTGAGTTTAGCCTGAAGATCCAGCATTAACGTGAGTTTAGCCTGAAGATCCAGCATTAACGTGAGTTTAGCCAGAAGGTCCAGCATTAACGTGAGTTTAGCCTGAAGGTCCAGCATTAACGTGAGTTTAGCCAGAAGGTCCAGCATTAATGTGAGTTTCACCAGAAGGTCCAGCATTAACGTGAGTTTAGCCTGAAGGTCCAGCATTAATGTGAGTTTCGCCAGAAGATCCAGCATTAACGTGAGTTTCACCAGAAGGTCCAGCATTAATGTGAGTTTCGCCAGAAGGTCCAGCATTAACATGAGTTTAGCCTGGAGGTCCAGCATTAACGTGAGTTTCGCCAGAAGGTCCAGCATTAATGTGAGTTTCGCCAGAAGATCCAGCATTAACGTGAGTTTCACCAGAAGGTCCAGCATTAATGTGAGTTTCGCCAGAAGGTCCAGCATTAACGTGAGTTTCGCCAGAAGGTCCAGCATTAACGTGAGTTTCGCAGGAAGATCCAGCATTAATGTGAGTTTCGCCAGAAGGTCCAGCATTAACGTGAGTTTCGCCAGAAGGTCCAGCATTAACGTGAGTTTCGCCAGAAGATCCAGCATTAATGTGAGTTTCGCCAGAAGGTCCAGCATTAATGTGAGTTTCTCCAGAAGGTCCAGCATTAATGTGAGTTTCACCAGAAGGTCCAGCATTAATGTGAGTTTCGCCAGAAGGTCCAGCATTAACGTGAGTTTCGCCAGAAGGTCCAGCATTAACGTGAGTTTCGCCAGAAGATCCAGCATTAATGTGAGTTTCGCCAGAAGGTCCAGCATTAACGTGAGTTTCGCCAGAAGGTCCAGCATTAACGTGAGTTTCGCCAGAAGATCCAGCATTAACGTGAGTTTAGCCTGAAGGTCCAGCATTAATGTGAGTTTCTCCAGAAGGTCCAGCATTAATGTGAGTTTCGCCAGAAGATCCAGCATTAATGTGAGTTTCGCCAGAAGGTCCAGCATTAATGTGAGTTTCGCCAGAAGGTCCAGCATTAACGTGAGTTTCGCCAGAAGATCCAGCATTAACGTGAGTTTAGCCAGAAGGTCCAGCATTAACGTGAGTTTAGCCAGAAGGTCCAGCATTGACGTGAGTTTCGCCAGAAGATCCAGCATTAACGTGAGTTTAGCCTGAAGGTCCAGCATTAACGTGAGTTTAGCCAGAAGGTCCAGCATTAACGTGAGTTTAGCCTGAAGGTCCAGCATTAATGTGAGTTTCGCCAGAAGATCCAGCATTAACGTGAGTTTCACCAGAAGGTCCAGCATTAATGTGAGTTTCGCCAGAAGGTCCAGCATTAACGTGAGTTTAGCCAGAAGGTCCAGCATTAACGTGAGTTTAGCCAGAAGGTCCAGCATTGACGTGAGTTTCACCAGAAGATCCAGCATTAACGTGAGTTTAGCCTGAAGGTCCAGCATTAACGTGAGTTTAGCCAGAAGGTCCAGCATTAACGTGAGTTTAGCCTGAAGGTCCAGCATTAACGTGAGTTTAGCCAGAAGGTCCAGCATTAATGTGAGTTTCACCAGAAGGTCCAGCATTAATGTGAGTTTCGCCAGAAGATCCAGCATTAACGTGAGTTTCACCAGAAGGTCCAGCATTAATGTGAGTTTCGCCAGAAGGTCCAGCATTAACGTGAGTTTCGCCAGAAGGTCCAGCATTAACGTGAGTTTCGCCAGAAGATCCAGCATTAACGTGAGTTAAGCCTGAAGGTCCAGCATTAATGTGAGTTTCTCCAGAAGGTCCAGCATTAATGTGAGTTTCGCCAGAAGATCCAGCATTAATGTGAGTTTCGCCAGAAGGTCCAGCATTAATGTGAGTTTCGCCAGAAGGTCCAGCATTAACGTGAGTTTCGCCAGAAGATCCAGCATTAACGTGAGTTTAGCCAGAAGGTCCAGCATTAACGTGAGTTTAGCCAGAAGGTCCAGCATTGACGGGAGTTTCGCCAGAAGATCCAGCATTAACGTGAGTTTAGCCTGAAGGTCCAGCATTAACGTGAGTTTAGCCAGAAGGTCCAGCATTAACGTGAGTTTAGCCTGAAGGTCCAGCATTAACGTGAGTTTTGCCTGAAGGTCCAGCATTAACGTGAGTTTAGCCTGAAGGTCCAGCATTAACGTGAGTTTAGCCAGAAGGTCCAGCATTAACGTGAGTTTAGCCTGAAGGTCCAGCATTAACGTGAGTTTAGCCAGAAGGTCCAGCATTAACGTGAGTTTAGCCTGAAGGTCCAGCATTAATGTGAGTTTCTCCAGAAGGTCCAGCATTAATGTGAGTTTCGCCAGAAGATCCAGCATTAACGTGAGTTTCGCCAGAAGGTCCAGCATTAATGTGAGTTTCGCCAGAAGGTCCAGCATTAACGTGAGTTTCGCCAGAAGATCCAGCATTAACGTGAGTTTAGCCAGAAGGTCCAGCATTAACGTGAGTTTAGCCAGAAGGTCCAGCATTGACGTGAGTTTCGCCAGAAGGTCCAGCATTAACGTGAGTTTAGCCAGAAGGTCCAGCATTGACGTGAGTTTCGCCAGAAGATCCAGCATTAACGTGAGTTTAGCCTGAAGGTCCAGCATTAACGTGAGTTTAGCAAGAAGGTCCAGCATTAACGTGAGTTTAGCCTGAAGGTCCAGCATTAACGTGAGTTTAGCCAGAAGGTCCAGCATTAATGTGAGTTTCACCAGAAGGTCCAGCATTAATGTGAGTTTCGCCAGAAGATCCAGCATTAACGTGAGTTTCACCAGAAGGTCCAGCATTAATGTGAGTTTCGCCAGAAGGTCCAGCATTAACGTGAGTTTCGCCAGAAGGTCCAGCATTAACGTGAGTTTCGCCAGAAGATCCAGCATTAACGTGAGTTAAGCCTGAAGGTCCAGCATTAATGTGAGTTTCTCCAGAAGGTCCAGCATTAATGTGAGTTTCGCCAGAAGATCCAGCATTAATGTGAGTTTCGCCAGAAGGTCCAGCATTAATGTGAGTTTCGCCAGAAGGTCCAGCATTAACGTGAGTTTCGCCAGAAGATCCAGCATTAACGTGAGTTTAGCCAGAAGGTCCAGCATTAACGTGAGTTTAGCCAGAAGGTCCAGCATTGACGGGAGTTTCGCCAGAAGATCCAGCATTAACGTGAGTTTAGCCTGAAGGTCCAGCATTAACGTGAGTTTAGCCAGAAGGTCCAGCATTAACGTGAGTTTAGCCTGAAGGTCCAGCATTAACGTGAGTTTCGCCTGAAGGTCCAGCATTAACGTGAGTTTAGCCTGAAGGTCCAGCATTAACGTGAGTTTAGCCAGAAGGTCCAGCATTAACGTGAGTTTAGCCTGAAGGTCCAGCATTAACGTGAGTTTAGCCAGAAGGTCCAGCATTAATGTGAGTTTCACCAGAAGGTCCAGCATTAACGTGAGTTTAGCCTGAAGGTCCAGCATTAATGTGAGTTTCGCCAGAAGATCCAGCATTAACGTGAGTTTCACCAGAAGGTCCAGCATTAATGTGAGTTTCGCCAGAAGGTCCAGCATTAACATGAGTTTAGCCTGGAGGTCCAGCATTAACGTGAGTTTCGCCAGAAGGTCCAGCATTAATGTGAGTTTCGCCAGAAGATCCAGCATTAACGTGAGTTTCACCAGAAGGTCCAGCATTAATGTGAGTTTCGCCAGAAGGTCCAGCATTAACGTGAGTTTCGCCAGAAGGTCCAGCATTAACGTGAGTTTCGCAGGAAGATCCAGCATTAATGTGAGTTTCGCCAGAAGGTCCAGCATTAACGTGAGTTTCGCCAGAAGGTCCAGCATTAACGTGAGTTTCGCCAGAAGATCCAGCATTAATGTGAGTTTCGCCAGAAGGTCCAGCATTAATGTGAGTTTCTCCAGAAGGTCCAGCATTAATGTGAGTTTCACCAGAAGGTCCAGCATTAATGTGAGTTTCGCCAGAAGGTCCAGCATTAACGTGAGTTTCGCCAGAAGGTCCAGCATTAACGTGAGTTTCGCCAGAAGATCCAGCATTAATGTGAGTTTCGCCAGAAGGTCCAGCATTAACGTGAGTTTCGCCAGAAGGTCCAGCATTAACGTGAGTTTCGCCAGAAGATCCAGCATTAACGTGAGTTTAGCCTGAAGGTCCAGCATTAATGTGAGTTTCTCCAGAAGGTCCAGCATTAATGTGAGTTTCGCCAGAAGATCCAGCATTAATGTGAGTTTCGCCAGAAGGTCCAGCATTAACGTGAGTTTCGCCAGAAGATCCAGCATTAACGTGAGTTTAGCCAGAAGGTCCAGCATTAACGTGAGTTTAGCCAGAAGGTCCAGCATTGACGTGAGTTTCGCCAGAAGATCCAGCATTAACGTGAGTTTAGCCTGAAGGTCCAGCATTAACGTGAGTTTAGCCAGAAGGTCCAGCATTAACGTGAGTTTAGCCTGAAGGTCCAGCATTAATGTGAGTTTCGCCAGAAGATCCAGCATTAACGTGAGTTTCACCAGAAGGTCCAGCATTAATGTGAGTTTCGCCAGAAGGTCCAGCATTAACGTGAGTTTAGCCAGAAGGTCCAGCATTAACGTGAGTTTAGCCAGAAGGTCCAGCATTGACGTGAGTTTCACCAGAAGATCCAGCATTAACGTGAGTTTAGCCTGAAGGTCCAGCATTAACGTGAGTTTAGCCAGAAGGTCCAGCATTAACGTGAGTTTAGCCTGAAGGTCCAGCATTAACGTGAGTTTAGCCAGAAGGTCCAGCATTAATGTGAGTTTCACCAGAAGGTCCAGCATTAATGTGAGTTTCGCCAGAAGATCCAGCATTAACGTGAGTTTCACCAGAAGGTCCAGCATTAATGTGAGTTTCGCCAGAAGGTCCAGCATTAACGTGAGTTTCGCCAGAAGGTCCAGCATTAACGTGAGTTTCGCCAGAAGATCCAGCATTAACGTGAGTTAAGCCTGAAGGTCCAGCATTAATGTGAGTTTCTCCAGAAGGTCCAGCATTAATGTGAGTTTCGCCAGAAGATCCAGCATTAATGTGAGTTTCGCCAGAAGGTCCAGCATTAATGTGAGTTTCGCCAGAAGGTCCAGCATTAACGTGAGTTTCGCCAGAAGATCCAGCATTAACGTGAGTTTAGCCAGAAGGTCCAGCATTAACGTGAGTTTAGCCAGAAGGTCCAGCATTGACGGGAGTTTCGCCAGAAGATCCAGCATTAACGTGAGTTTAGCCTGAAGGTCCAGCATTAACGTGAGTTTAGCCAGAAGGTCCAGCATTAACGTGAGTTTAGCCTGAAGGTCCAGCATTAACGTGAGTTTTGCCTGAAGGTCCAGCATTAACGTGAGTTTAGCCTGAAGGTCCAGCATTAACGTGAGTTTAGCCAGAAGGTCCAGCATTAACGTGAGTTTAGCCTGAAGGTCCAGCATTAACGTGAGTTTAGCCAGAAGGTCCAGCATTAACGTGAGTTTAGCCTGAAGGTCCAGCATTAATGTGAGTTTCTCCAGAAGGTCCAGCATTAATGTGAGTTTCGCCAGAAGATCCAGCATTAACGTGAGTTTCGCCAGAAGGTCCAGCATTAATGTGAGTTTCGCCAGAAGGTCCAGCATTAACGTGAGTTTCGCCAGAAGATCCAGCATTAACGTGAGTTTAGCCAGAAGGTCCAGCATTAACGTGAGTTTAGCCAGAAGGTCCAGCATTGACGTGAGTTTCGCCAGAAGGTCCAGCATTAACGTGAGTTTAGCCAGAAGGTCCAGCATTGACGTGAGTTTCGCCAGAAGATCCAGCATTAACGTGAGTTTAGCCTGAAGGTCCAGCATTAACGTGAGTTTAGCCAGAAGGTCCAGCATTAACGTGAGTTTAGCCTGAAGGTCCAGCATTAACGTGAGTTTAGCCAGAAGGTCCAGCATTAATGTGAGTTTCACCAGAAGGTCCAGCATTAATGTGAGTTTCGCCAGAAGATCCAGCATTAACGTGAGTTTCACCAGAAGGTCCAGCATTAATGTGAGTTTCGCCAGAAGGTCCAGCATTAACGTGAGTTTCGCCAGAAGGTCCAGCATTAACGTGAGTTTCGCCAGAAGATCCAGCATTAACGTGAGTTAAGCCTGAAGGTCCAGCATTAATGTGAGTTTCTCCAGAAGGTCCAGCATTAATGTGAGTTTCGCCAGAAGATCCAGCATTAATGTGAGTTTCGCCAGAAGGTCCAGCATTAATGTGAGTTTCGCCAGAAGGTCCAGCATTAACGTGAGTTTCGCCAGAAGATCCAGCATTAACGTGAGTTTAGCCAGAAGGTCCAGCATTAACGTGAGTTTAGCCAGAAGGTCCAGCATTGACGGGAGTTTCGCCAGAAGATCCAGCATTAACGTGAGTTTAGCCTGAAGGTCCAGCATTAACGTGAGTTTAGCCAGAAGGTCCAGCATTAACGTGAGTTTAGCCTGAAGGTCCAGCATTAACGTGAGTTTCGCCTGAAGGTCCAGCATTAACGTGAGTTTAGCCAGAAGGTCCAGCATTAACGTGAGTTTAGCCTGAAGGTCCAGCATTAACGTGAGTTTCGCCTGAAGGTCCAGCATTAACGTGAGTTTAGCCTGAAGGTCCAGCATTAACGTGAGTTTAGCCTGAAGATCCAGCATTAACGTGAGTTTAGCCAGAAGGTCCAGCATTAATGTGAGTTTAGCCTGAAGATCCAGCATTAACGTGAGTTTAGCCAGAAGGTCCAGCATTAACGTGAGTTTAGCCTGAAGATCCAGCATTAACGTGAGTTTCGCCTGAAGATCCAGCATTAACGTGAGTTTAGCCAGAAGGTCCAGCATTAACGTGAGTTTAGCCTGAAGATCCAGCATTAACGTGAGTTTAGCCTGAAGATCCAGCATTAACGTGAGTTTCGCCTGAAGATCCAGCATTAATGTGAGTTTCGCCTGAAGGTCCAGCATTAACGTGAGTTTAGCCTGAAGATCCAGCATTAACGTGAGTTTAGCCTGAAGATCCAGCATTAACGTGAGTTTAGCCTGAAGATCCAGCATTAACGTGAGTTTAGCCAGAAGGTCCAGCATTAACGTGAGTTTAGCCTGAAGATCCAGCATTAATGTGAGTTTAGCCAGAAGGTCCAGCATTAATGTGAGTTTAGCCTGAAGATCCAGCATTAACGTGAGTTTAGCCAGAAGGTCCAGCATTAATGTGAGTTTCGCCAGAAGATCCAGCATTAACGTGAGTTTAGCCAGAAGGTCCAGCATTAACGTGAGTTTAGCCAGAAGGTCCAGCATTGACGTGAGTTTCGCCAGAAGATCCAGCATTAACGTGAGTTTAGCCTGAAGGTCCAGCATTAACGTGAGTTTAGCCAGAAGGTCCAGCATTGACGTGAGTTTCGCCAGAAGATCCAGCATTAACGTGAGTTTAGCCTGAAGGTCCAGCATTAACGTGAGTTTAGCCTGAAGATCCAGCATTAACGTGAGTTTAGCCTGAAGGTCCAGCATTAACGTGAGTTTAGCCAGAAGGTCCAGCATTAACGTGAGTTTAGCCAGAAGGTCCAGCATTAACGTGAGTTTAGCCTGAAGATCCAGCATTAATGTGAGTTTAGCCAGAAGGTCCAGCATTAATGTGAGTTTAGCCAGAAGGTCCAGCATTAACGTGAGTTTAGCCTGAAGATCCAGCATTAACGTGAGTTTAGCCTGAAGATCCAGCATTAACGTGAGTTTAGCCAGAAGGTCCAGCATTAATGTGAGTTTAGCCTGAAGATCCAGCATTAACGTGAGTTTAGCCAGAAGGTCCAGCATTAATGTGAGTTTCGCCAGAAGGTCCAGCATTAACGTGAGTTTAGCCTGAAGATCCAGCATTAACGTGAGTTTAGCCAGAAGGTCCAGCATTAATGTGAGTTTAGCCTGAAGATCCAGCATTAACGTGAGTTTAGCCAGAAGGTCCAGCATTAATGTGAGTTTAGCCTGAAGATCCAGCATTAACGTGAGTTTCGCCAGAAGATCCAGCATTAACGTAAGTTTCGCCAGAAGATCCAGCATTAACGTGAGTTTAGCCAGAAGGTCCAGCATTAACGTGAGTTTCGCCAGAAGATCCAGCATTAACGTGAGTTTAGCCTGAAGGTCCAGCATTAACGTGAGTTTAGCCAGAAGGTCCAGCATTAACGTGAGTTTAGCCTGAAGGTCCAGCATTAACGTGAGTTTAGCCAGAAGGTCCAGCATTAACGTGAGTTTAGCCTGAAGGTCCAGCATTAACGTGAGTTTCGCCTGAAGGTCCAGCATTAACGTGAGTTTAGCCAGAAGGTCCAGCATTAACGTGAGTTTAGCCTGAAGGTCCAGCATTAACGTGAGTTTAGCCAGAAGGTCCAGCATTAACGTGAGTTTAGCCTGAAGGTCCAGCATTAACGTGAGTTTCGCCTGAAGGTCCAGCATTAACGTGAGTTTAGCCAGAAGGTCCAGCATTAACGTGAGTTTAGCCTGAAGGTCCAGCATTAACGTGAGTTTCGCCTGAAGGTCCAGCATTAACGTGAGTTTAGCCAGAAGGTCCAGCATTAACGTGAGTTTAGCCTGAAGGTCCAGCATTAACGTGAGTTTCGCCTGAAGGTCCAGCATTAACGTGAGTTTAGCCTGAAGGTCCAGCATTAACGTGAGTTTAGCCAGAAGGTCCAGCATTAACGTGAGTTTAGCCTGAAGGTCCAGCATTAACGTGAGTTTCGCCTGAAGGTCCAGCATTAACGTGAGTTTAGCCTGAAGGTCCAGCATTAACGTGAGTTTAGCCTGAAGATCCAGCATTAACGTGAGTTTAGCCAGAAGGTCCAGCATTAATGTGAGTTTAGCCTGAAGATCCAGCATTAACGTGAGTTTAGCCAGAAGGTCCAGCATTAACGTGAGTTTAGCCTGAAGATCCAGCATTAACGTGAGTTTCGCCTGAAGATCCAGCATTAACGTGAGTTTAGCCAGAAGGTCCAGCATTAACGTGAGTTTAGCCTGAAGATCCAGCATTAACGTGAGTTTAGCCTGAAGATCCAGCATTAACGTGAGTTTCGCCTGAAGATCCAGCATTAATGTGAGTTTCGCCTGAAGGTCCAGCATTAACGTGAGTTTAGCCTGAAGATCCAGCATTAACGTGAGTTTAGCCTGAAGATCCAGCATTAACGTGAGTTTAGCCTGAAGATCCAGCATTAACGTGAGTTTAGCCAGAAGGTCCAGCATTAACGTGAGTTTAGCCTGAAGATCCAGCATTAATGTGAGTTTAGCCAGAAGGTCCAGCATTAATGTGAGTTTAGCCTGAAGATCCAGCATTAACGTGAGTTTAGCCAGAAGGTCCAGCATTGACGTGAGTTTAGCCAGAAGGTCCAGCATTGACGTGAGTTTCGCCAGAAGATCCAGCATTAACGTGAGTTTAGCCTGAAGGTCCAGCATTAACGTGAGTTTAGCCAGAAGGTCCAGCATTGACGTGAGTTTCGCCAGAAGATCCAGCATTAACGTGAGTTTAGCCTGAAGGTCCAGCATTAACGTGAGTTTAGCCAGAAGGTCCAGCATTAACGTGAGTTTAGCCAGAAGGTCCAGCATTAACGTGAGTTTAGCCAGGACAAATGTCTTTGTGGTGATTTAGGAGATTTATCACGTTGGCTGAAATGTTCCTCATTCTGTCTTGAATGTATTATTCATGTCGATTGAAAAAAACGATTGGTCAAAAAGTCGTAGCACAAAGAACAGAGCGACACTGAACTTGTGTCTAACTTTACTTAGACTCACCATAATGAGAGAAAGCACCTTTAGCAGTGAAAACATGCAAACACACAACTTTTGGCTTTCAAGGAACTTTGCTCATTTTGAACGTGATGAGCTGTGATGGAAAGTAAACTCAAGCGTCGGGTTGCAGGTACATTAAGCAGTGGAAAGCACCTTTTCCCTGAAGTCCAACCCAACCTCACTGCAGTATTCATGAAACACGTGTGCCGTGGTCCGCTCCGCAAACCTCTGCTCCTGATCAGCGACGCTGGAGTCATTTCACCTGTCATTTCACCTGTCATTTCACCTGACTGATGGTCGCGTCCTGCACGGGAATGATGAAGTGACAGCTCCAACGCTTTCATTCTCCCACGTGCTTTTTATGCACTGAAAATGTGTCGTAATGAATCATGTAATTGCCGAGCCAAACAGAGGTGGTCCGTCAGTGCTTCATGCTAATGTGGAAAACAAATGGCCGTTTGTGCAAAGCTAACAGGTAAATAAGGGAGGACAAAGATGCCGCGCATGTTCCATAATGGGCTTTTAGCCTAATGGACTACAAGGTTTATTAATGAGTGTTTATTACTATTGATTTTACATAACAATCAGGATTTAACCAATTAGTGACATGGCATTGGAACACATGAATAAATACAAATCTAAAGGATACAACGTCTGAAAGAAAGCCTGTCTCCCTGCTTCGTCTGGAATGTTCCACACTAAAGTATCAACCTGAACTATCTCCATGGAGACAAGGCAAGACAAGGCAAGTTTATTTGTAGAGCACATTTCATGCACAAGGCAATTCAAAGTGCTTCACACAGCAGGGAAAATGCATTAAAAAAACAGAAATACAATAAAATGAACTAATTAAAAACAATTTAAGTCATAAAAGAGAAGAATGCAAAGAAAAATCCAAGCGATGCTATCAGGTCAGTTACATGTCAGATCTGTGGAGAAGTGACGGATAATGTTTTATCCCTGAAGACAAGGAGGAGGTGTAACCGTCGGCAGAAAAGTTAGGCAGGAACCTTGAAGCCTTAAGTGGGTTTGTCACGTTATACAACCTGTAAATGGACAGTTCTGCTCAGTCAGCACGCCTCGCTTTATTGATCCGTTTAAGCAATTTTACAATGTCATCAGCAGCAAAAGCATCATGAAAAGTTTAAGTAATGTTAAGACAGTTAATAAACGTGTATAATAAAACAATATAATCACGTTTTTCTTTTTAGTTTCCTAATCACAATAGTGAAAGTAATATTAGAGCAAGAGGGTGAGACTCAAGCAATGATGCCATATTTTTAATGCCATAATGAAAACCTTAAACCAGTTTTTTAAATGTTTTTTTCCCCCTCATGTAACCCTCTAACTTTGTCCCACATCCAGAGAACATCTAACACGAGTTTTAAGCAAATAGATTTTAGGTTTTTAGGTTTTAAAGTGGTTTATTACTGTAATGAGGAGGCGTGGCATCTAGGGGACTAAAGGGGAGTGTGAGAGTGAGAAAGGGCCTGGAAGACTAGAAAGGAACGTGAGGGGGGAGAAAGGACAGGGCCTTGAAGACTAAAGGGGAGAGAGAGGGGGACGACAGGCGAGGTCTGGAAGACTAAAGGGGTGAGTGAGGGGGACGACAGGCGAGGTCTGGAAGACTAAAGGGGTGAGTGAGGGGGACGACAGGCGAGGTCTGGAAGACTAAAGGGGTGAGTGAGGGGGACGACAGGCGAGGTCTGGAAGACTAAAGGGGTGAGTGAGGGGGGAGAAAGGACAGGGCCTTGAAGACTAAAGGGGAGAGAGAGGGGGACGACAGGCGAGGTCTGGAAGACTAAAGGGGTGAGTGAGGGGGACGACAGGCGAGGTCTGGAAGACTAAAGGGGTGAGTGAGGGGGGAGAAAGGGCAAGGTCTGTAGGACTAAAGGGGTGAGTGAGGGGGGAGAAAGGGCAAGGTCTGTAGGACTAAAGGGGAGAGTGAGGGGGGGAGAAAGGGCAAGGTCTGTAGGACTAAAGGGGAGAGTGAGGGGGGGAGAAAGGGCAAGGTCTGTAGGACTAAAGGGGTGAGTGAGGGGGGGAGAAAGGGCAAGGTCTGTAGGACTAAAGGGGTGAGTGAGGGGGGGAGAAAGGGCAAGGTCTGTAGGACTAAAGGGGTGAGTGAGGGGGGGAGAAAGGGCAAGGTCTGTAGGACTAAAGGGGTGAGTGAGGGGGGAGAAAGGGCAAGGTCTGTAGGACTAAAGGGGTGAGTGAGGGGGGGAGAAAGGGCAAGGTCTGTAGGACTAAAGGGGAGAGTGAGGGGACGAGAAAGGGGGAGGTCTGGAAGACTAAAGGGGTGAGTGAGGGGGGAGAAAGGGCAAGGTCTGTAGGACTAAAGGGGAGAGTGAGGGGGGGAGAAAGGGCAAGGTCTGTAGGACTAAAGGGGTGAGTGAGGGGGGAGAAAGGGCAAGGTCTGTAGGACTAAAGGGGTGAGTGAGGGGGGGAGAAAGGTCAAGGTCTGTAGGACTAAAGGGGTGAGTGAGGGGGGAGAAAGGGCAAGGTCTGTAGGACTAAAGGGGTGAGTGAGGGGGGGAGAAAGGGCAAGGTCTGTAGGACTAAAGGGGAGAGTGAGGGGACGAGAAAGGGGGAGGTCTGGAAGACTAAAGGGGTGAGTGAGGGGGGAGAAAGGGCAAGGTCTGTAGGACTAAAGGGGTGAGTGAGGGGGGGAGAAAGGGCGTTGCCTGGAGGACAAAAGGGGAGCGCGAGCCCTTGTTTTAACACATTTTTTGAATAGATTTTACAACACATTTTCAGCTAATTATTTATTCCACCAGGTTTTACGCTGTAATCGGGTTTTAGAGTAGCATTTTGGCATTATAATTAGAGTGGAGCATAATTGTACAGATCGAGAGCACATTTTAGTTTTAAGAGGCCCCCCAGAGTTTATTTGCCCCGCAGCAGCAGCACACACCGGCCACTTCACTCTCCCCTCTCCTTATGCGCCGAGGACAGACATCATAACCACCAATAACAATTGTACATAATTTGACTAAACAAAGCAACACAACCCACAATCCCTCAGACTATTGCTCCCATATGAAGGATAAATGTCCCAGCATGCACCAGCATCCTCCCTGTAATTTCTGCTCATCACACAGCGCGGTGTAGGCAGTGTTTCATCACGGAGCCAGGGCCTCTATATGCCACAGTGAACGCCCATTTGGGAAGATTAACTACAGAATATGCTTCATGTGCGATAACTGCAGTGCCATTTCACATCGCCAGAGGTGGTTACTGGGGCAACGGGGCGGATATCAATCAAACAGCACTAATCTAACAGGAAATCACAGACAGCATGCAAATTACTGTCACTTATAACAAACTGGCGATGTGTAACCGTCCACAGAAACTAAAATGTGAAGGATAAATAACGGCCGCTGACAACGGGGGAAGTTGGTAAGTCACTGGAGTAATAGTACTGCAAGTTTAGCTGTGGCGTGCAGTAATATGTTTAGCAGAGAAGCTGAGGGTTTCATCGCCTCTGAGCCGGAGCTGCCACAATACTAATACTTCAAACTGCAATGAAAAAATAAAAACATACAATGCGTTTCGATATCTCACTCAGTATTGATATATCGATATTTGGTATTGATTCGCACATCATTAAAAGACAACCTTGACAGATTGTGTGGAATATATTATGTGTTTATTCAAAAACTATGCAAAAAAAGATGGAATTTTGTCCTATTTGAGTTTTGTTTTTCACTTTTCAGTAAAGTTAGATAGTAAAGATACATGTTCAATTAAGAATCTATCCAAGTTCTAGTCTTGATCACTATCTGGGAATCTTAAACCCTAATCTGAGCATACAGTATATGACACAATGACAGGATGGGCATCTGGGCTAAAAGACACAGTAAGATTGTGTTTTTCTATTTGCCTGACCCACCAGCCCCGCCCACATTCTGTTCGAATGCGTAAGGGTCTGGAATCGGAGTCAGAGCCAATGAAGTCGTCGGTCATCCATTTACTGATCCAATCCCAGTCATCACGCGGAACACGCCTTGTTGACATGGACTACGTAGTATCTGGTTAAGCGTGTCGCGTTTTTTTGCGTCACTTCTGGGTTCATGTGATTGGTTCTGTCTCTGCTCTAAACTCCGCCCTAGAAATTGAAAGGCAGCGGTCGATCCCCAGACCCACACGCAGTTTTGATAAGTAGTCTGCCAAAACGTGTTGGGAATGGCTGGTCAGGCAATTTTTCTATGGACATTTGGCACATCCAGTAATGTCAAGAGTATTTGTCGATGTGTATTTTAGTAGTAAACTCCCCTAGTGTAGGTACAGTGGTCCTGACCAAGCCAAGCCCAAGATCTGCTCCTGCAGGTCGCCAACACGTTAACACAACCTTAATATAGTCCAACTTCACTCAAATAAAATCAATATCTCACTTTAGAACCTGATAACAATTTGCCACTTTCATTTTATCATTCTAGAATACTAAAAGATAACTGACTACCACATGACCATGAAATATACTGCACATTAAAGACATAAGCACAACATAACAAAGGGATAACAAATTGCGAACACATCCAAACACGGTCTGGTCTAAGGCTTCATAAATGTCTGCCCCAAATCCCATCCACATATGAGCTACATGTCATTTATTAAACCTGCGAGGCTGATAAATGAGCAGCATGTCCAGAATACTAAACAGTCCATGCACACGGTATGAATAGATTTATGTTTAAGTTAGAGGGTATTACAGACAAAGCAGTGTAATCATCTCTCTCTAGAGGTTTAAACTCTAAAGCATGGACATAATTAAATAAGCAGACTGTCCAGACAATTTATTCTTGTGTAGCCTATTTATTATTAAGGAATCCAATCGAAAACTAATACGAGTGCTACTACTAATACTGCTGCTATAACTACTACATTGTAGCACTCATGAAAAATGTGTTAAATTTGGTTGGGTAAATTGAAAAAAAGTCCAATGCCATATTGGATAAAGGAAAAAAGGGAAAAGGTCGTGCAAAAATATTTTTAAAATCCAAAATGTATCTATTTTTGATCATGTTTTATCTTTGGGTTTTGTTTCCGAGGTTACTGTGTTCTTCTGCACTGGAAAAAAAATACAAACTTAACTTAAGATAAGAAATTAAAAGGACATTGAATTAGGATTGTATTTATTGATTTGAGAACATGTTTACTGCTTTGCCAAATTGTGTTTGTCTCTAATTTCAAGCCATAAAATACTTGACTTTTCATTATTTTTAGTAAAACAAGATATTTTATTCTTATCCCATTGGCAATCTTGTTTTAAGAAGTCCAAAATATCCTCAAAACAAGACAAATGCTGCATATTTCAAGCTCTTACTAACTTATCTTCGTAACCGTATCATTTTCCCAGTGTGTAAAACAATATTTCCCATAATGCAATATGCCAGATTACATTTTGTGATAGCGTCTGTAGCTAGGGTAAGTCACGTCCCCAGAAGCCCCCGTATTCTGATCGTCCTTGATGTAAATATCATGTAACAGCCGATCCGCTCGCGCATAGCGGTCCCGTGTCCCAAATCAAGTTAGCGAGACGCGCTGGGGCCGACTCTGCCGCCTTCCCATGATGCACCTGTCCCTGTTCCGCCGTCGACGCCACGGCAGCACGCGGCTCATTTTAGATTGACCCGTCTCGAGAGGCCCAAATCCCATTAAGTGGAGCTAACGCAAACAGGCAGCAGGTGAGGTGCGGCTCAGAACTTTAATGATGACTGCACTTTAGAATCGAGTTGTACAGACGGGAGATAACGCCACTGAGCTGCAAAATAACACCAACATCACTATAGACCGGAGAAAGAGAGTAGCAGATAGTTTTAATCACAAGTAACACTCATAAGTACACTTTTAAACGTCTAAATAAAGCATGATTTAACTCATGATGATAAGAATGAGTCAGGCTGAGTAACAACTTCATTACATAAATCCTAACCCTATCCCCTAAATGAAGTAGCTGCTAAGCCTGAATTGTTATTAATAAATTGTTAGTTAAGTGTTTGTTCGTGCTTTATTATGGCTAGTTAAAGTTGAAGTGGTACCAAAAGACAGCTCAATAATGGAATGAATACAAAAGTACTGTTAATTACTTCTATTAGACTGCTGCACTGACTCTGTTCATATGTACCAAAAAAATGATATTTTACTGAGTTCTAGAGTTCAAATAATTGCAATGTAGTGTAAACAGTTACATCTGATGTGAGGACTCATCTGAACAGGTTTTGATGATGAAATTATGCACAAATGGCAAACTGATGAGGCAAAGACAATGAAATGTAAAGAAGTTATTCTAAAATGCATTGTACTTTGTCTTTGAAATACAACAGTTACTCTATGTCACACTGTGTTTTTGCTCATCACATTTCTCCTGTAACACACACCAAAAATCAAATCTAATTATTGAATTATTTGATCATCATCCGATTGTTACTGACGATATAAATGCACCCAATGACCTGAACATGCCTGGATTAATGACACATATTTATATTGTTAATGCTCATATATTATTACTATTACTGCTACTGAAACCACCCAAACTACTCATGTACTGAAAAATTATGTAGAAACTTAGCAACCGTGTAACAAATCTCAATCATTTACTCAATCATTTACTTTTCGTAGCAGACTTTATTTACAAAAATCTCTGTTTTGAAAATTTGTCACAAAGTGGGTTTTATTTCTGATCCCATCTTGAACACACATTATTCATAACAGTAGTTGAGAGGCTCTGCTCAAGAAGAAATGGAATAGTATTTCAATTACAGTAAAATAGAGTAAAGAGAGACTAAATAAATTGTAAAAGAACACTTACGCAGTATTACTTCAGTCATTTAGTCCTAATACACATCTGCATTTAATTTGTTTCTCGCGATATTAATCAACTGAAATGTAAAAGATGTCACGAATACTTCATACTTTGAAAACGGCTATAGCATTCTAATTTACAAACTTCCCCACGCGTGCCAGCAGTCCTTTTATCATGGCGTCCCATTGCTCCGTGTCGCCCCGCTCTGTTTATCCCTCAGTGTTAATACGTGTGCGCGTCTATAGAGGTTTTGGCCGCCTCTAGAGAGTGATTTACAAAGCATTGATTCCCAGGCTCGCCGCTGCAGCTGAGCAATAAAACCACTGTTTACAGCATCGCTGCCAGTGTTTATCGCCAAGACCGATGCCATCTTGTTTTAGGGCGATGTAGAGCACCTGGGGACACTTAACGTGACGGAGCTTCCCCGCCAAAACCGCCAGGGACAGAGGGACAAACGGGAGCCGCCGCCGTCACTTCTGCGGCAGCTCCGAGCCGTACGTCAATACCACAGCACGAGCGGGTTTAATGGGAATGGTCCGTGGCATGGCCGTGTTGTACATTTCAATAAAGAGAGGGGCGATTGGGAGAGCGGCGGGACAAGGACGAGGATCCAAAAACAATGAGCGGAGCGAGGGCCGGTGGCGGCGCGCGGAGCAGCCAAGTCGAATGGAGCTAACGACTTTGGCGCTTTGACTTATTCCGGGATGCGATGCTCGAATGAGAGGGTTTATTTGCGCGCATCGTTCCCGCGCCCACGTCAGGATTAGTGTTAGTACTTCGTCGGCTCGCGGCGAGGTAAAGTACGGTGAACTTTACCGTCCACGAGAGGACATTTGGCTCGTGCTGCAGTTGGGCTGTTTCGCTGCGTGACGTCGGTGTTCCAAACATGGGCACGATCACGCAAAAGATTACACAGATGCGTAAACAGAGGGGATTGCCAAAAGCTAGTTTGCCCCTGACACGCTAATACAGCTGTAATGAACGTGATTTGCGAACTCCAAACCAGTGTAGGAGACCTCCGGATGTGAAACAAGCGTGAATGAAGCTGTAGAATAAAAAAATAATACAAATACCTGTATTTTCCGGACTATAAGTCATAGTTTTGGCCGGGATACGACTTATACTCCAGAGCGACTTGTATGTGATATTATTCGTTATTTTCACACTCGCAACCGCATTTCACATGTTCATTATTTTACACTGACAACCACAAGAGGGCGCTCTAGGCTCTAAGCGATGCAGAAGAAGAATCTGCACTTCTTCTACCTCCAGAGTTTGTAGAGTTGTTTAGAAGTGACACAGAGGAAGAAGAATTCAATGGATTTAGTGATTTTGGGTAAAACTGATGCTTTGGTAAACTTGTTAGCATGTTCTTTATGCTATAGTTATCTGAATAACTGTTCATATGTTACTTTAACATACCAGACACTTACCACAGTTCTGTCTGTGCCTCATGTAGCTGAAGGTGTTAGCGTTAGCATATGTACACCTATTCACCATGTTCTCTAATCTGTTATTATTTTAAATTGCATTTCAAGATGTCTGTTCTTGGTCCTGGATTTTATCAAATAAATTTCCCCCCAAAAATGCGACTTATATATGTTTTTTTCTTCTCTATTATGCCTTTTTTTGGCTGGTGCGACTTATAATTCCGGAAAATATGCTAAATAAATAAAGTATTACCAATGACTCAAGTGTAAGATTGATGTAGTTATGAGTGTTTGCATATTGTTAGTGCGTAAATACATAAAGTCATAACGTTTCAGTTCAAACTCATGTGTTGTGTTGGGTTTGACGCTTTCACCTGAAGATCAAGTGAATAGATTTGAACTAAAGACATTGACCTGGACGCGTCTCTGTGGCTCGATGCTTGTTTGTCAAAGCTCCAGCAAAACACTGCGGTGAACAGACGGCCTTTGAACGCATCACTTTTGAGACGCTGGGCTCAGAAGAAGAATATAAAGGGATTTCAGAGAGCCAGCTTTTCCTTGGAAGACACTAGGACCATAAGAAGGAAGGGAGAGATTTATGCCGGAGCTAAAATGGCCCCATATATTACCATCTGGCAAAGAAAAAAAGACATAAGGAGCTCTTGTAGTTTCTTAAAAGGATTTGGCGTAAAGTGGAGTGAAAGTAAATTAGTGATTGCACACGATTTAATGAAAGAGCCGAACTTGCTCAACCTTGAAAAGTCTCGAGGTGCTGTACGTGCCGCCAGCGTTTGATTTATGGGCCAAATTTACCCTGATCGATATTAATAAAGCTAAAGAAAAAACATTGTTATTTAATAAAACAGGCCATGCAGTAAATGTCATGCCTGACTCATAGATACAAATATGGATTTTAATAATGCCAAATCCTAATGCTTTTTTTTTATTTATTTTTTTACAGACAGAGAAAGCTTAATAATAGTGACGTCAACGACAATAAGATCAATGCAGCGCAAATCTAATCTTTAGTTTGGAGCAACAATCTTAGGTATGATATTATACAAGTTTAAACTGTAGGTGTTTTGCACATTTTAATTCATTTGTGTACATTGTTCAGAGACAGTAATGCTCCAAAGTGGACAGAAATAAGATATAAAGGTAAATTAGACTATATTTGTAACGCTAGTCTGCACACTTTCCTATGCTTTTTAGCTGCAATATAACTTATCTCCATAGTATGCACGTCATTCTTCCTCTTTAATAACTGCAGAGGGTCATTAGCTTCCATAGCTCTAATCTAGTGAAGCATCTTTGTCTTATGTAACTGTACGTTGTCCTGAAACCTTAATTCAATAGATGAAGCCTCTTGTGGCACCTTTCCACTTCAGTGTATGTGTGACTGAGCTGTTCCTCAGGCCTTTTCACGCAGCACTCTATTCACGGCTCTCAGCTTCCCGTTATATGCAACATTTTGGGGATTTTCGCCACGTTACATTTATCCCCGGACCTCGGAGAGATGTTTTCTTCACATTTTAGTGTTCCAATTGTCAAGTTGGTAAAGCTATAAGCAGTACATCACAGTTTATGTAAAGTCACAATTCAAAATAAGTAATAAAAACCTGGAAAGAACTAAACTCAGCCAAACTGTGGATCCAATTAAGTTACATTTTACAGTTTATATTGGCATGAATAACATTTTTGTCCTGTCCAGGGACTGCAGCGAGCGTCTTTCCTGTAGGTCAATGTCATATGTGCATTTTCTCTGATAAATAAACACATAAACTAAGCATAACGCCACATTTATAGCAGCAGAGGCTCAACATCAGCATCAGCACAAGAGCAGACAATGTGTGGAAACTAACTGGGTCAATCTGACCTCTCAAGACAACAACAACAACAACAACGGCGTTTTTCCCATTTAAAAGACACACTATTTTCTATCGAATTGATCATTTTTATGGCAACAGAACATTTTTATGTAACAGTTGTATGAAATTATGTCTTCTGCGTTTGACCCGTCCCTAAATGCTTCAGTTTCCCTTGACAACCTGTTCACTCACTCACTTACTACATTGTTTGAGCTTCACTGACTTATAACATGCATCCAGAGGTAAACAAATACGTAATTGAGCTTAAAATAAAACCTTGCACTTCACTCCTTTGTACAGGTTAATTAGCCTTCTGCTGCACATAATCCATATTCACTGAGCCCTCATCACACTACGGCGGGAGAAACGTCAATATTTTGGGTGAAAACATGCTGCTCCTGACACTTTTCTCATTTATCGTGTGTAAAATGACAGCGGCCCGCTCTGCATGTCCAATCAATGCGGACTGAGGGCCCACGCGGCCGACGACACGTTAATAGTATTCTCAGTTCAATATACACGAGAACGAGATGTGTGAGACCCGTTTGGAAACAGTGTCACGTTTTTTGAGAGGGATCGCCAATAAAGCCCGTCCCTACAACCTCATTCACAGACGCCATGTTATGAATCAGATTTCTCCTTTGTCTTGTCCCCATAACTGCGAGTGTGTGCACATTAGGAGGCTCCGGGTGTATCTGATCAAAAGCAAGGCGTTTGTGTTTTCGTCTTTTACATTATTTTACATATATTATACAGTATCTCGGCGAAGAATAATGGAAGTAATCCAAATGTGTGCAACATCAAAGACATCCGCGGAAATGCATGTATTTATGAAGAAGAATTATAATGATACAACTGGGATTTTGAGAAATGCTACTACAGACGGGCAATGATGACGGAGACAGAAATAGGGCTATCAATATTAAAATGACTTTATTCATCATTAAAACTACTGTGCATCTCGGTATATGCCTATGTTTACACGTATCTCAAATCTGATCATTGTCTGATTTCCGGAGTTGTCGGATTATTGAAATGTCATGTGATGTACTCTGATGTGAGTAATCTGATTATGTTCAGATTATTCACACGTGGCAAAGATTGAAAGAGTTATTCTAAATTGAATTTGACTTTCTTTTCCAAATATAACAATTACTCCACAATGTCCATACATTTACCGACTGTGTTTTTGATGATCAGATTTATCTTTTTTCACCAAAAATCAGATCTAATTGTTGGGTTATCTGATTATTCTACCCGTATTTTCCGGAATATAAGTCTTTTTTCATAGTTTTGGCCGGGGTGCGACTTATACTTATACTTATATAGTTACTATGTATACTCCGGAGCGGCTGTTGTGATGTTGTGAAGTGATGTTATTTGTTATTTTCACACTTGCAGCCGCATTTCATACTCCAGTGTGACTTATATATGTTTTTTTCTTCTCTATTATGCATTTTTTGACTGGCTTGATTCATACTGGTCATGTAAATGTACCCAGACAAAAGTGACAAAGAGTAACATACTATCGTAATACCCATTGAATGAAAGTACAAACTACACTGTGTGATTTCCATAGAGTGTGGAGCCCAGTGTAGTTGGAGGCCTTTGCATTCTATCCAAATGATGTAACTTCATGTCTTTAATATTAAAAGCTTTGTCAATCCAAATCCGCAGGGGGAAAAACAGAACGTGCTTTAGCGTAGTTCATCTGATCCCACGAGTACATTTCTGGCTTTTGTCTTTTGGATTAAAGGCCAGAACTGCGACTGCCTTTTGTACGACATTGGCATATATCTTTAAGCTGTAATTATATGTTTTGTAAGGACTGACGAAAAACAACTTCTGTATTTTAAATCCTCCATTTTCTTTCTCCGAGAAGAGAGACCCAGACTTCTCTTTCCACGCAAACATCCTCCATCTCTTCCAGGGGATTGGAACGGATGTCATTCTTATTTGCTGACCATATGTGAGGTTTATGTCTTCAATTAGTTAGTAGTTATGGTCTTTGTTGTTAAGGACACAATTGATTGAATTACAATTTTTGTTTTATTGCCTAGATGTAGTTGGTTTGGTGTTTGTCTCAATGGTTTTTTATACTATTTTATGGAACATTACAAGCAAAAAACAACTAGAAACTGATTTATCTTCCATGTAAGGACAACTTGAAGTCTGCCCCCTGCTGGATAAAAGGCCTCACATCCTTCATTCATTGCCTTTATGTTAGTGAGTGAAACTGGAGCAGATGAATCATGTTAGATGTAAGACTGTTAGGGTAATGGTTTCTTAATGGTGAGACTAAAACAGTGTAGTTTGCATTACAAATGGTGCTGCGGAGCCTTCTGGTGCCGTCTTGGCAAATTACGTTTTTTAGGGAAACCATCTTGGCAATAGCTGCGAAATGGTTTTAAATCTGTGAAAGTCGGACAAGAAAGAAATCAACTTTCTTTTGATTCTCAAAAACTGTGGAACTCAAAGAATAGGACCATGAATGGTATTGGGTGGAATCGGGAAAGGACGTTTTTGAAGATGTTGAGGTTCTCTTTGGGAAAGGCGGTGTTGTTGGGACTAATTAAGAACACAAGAGGAATAGCTCGTGTTCAGTATTTTTGGAGTTGTACAAATTGAGGTTGAATTGGGGCAAATTGCTGGTGAAAATGTGGGAGAAAGGATGTTAGTGTTGCCAGAAAACAGGAGGAAAACCAAAGAGTATGAGTGTAGTGACTTGAGGATACATTGGTCAACAGATTCAGTATCAAACGGAAGAAATAATAATAATAATAATTGCTAGCAACAAACACAAATTAGACTCTCATTCTCTCCCTCCTCATCAGTGCAATTTGGAGTTCCACAGGGTTGTGTCATCCCCCCAACCTTGTTTATGCTGTTTAAATGATCTTGACATTTTCAGATCCAAAATAACCTTCATATACATCCAGTTTTAGTAATTACTGGGTTGAAAGATTCTTAAGTTACTGCCACTAAACAACAACAACAACAACAACAACAACAACAGCATATGTGGGAATACTAAAGCCACCAATTTTTAATCATTTGCAATAATTTTGTATTTACTTTTGATAGGCCAAAGGGATTTATTACTACAGTACAAAACAATTCAATTCAGCACGGTTTAAAATACTCCATAAGGTTCGTATCTAAGCCGATAATTGAAACTTAACATCAAACGACACTTAAAAAAGCAGAAACACTTTAAATGCGCGGCGTTTGATCCGACTTTGGCTGACTGACACTGCAGCGTCTGGGGACAGGGGCCAGGGGGGGCCGTGGTTTCAGAAAGATGCGTGCGTTTGTGACCGCGGTGCATGTTCAAAGAGGTTCTAGGTCTTCGGGGGGGGGGTTGTTGACTGCTTGTGAAACGCCACCAGATGGGCTGTCACGGCCCCAGCGCCTTGCCAAGACAACCCCTCACTGCCCGGGTCAGAGAGGGCAAACAGACACATGCAATTACAGCGCAGCCAGCGTCAATCACAACACGGGGCACAGGGAGACCGGGGCCATGGGAGGGAGGCTAACATGGGCGCCGTGTTAGCATAATGTCGCCTTTGCAGGAATTATCTAGTCATTTCCGTCAACGATCAATAATGTTTTTTCAATACTTAATTACCTGGACTTATAATGTATTGATCACTGGCTGAACAGATCATAAAACATGTATTGTACTTACATATGAAGTGTTTAACTCTGAATAGCCATTTTTCCCAAAGACTCATAATTCCCCCATTGTGAGAAAAATAAAAAATCCTTATCTTTCTAATATCATGTAAGTCTATATCTGAAGGTCTATATTGGTCTAAAAGTCTATAAACATTTGATGTATAATTTGAAGTTAAAGCCACAGTATGTAACTTTCTAGAGGTGGCACATCACCTGCATGGAGATATTATATATGTTTGATGCCATACTGTGTAATATTCTGACCGGTGGAGTAAGAGTCAGGTTTGAGGAGGATATTTTTCAGTGCAATAAAAACATCCAAAATGAAAAACAAAAAAAAACAAAAAACATGATTTTCTTTTTGTCTATTTCTGACCAAAATGTAAGGACAAAACATGGAGTTGTCATTCAATTGGACCACAAAAACAGGAGCAAGAATCAAAATGATTTTAGTAAAATTCTTACATTTAAATTCTTTTAAGCAGCCATCTTTGTTAGCGGGATGTATTGACCATCCAGTTGTCAAAGTAAATGCATCTCACAAACAAAGTTGTCTTCTTAAAATAAATCTAGAGATATAACTCCAGATCCACTTTTTTTTTTTTAATATTTATCACATTTTAGAAAGTTCTTAAAGTGCTGCAAAATCACAAAACAACAAAACAATTCAAATCTAAGTAGCAGTTTTTGTCTTCAATACTTTACTAAAGAAAATATAACTGAGCAAACTGCAAAGCCTGATCAAAGTGCACTCAACAAATCACAAAAATCCCCTTTGAGCATATTTTATGTGAAAATCAAATGACAAAAATGCATTTTATTCAAAGCTTTCCACTGCCTTGAGACGAGGTCCACACGCCACTGGGCTCCCACACAGAAACATGCCACTGTTGCAGAATTAACAATTTGCACACATTTAAGGAAGCTGCTGTTCACCTGCCGGCACAGAGAGGTGTGAGAGAAATCTATTTTCCTTTTGTGTTGCATTATTCATTTGTCACAGGCCGTGCTTTCTGGGTGTAATTTCCTTGTGTGCGCTGTAAACAAGAGGCAGAAGTGTTTGCACTCAAATGGAATGACAAGAATAAGAATATTTGTTTCCGGGCAAAGGGCCGGAGAAGTCTTGGTTACTTCTTCGCCCTCAGCATTTATGCGCAATAGGAAGGGTAAATGAAACTATTCTTCAAAGGCAGCTTAGGGTAAAGCCAGTGTCTACAAAGCACTTATAGTTTGTGAGCTCCATCTTGTGGAGAGTTACAAAAGTACATTCAAATTGAGTCATTGCAGTGTGTGGTTATTCTCCTCCTCTGATGCAAAATGTGTCTGAAACATCATTTAATATCTGTGGTAGTGTATTTCTATCCAATACAACAGTAGTGATGTTTAACCTGCACCAAATGACACAGATTGCAAACAAAGACAAAGGTGAAAACACAATATTGAGGTTTGTAATTGTCTCCACTAACATTATATTGAAGTTTTTTAATGGCTAAGTCAAATCGCTTCACGCCAAGAAGTCCTAGGATCGATTCCCAGCCTTTCTGTGTGGAGTTTGCATGTTCTCCCTGTGCCTGCGTAGGTTTCCTCCGGGTACTCCGATATCCCCTACCACTGTTTACATCATGTGTTTCATTATGTTCATTAACATGCACTGTCCTGACCAAATAAATCAAATATAAACGTAAAACAGTGCTGTTTTATTTTAAATCAAGGTTTACTTATTAGTGTTGCTAACTCTTACTAGGGCAGTCAAAAATGTTTAAACCCAGATATTCAAGAGATATTAAACTAGTATCTACTTATTTCAACAAGAATCAATACTGAAGAAAAGTCACAAAAATGTTTCTGTGAATTGTCTGGGTCGATACAGAACTGGTCTGACCACATGGTAAAGTTACAGAAACTGATCATATTAGATGTGTAAAATTCTGTTCTACAATTTTACATTCTTATAATCATTGTGGTACAGAGTTCGGGATTTAATGCTGATTGAAGGTGAAAACAATGTAAAAAGAATAAAGAGCCATGGATCAAACAATAGAATAACAATACAGTCGAATGTACTTAAAGTTTAATATTTAGTTTAGTTTAACGTTAGGCCAACTGAAGCCTTTCCATTCGAGTTGAAATTGAGTTTAATGTTTAGTATCACATAGTATCATGACAACACAAATGCTTGCACTGGAAAAATGATTGCATAATGACTATAAATGGCACAATATGGGTCTTATTCAGAAGAGAGATCGAGTCAACCAGCCAAAGGACTAATCCTGCAGACAGGATCATTTCATAAGGTTCAAACCCACACAATTTCTCAGTCTGTCCAGCATCAGTATAAAATAAGAAATTCCCACAATCCACCTCACTCTACTGTAAAGGCGACTCTGTGTGTCAGCAAGTCCAGTGCTCCGCTCCAAAGTGTGGAGAACCCTCCGCTGTGCTAATGCGGTCCGAAAATGCCTGGGGTACAGAAATTCAAAGTGCGATAATGATTGAAAGAGGCACGCTGCCACCATTTATTCCGAAGGTGCAAAAAAAAAAAGAAGCTGGGATCAATGGTGATTTCCATAGACTGTGGAGCGGCGCCGGAGTGATAACCGTGCATTACAATGGGCCCTAATGAGATGAGGGGTCGATACTTGGCTCGGCTCTGGACTGTTTGCTCTACTGTGGGCCAACAAAACTGCTGTAATTAAGAAATCTAATGCCCGATCTGCATACCTGTCAGCTCAGCGCCTTTATGAGCAGAGAAACGCCCGTTTAACCCTCTTAGCCACAGGTCGAGGCCAAGAGCGAGATTTGTCCTGGTGATTAAACGTGTCAACAACGGACTGAACATTTGCCTGTAACGACTGACTCAGAATGCAACGCAATATGCAACGTTAAACCTGTAAATTAAGAATGAGGGCAATGTTCAAGCAGTGATTACCAGCGCTTGCGTCGTAATGTGGATTTAGCCTGTACGCTCTGAGCTGAAGACACGTCAGGGGCCATCACATAACAAAGAGGCAAGAGGAAGTGCAATGAACTGAAATAAACTTATGGCGGTTAAAGTGCATTTCATGATTTCCTAATAGTTTCTGCCAAAAGATGTGACACACAGAGCATTCAGCTCCACACTGGTCCACTCACTAAACCCTCAAAATCACCTAAAAACCCAATCGATAATTAGTTTTGATCAGCCATACTACTAAACAGTTGTAAAGTTTCAGACACGTTTCTATTTTTAGGAGATTCCTTTATCACTGTTCTGATATTTGAGAAGTTTGAGAAGTACTTTGTTTGATGATTTTCAATATTTGTTATACTTTTATACCAGTCAAGTGTCAATTTGTTAAGATAATAAGAGAAAATACATGAAGTGAGCAATCTCTGTATTTATGTCATCAATACATAAAATGATATCCACACTGCACAGACAAGGAACTAGGGCTGTGTATTGTCTAGTACATCACGATCTCAATACAGGGTCCACGATACAAATCCCGATACGCTTCTGATCTTGATACAATAAGTGTCCTAATACGTGAAAATCCCTTAAAACCGGTGTTAAAAGTTTACAAAAATATTATATTGATTAAGTCGAATAACAAAATACATTGGAATTTCATGTTCACAATGTCTTTAATATCAAAATACAACTGTCCTAAGATTAAGTCACATTTTAAACTCAGTCGGTAGGTTCAGAAGTGTAGAAATCAGCAATATATAATGATGTCGTTTAAAAGTATCACAATACTTCACAGCATCTCTGTATTCATAAGCGATATTGACATATTGAATAAAGTACTAGGAACACATTTTTCTCACAGTTTTAAGATTCATCTCACAGAATAAAGGTGTCAAGTATCTGTCCAATATTATTCAATTAACTTAAACCACATGGAAGTAACATTATAAACTTCACCAACATTCTCAAAAAAGGGAATAGTTTTTTAGCCAAATCTGTTAACTACACTTTAGTGGAGTAATTCAGTTATTAAATACTATGCAGTCTGATTCTTATCTTGAATTAAAGTTTCAACTCCCAAAATGATCTTTACAAACCGCATGTTTTGAATTTAAATTAGAATGTAAAGCTGTTATAGTAGCACGTGTGTTTACATAAAGATGATTTTGATTAATAAAAATGTATCTATCATAAAATATCCAAAAATGGTACCTTGCATTGATGGGACAGACTTTCTTCTATCCAGTCCAAAATAATCCTGTGTAATTTATAGAATCACACTCCCCTCTAGTGGACAGGGCCTCTACAGACACAATGTTATAAATAAATATCATTGAGAGTCACTTAAATCATTTGCATCAAAAATAAGTCACATTTTAGCTTCCGTTTGAGTAAATATATAACATTTAACACAACTCTCCACACAATTATAGACTTACGGGCTACAAAGCATTTCCAGAAACACACGCTTCCTGCTAGAAAGTGTGAGAGCGTCTGGATGTGACAAAAGTGTGAACAGACCTGTGTGATTCCGTGTGATTCGCTGCAGCCGTGTTTCATGGAAGTGTCTCGGTTTCCCAGAAAGAGTGTGATGCAGAGTTGGAGCGATGTATAACGTGCAAAGTGATATCAAAGTTGCACCGACACAACTCAGAATTTTCAGGTTAAAGGCGTACCTGCATTAGTCTAAGATTATTATATATATAAAGTAAACTGGAAAATGTGTGGCCATAAATCACTTGGCCTACAAAGTAATGAAGTAACTTTATCACTTTATAACCAGCATCATAAACCACAGAAGTGTGAATTCTCGCTGACTTTATGGCTTACAATATTCAGGACATTGCACTTTACTTTTACTCTTATTTGAGTAATGATTTGTTTATTAAAGTAACATTTCTCTAATATTCTTTAACATTTGTTTTTTTCTTCCCAAAGCTTTATGTTGATTTGTTCATTCTTTTATGTTTTGGCCTTTCAATTATAAATCCAAATATAGCCGCAAGCGGCAATGATCGGCCCTCGCCACGCCGCTGCCACACCGCCGCCACGCCGCAAGAGGAGGGGGCGCTAACGCGCCCCAATTGTCCTTTTATTACGCCTACTGCTGAATCTGTGACGCTGTCACATCTTCTCCCCTTTGTTTTACCATCAAAAAGCTATTTTATTTTGAATTCTTGGCAAAATGTGCGGCTTTGCCGCACAGACACCGTGACTCTTTGAATGAAAATGTGGATAACTTTTGATGGTCCTGAAGATGAGTCTCACCAAATTTCAGGTTAATATGTCTAACGCCCTGGGAGGAGTTTGTGAAAGTCTAAAGTGTAAACATGTTCTGGCGATTTCCCCATTGGAATAACATGAAAGGTTTCGGTCATCGTTACGGCAACGCCATAACAATTATGACATGGGTCTCATTGACTTTTTTGATGGGGATGCCAAAATTGAGTTGTGTGTCAAATTTCATATAATTTCGCAAAACTAAACATTTAACCTCCATATAAAATCTGTAGGGGGCGCTGTGGCGCCAAATGAATTTATTTCACTTCAAGTAGGTTTAGGGCAAAGAGTTTAACAACTGATTCTAATTTGACGCAATTCGGACTTTATCTGCGCAAACGGCAGAAATTTTAAATATGGGAGATTTCTGAAATTCTAGCTACAGTTTGCGGCTTTGCCGCACAGAGACCGTGAGAGGTATCAATGTAATTTGGATAACTTTTGATGTCCCACTCCTCAGTAGCATTTTCACCAAATTTCAGCTTTTTAGGGCCAACGCCCTGGGAGGAGTTCGTAAAAGTACGACGTTTGGAAAAACTCCGAAGTCATGTTTAGCCATTTTTGAAGCAATATGGCCGACATTTGGTTGGGCGGACGGCGTTGCCGTAATAATATTTTTTACTTCTCTTGTCACCATCTACCTCTGCGCCAAATTTCATGATTCTACGATCAGATTTTTTTTGGGTCATTTCCCATCTCTCAATGCATTTTTGGTACATTTGGGGGCGCTGACGCGCCAATTGTTTTTGTTTTAGAAAAGGGAAATAGCCAGAATGTAGAGAGGCACGATTTTTAGAGGTGTGAACATTTTTGTGACTTTTCGTCAATGTTCACTGGGTGAAAAATAGGGGGGTTGGTCCCGAGAAGAAGAAGAAGAAGAAGAAGAAGAAGAATATTCCGATGCGAAAACAATGTTTCCCATTTTTCAAATATCATAAACTATACATTTTCGGAAAGCGCTCGCGCTTTCCTACCTCATGGTGTGGGTCCCTGGTCACTGACGGGTACTTTCGTTAATTTTGAGTGGGCTCCGCCCACTTTGTGTTTTTGGCCCTCTATATAGTAATAATGTTCAATTTTTGCATTACATGCTTATATGCACGGAACATGCAAGAGATGGGGAACGTATTCGTGAGCTACTTAGCGCAAATGAGTGCTTTATATGGGGATGACGACCGCTTCCCGGTCGTCATCTCAATGTAAAGTGCTCGTTTAGTGCGCACTTTTGCACGGGCTTCGCCCGTTTACAACGGTAATGTTCCATTTTCCTACTACTAATTAGTATGCACGGGGCGTGCATGAGTGAAGGAGTGCGTTAGTGAGTGTTTGGAAGTGGGCGAGCGCTTCGCGCTCGATTTCGTGCGCACTACGTGCGCACTTTCGCAGCCGTGCTTCGCACGGCCTTACGAGATTAATAGGCCTCTCGCCAGCTTGTGGCGCTCGGGCCTAATTATAAGTCAAACGTTACATGCATGCAGACAGTAACTTAATTGAGTACTTTTTGAGCCACTACTTAATGTTATTTTGAAGTACCTGTACTCTTACTTGAGTACAATTTTGTCTACTCTACCCACCTCTGCTCTTTAGGCCTACACTTTTATTCACAACACTCTTTGCTTCTGTCTCTAATAAAAATCTAACGCTAATAAAAATGTATTAAAGACATTTTCTCAATAAGCAATTTAATGAATGGACAAATTGGCACAGTATTCAATGAGATGAACTATTTTTTAGACTGTACTTTTCTTTTTAGACTACTTTTATTATCATTAAACCCACAGTACAGTCGCCCAATCATCAGCAACACTAGGGTTAAAATTGAGAGGCAGATTTTCAAATGATAGCCTTGGAACACCTTTATTCGCAGTACTTTTCATGTCAAAATGCATTTCATTATTCGCCGTGCTTCGCTCAACCTTTCACATCCTCCGACAGCAAAATAACTGCGTAAAGTACGACAACGACCAATGATGCACTGATGAAATCGCTCCTCCGGGACATTTTCTCAGATAATACATCCTCAAGTGTTTGGAGATGTGTCACGGCCGGTTCATGAGCTGACAAAGTGACGCAAACGTAATCGAGGGACCATTAATCCACTGAGAACTGTGGAAAAGACACTGTGCGGCCGTAAACACGACATCAAAACAGTTTAAAATGGGTTAAAAATGGCTTTTTGGTGAAATGCTGGACACTGGGGTTTGGGCTGGGATCTGTTCTTTTTCTTTGTGAGTGTTGAAGAACCAGACCAAAGAACCGGACCAAAGAACCGGACCAAAAAGAGATCAAGCGGCGATGACGGAGGGAAGTGACAGTGAAGTGCAGCGGCTTTTTGAGTGACGCAGCGGCAGATGAAGCCACAAGGACGACCAGAGTGATTGGAGATACGAGTACGACTGATTCAAGTGCGGCGGTGATTGTAAAAATGTTGTACCCCCGTTCAAACTAAAAAAATAATAAATTTTTCAACGAAATCGTGAAATCTACATCTTTTAATCAGCCTTAATAAAGCAGGAACAAAGACTTCGTAATGAACTTAAGAAGGATTTAGCTACTTCATTATGGGGTTTGGGTAACATGGGGTTTTAATGAAGTGGTAATTTATCTGGAATTAATCTTGATAAGCTACTTGTTCCTAATGAATTAAGTCTTTGTTTATGTTTTATACGACAGTTAAAAGTGTAATTACAACAAAGGGTTTTGAATTAGTGTTAATATTTAATTTTAATATGAATAAAAGGAGCAACTCCAAATAAAAACACTCCAGAATTTGCTTTTGAAAGAGTACTGTAGGAACAGTGTTGATACTTTTACGATTCCATATTCAAATGTTAAAAGGAAATTGCTCTTATGGTCTTTGATACCTGCATTCAATAAAGACAAAATGTGGGGGAAATGCTATATTTTCTATGACAAAGCTATAGTTTCTTGACACCTTCAGAATCACATGTTCCTTGTAATTTGCAGCAAAAGATGAATCAAAATAAATCAATCGAAGTATTCATCCCTGTCGAAACACTTTGACATGTCAACTTAACATATCACGTGCCATTTAACAGCAATATGCAAATGATAATGACATGTATTGCGTGTGATTGTGCTGATGACAGTGAACAACATGACTGCTGACTGAAAGTGCACAAGGGCAAGTTCAGTCTTCAAATTGATCCAATTATTCAAGCCAAATCTCTGTATCTGAACCAAATAAATCAAACAAAAGTCAACATGTGCAGACTGCGGGGCACAACGTGTGATCGCGCTGAATGTCAGAGCCAGATGCGCGGGGAACACTGCTCCTCCTCATCTCATTCCACTGGGGACACCTCCACCTGCATCTCCACGACTCTTTTCATCCATCCATCTCCACCTCCTCTTCTTCACCCATCCTCTGCGTAATGTGGGTCAGAAACGCACGTCACTCTCATCACTTTGTGGGATCGATATCAGTCACGCGCATCAAGTTAAGAGCCAGAAAGCACGCAGCGTGTTCACATCAAACAGAGAAGCTTTGTTCAGTCAATTATACACGAGCAACGGCTCCTCTTTTATCGTTAATTGCCGGCTCACATGCTTTAAATCAATTATATCGCGCGGTTAATTAACTTCACAGACGCACAGAGAGAAAGGCGCATCACCAAGCAGCATTTAGAGCATGGTTTTCAAACACACTCCACAAAGTGCGCACACAAAGCATCTCGTGTGAACTTCTCTGGCTGCAGGACCGTTACCTTGCTTCCCTTGGAGCATCTGCGATACGCGTTGGTGGCTCCAGCCGTTTGGTTCATGGTGAGAACTTCTGGAAAAGCAAAACGCCGATGTGAAAGCGTGAAACAGGTGCCAAGAACAAACCTATCCGTGATTTACCTGTTGGATGTGTTCCTTTCTTCTTTTAGTTTATTATCCAACGGGGATTTTCTTTTCCGCGCGTAAAAGATCCAATATATTCCAAAGTCAGACGATGCGTCAAAGTTCCTCTAAAACTTAATCGCATCAGAGGTAAAAACAGATTTCACTGGTTAAACTGTTCGCGTTTAGTTTTGAGATGTTGAATAATCCACTCCTGATGGAAGAATGCGCGTACGCGCGCGTCTCAGATGGAGTGTGCGTAATTGCGCATGCGCGCAGCACAATGCATCTGACAGCTTGGACTCCACACGGGGCTGAAGCCGGAGCCTGTCAACATCCCCTCCTCCTCCACAGAAGATGAGGAGAGGGTCTGGAGCTCTGTCAGGAGGCGAGGGGGCAGCAGCAGGTAACATGAGACACAAACCCACTGAGACTGTCACTGCGGCGGGTATAATGGCTCCAGAACACCCACCTTCAAATTATTCAAATAAGGTGGATACAGCATCCTGGATGACGCCAGACGAGTTCTTGTATGTTTCACACATTCTTGAGAATGATATAGACAAATAGTGGGACATTTACATACTCAGTAAATATCAGATAACTAGAGTAATCAGCCAAAATTCCATTTCTTGGAATGATTTGCAAAAAAATATTAAACTGAAATCTGTAGAGTCACTTGATAAATAAAAGAACATTATAAAATCTGTGGCGTGTGATTATGTTTTGTAGAAAAAAGTATCAAAAGTAGTCATCTAATGTTTTAAAATGTTCAGTCAAAATGTCTTAATTTTAAATTAAGCCACATTTGTAATATTTTCTCCATGTTATTTTTAAATGGAATGTATTTTGTGACTTGTTGATTGTCTTGATTGTGTTGATCTTGACCAGGTCTTGAAAAAACTGATTTTGAATCTCAATGTGACTTCCTGGTTGACGTATTAAATGATAAATCTATTAGTCCTTGTCATTTGTGAATTTAGGTAAATGGAAGCAAATGCACATCCAATCATCTAACTCCACATTTTAGTTGTTGTGATGTTATTCCACATATTTTGCAACAAACCACCAGGCAGTTTTAATCATTGCACTTCCAGCCCAAGTTAACAAATGCCAAGAACTAAATTGTAGCTGGAAACAACACATTTTCATCCATCTAATACGTCTGACAGAACTCCCCAAAGAGATGCAACTTACCTCTAATTCAGAAGTGAAAAAGAAGCAGACAAAAGCAGCTCTCATTCCAAACTCTTAAAGCTGGAAATTAGACAATGTGAACTTAATTAACAAGCATTTTACCTGTTCATTTTATGTAGTCAAACTTGAATTCACAATGGCATAACTTTGACATAGAAAATCATACACCATCTTCACATCACTGCGTCCAATCAGGCCTATGCGTGACGCCTCTTGTGTGACCGGCGGCGTGCAGCATGTACACTTCCGATATCACCCTCAGAATGGAATAAAGGAATGACATGGATCAGATCTGGTGTCTGTGAAGGCCAATGCATTTCAATTATTTCCGTGCTCGCTGATGTATGCCCTCCGAGGCTCAATCATCCTGTATTTTTATCATTCCTATAGTAACGCGGGACCGTGTTTCAGTCGATAATTGAACAGACAACGATTCAATCTTCTATAGATATCTATATGTGTCATTTCATGTCACATTCATGTGCATAGAACTGATGCATATTTTATCATTATTATTAGTATTATCTTGTCTTACGCTAGCTGTTTTTTTAATTTTTTTATCTTTATTTATTTTTCCCAGGAGACAGGTTTTGTCTATAGGAGTTTTTGTTTATAAGAGTTCTATTACTTCCTATAAGTTATCTGTCCTTTTCCTCTGTATCTACCTGCGTTGCAACAATGAAATTTCCCCATGTGTGTTATCCTATTTTACTTATATTGTACTTCTTCAGTTCTGGCTACTCTACACGACTATGCAAACTCAGAAGAATCTATTGTAATGGTTGTAATGTGTTTCCCTGCGTCACTATAGATAAAAATCCACTTTTGCGCGGGCGGCCTTGGTCCCGCAGTAGTTGACCTTTCAGAATAAGAGAGTTGACCTTTAATTTGCGATCTCGCCGCACACATCTTCTCTGTGCGTCACCGACCTCTTCACCTGCATCTCCGACACCTCGACCAGACTCACTGACACAGGAAGTCCTCTCGCCAGTGACGCTTATTCAATGGAAATGGCACGGCTCTGATTGTTCTTTGTCTTTATAGATTTTAGATGCGTCTCCAGGGAGATTCACCTGTAATCATGTGTACTTTTTTGTCTTTTTTAAGTTGATAGAAGCTGCAGTACTTTGGGGAAGGAGGGAAAAGACTATTTTGGTGTGTAGTACATTTGACTCCTTTCTAATTGGATGCAGACGGCACATTTTGACCTTAAGAGTTGCTGGGACAAGACATATTTTTGGACAATTACGGACAACCTTTATTTGCTCCACAATGAGGACATTCCAGTGTTGAAAAGCACAGTTCGAAAAGAGCAGGAACATAACTTTAAAAAATGTGCTTGTTCAGGTTGCACAAAAAGTAAGCAAAAAAAACCCAAAACAGTTATGTACAATAAGTGCTATGACCACGGTTGAATACAGTGCAACAGAATAAACAACTGCAGTATAAATAGCAGTCAAAGAAGACTTAAGTGTATCATAATATTGTACACAAAAAGTGGCTTTGGCTACGATTGTGGATAGTGTACAGTTTGGATATAATACTGTTTTTTAAAATCATAATTATCATCCTTGAGATAATAATATTCATGTGCAATTACTGTCGTACTCACATGCAATAATGTCACATTCATGTGCATATAACTGGTGAAAATAGAGTGTTTATTTTACCATTATTATTAGTATTATCTTGTCTTACGCTAGCTGTTTTTATTTTATTTTTATCTTTTTTTATTTTTCCCCTCCATTCCTTATTAAGAAATGAGAGGTTTTGTCTATAGGAGTTTTTGTTTATAAGAATTCTTCTATTAAGAGTGTTTCTTTAACTTCCTATAAGTAATCTGTCCTTTTCCTCTGTATCTGCCTGCGTTGAAACAATGAAATTTCCCCATGTGGACAATAAAGGAATAACTTATCTTATCTTATCTTAACTTTTCTGTCGGGTGTCCATCTTCTGCTCGTCTCTATGGAGATGCTACGTCTTTGCTTGAAACATTCCACAGTATGAATTAAACTTATCTTTCATTACAGGCTTTTATTGCTCAACATACTTTGATGAATCCCTTTTTATCTGACCTGTAACTGACCTTGTGGTATTACCTGCTTGTCCTCATGGAGATACAGATGAAAGAACATGCCAGACATCTGCAATATTTACAGTCAAATGAACAGAAATTAACTTAAGTTCAAAGTCACACAGCATTTTTAATCAGAGTTGCCCTTCATGCCACCATGCGTATTGTTTTATGCAACTTGACAAGACACTTTTAAAGTACATGTTATATTGATTATTTATGTTGTATTTGTTTGCATTGGGATTTGAATGCATCTCTTGTTCTCTTTTGAATAACTTTCATTTCACTTTGTGCTTCAAATAAACTTGCCTTGCTTTACTGTTCTTGTACTTTTAACTAGTATAACAAAGACTGGTGTTGCTGACATTCATTTGCCCCTTGAATAGTTCAGCCCAGGGTCTCCACACATAAAAATGCACAATTGAACAATGGTAAATTTCACCAACGTCGCACTGAAGAGTTGCAGTTAAAAGTTATGCTAAATTCTTCTTTCTGCTCCATTTGGCCCGAGTGCTGACTTCCAGAAGTGGGCCCGCTTGGTATTCCCATTCAGAGCCTGAGATGGGGACCTCCATTACAACTGTATTGATTACGGGGCTTATGATGTTCTTCTGTGTGCACATTTTAGTGTAAAATCAGCAAGAACGGTGCAGGGCCACTGTATTTCATTACGCCGGCCCCGGCTCATACACGGACATGCACTGAAGTTACTTAGAGAGCGATAACGGCGCTCAGAGGGGCAGTCGATACATGTCAAAGATAGTCTAAAGAAGAATGGTTTAATCAGCAATGGAACTATTGCTTTGCTAATTTGGAGGTTTAGCAATTGGTGTAATATAAAGACGGTCGGCCAATACGTTATGAGTACAACGATCAATGTAAAGGCTGAAGTTTGGATTTTGACTGTACATAGTAGTTGTACAAATGATCATGTCGAAAGGGGACGTGGTTTTTGCTTTTTATAGAAATATGCAGCATTTTAATGACTTTATTAACAGAGTATTAAATATATACCGTACACCATAGCCTCATAACATTACACAAACAATTCCTTGACACATACTTTATGCAAAATTGACTTTCATGAGCTTTTAAATATGTTATAACTTTGTTCCCTCATCATTCAGGCTTGTTTTATGAATCACGTTTACAAGGTCGTCGCCCTCTGAGCCTCACAAAACACTTCCTTTAAAATGTCCCAGGTTTGTGACATCAAAGGTAGTGATTCAGAGAGCTTCTGGGCTGTTTTAAGACCATAAGTCAACGTTAGACTTTTCAGCATTTCTGCCATCAAATCATGTTCATAACTGCGTCCTTACATTAGCGTGTTGGAGCAAGAGAGTAATTCCCTTTTTCGCCAGTAGAAGGCAGCGGACACCAAATCCTGATGAAGGAGCATCTGAAATGTGATGTAATGAGTGGTTTTCAATGAGTCGAAGCAAAGTTACTCAAGACCAAGTAAGGTTGCACGTAGGCTTTATTAAACAGGAGAGGACAGGGTGAAATGGGGAATGAGAAAGAGGGGAGACATTCAGTAAATCGTCGGAGTCAGGATTCAAACTCACAGGATGACTCACTCGCTGGCTGCACTTGGAACCTGGCACGTGTGCTGTGCCTTAACCACTCGGCCACCGGGCAGCACCAAATAATGTGTCTTTTTAAAGGTGCAATATTTATCTTTATCTAGCCGTCTCCATAGAGGTGTTATTGCTTTGCCACAAAACTTCCACAGGATAGCATTAAAATGTCTACGTGTCCATGGAGACAAGAAGTCACACTGAGAATGCATGTTTTTCCAAGGTATGTGTGCATAAAAAAGCATAATATATTTCCATTTACGTGAATACAACTCTTGATGAAGCACGATTACACTGGAGGACGAGCAGGACAAGTTTAGTGATCAAACCCCATAACCACGTCAACACCTCTGCCGCAGCAATCTACAATCATTTACTGTGTTTATCGTTCATATTGTATTGATTTGCAGTTGTCTCATCATAATCTTTCTTCTAAAATAGCCTCGTGAAACCCTCTGCATCACCGTGGCAGAGATGATGTGGAGTTCCTGGCTCTGGTGTGGTCTCTCTCTGAGCTTCTCCTCCGTGTGCGGCTCTAACCTGATAACAGACTTGTGCATCGTCATCTTCAGAGGATAATCTCATTGTGAAGCCTGCGATTTCTTTGATATCATCCAAATGTCATTAAATGTTATGCAATAACCGCTGTGCATATTCTTAAGATGGAATGATACGATTTTAAAGGCAATAGCGCAGGTTTTAATGAAAAAAAATCAGTTGTTGGAAAGTAATGTTTCTCATCTTGGATTCATTGAGTTAGATCATTGAAACTAAACTTAACTTCTTTGCATGTGCCGTTACGTTTTCAGGAGATATTTTGTAATTGAAGAATTCACTTTAAGACAATAAAAATATGTCAAAATTAGGATTGCAGCTTCCAAACTTTCTGTCTACTTTCTTTCTTGACGAAGGAATCGAACAATGACTATTACATTAAGTGTAGTTTTTGTTTGTTTTTGTTTGAATTTTTTGTTTGAATTACCATGTTTATCCTATTTTATCAAAAATATCAAACGAGCATTTCAAATAGTAATGGTTTCCAGGTTTTATCGTCTTTTTACAAACCATTTCTTGATGAAACTAATCATTCGCATCCGCATTTAATTGTGATGAAATAATAAAACCCACAGGACATATCAAAAGTTGCTCTATTATAATATTTCTAATGTGGGTGTGCTACCTTCTCGTCTCCATGGAGATGTTGTGCCTGGAATGTTCCACAGCATGATTAAACTTGCATCTATTGAATTACGACTGTTTGTATTGCTCAAAATACCATGAAAACCTGCCTCATTACTGATTTAAAGTAGAACATCATATATTTCTTTAATATATTTTTGAATACTATTTTAGCACATAGTTGTACACCCGCCTGAGTCGAGGTGTGATGGTTATATCAGTGACAGTGAGTGCACAGATGCTGCAGTCACCGCAGCAGGAGCCAGGCTGTGCCCACAACAAAGAAAATAATGAAATAAACCCAAAATAGGAAAGTGTTTGCTGCCCAGTGAGCTAAATCTGCCACAGACAGAGGCAGGAAAACCCAAACCTTATTTTAGATTCATTATGCAGCTCTTAGTTTGCCCAGAACAGCACAGAGCGGCTCTGAGCAGCTCTGCTTTGTGTCCATGCGGTGAGTGTGGGCAGATGGTCGTGCACCTTTCCAACAGGATACCTTTACTGCCACTAGCAAGAACAAAATGTGTTCAGGAAGCTTCAAATTTTTCAGTAAATTTGATTGTTTTAAAGTCTAAAAAAGTGTGAGAAGCCGCAAATCCCAGGGGTATTAATTATTTAAATGTGATGCCACCCATTTATTACCCAAGAGCTCCCAAATTAGCCCTTTTCACTGCACTTCAGATACAGTTGGTGTTCTGCTAATTAGCTATTTTAACATGTTGTATACTTAATATTTGCCAGTGGGGGGCGGTATATTGAATTTACTGTATTCATTTTAGGACTGCATGATTTGAGATTTACGTTTTAACAATAGGATTCTGCTCAAAGCTCACATTTAAAACATGTCAAGGAGAATTGATAAATTATACTGGGAAACTAAGAAAAAAAACATGTTTTCAGTTACAGGGTTGGCCATTTTTATGCAGACTAAGAATAAGGATAGTTTGTTGTTGAAGTTTAGGCAAGGAAGGAAAAGCAAAAAACGTACTGTAAAACAATGCAACAATCTTTACTTTTATGGTGTGTGTGTGTGTGTGTGTGTGTGAGTGTGTGAGTGTGTGCGTGCGTGTGTGCGTGTGTGTGTGTGTGACTGTGTGTGTGTGTGTGTTCTTTACTAGAAAAAGAACAGTTAGATACATCTATACGATACAAATAAATTATATTCCAAAGTTATTAATTGAAAATGTGTAAGAAGAAGTGCCTTTTAAGATGACAAAACAACACCGGCACATGAAAAATTTGCATTTGTATTATATAATAACCAATTCCAAAACGAAACAAGAAATCAATGTAAATTTTGTCTTTCAGCGTTTTGCCCTCGTCTTCTCCGCTGTGCAGCATCCTCCTGCACTTCAGCAACCTAAATGATACTTTATGTTTTGATGGTTTTAGAAGTGCCTTTGACTTTGACTTAAGTGTGTGGGCGTTATGAGGTCGTCGGACACATTTTGGATCAGCAGCTGCCGAGCGTTGCCCGTTTCACACCTGCTCCACCTCCCACTGCTCCGAGCCTCAAAACTCACTCTCTCAGAACCTATAACCACTTTACTGACAGCTCGACCGTCTGCAGATGTCTTTGCGTGTCGTGAATTCAATTAAGATACACAAACTTTTTCTTTTCGGCCGTGATAACCCAACCTCATTGTTCCCTCAAAATATTTCGATAAACACATCACTTCGGGGTCCGTATACACATAAAAACATACAAAAGACAAACAACAGCGTAAAATAACACACAATACAAGTACAGACTTCCTCCAGTGTTGCCAGAGTTCAGGCGTGAAGGAAAATCTAAACTTTAAAATTATTATATGATGCCTCAAGGTGCAAAATAAACTTATTTAAAGAACGTTTCTAATTACAGAACTACTGAGAAATACCAACAGGTTTGTTCTAACAGTAAACACAAAATCACAACTAAGTTACTATCCTGGAACAGTATTTTAATAAAGCAATAATACAATAACGTGCAAAATAGTTTTGCCATATCAGTCACATGTGTAACAGTGGCAAGTAATGGTACGGGACAGTGAGGGGACTTAATATTAGCATTATTAAGTAACGAATTACTCTATGTCCACTTACTTTCATATTTAAGTGGTGGGTAATATTAACAAAAATGTACATCAATATTTTAGTTTGTTCCGATAATACGTTAATATTATAGCAATCCATCAGAAATGTGATAAACAAATAACATTTCAGGCATGTTTTAAGTTAATTAATGTAAATAAAAATATACACTTGAATCCCTAATTAATAGATTTTGCTGCGCATCGGCCCATTTGACTCTTAATCACCTTTTCCACTCCACGACGCAGAGATATCAGACCATCACTCTCAGCTCAGTCTTATTACTTCAGAGCGGTCGCCTATTCTCTTGTTCTGATGAGCTGCGGACGTCAACACAAACACCAGAACTCACTTTTACTCGTGATGAGCTCCTTCACTCTCCACAGTGATATGACTCAGGGCGGCAGATCTTGTCAAGAGCCTAATCTGCAGAGCTGCAAAAGTTTAAAGTTCATAACAAGGGCCAAATGCAACAGTTAGTACTTTTGAAAACACTTTATACTGTAATATAGCCTTAACACTAACCTCAACTCCCAACCCTGACCTCTTAATTAAGTAGAAGCCTGAATCATTCCTAGTTACTGTATTTTCAGTATTATAAATCGCTCCAGAGTATAAATTGCACCAACAAATGCATAATAAAGAGGGAAAAATATATTTCACCCTGTAGAGACTCAGACAAACGAAGAAAAGAGCGTTTATCAATCTTTATTACGAAGATTATTTGGTGCTCAGACCCCGGCGGAAGACATAGCAAATATGGGCACTCCATAATTGAATTAGATGTCTCCCCCCAGGGCCTGGAGACTGGTGGAAGTAGATGTGGTGTGAAGGTAGAGAGGATGATTAGGATGAGAGGGATGCAGAGGAGGAGGAGGAGGAGGAGGGGAGGTGGCGGGTCGCAGTACGGTCTGAAGCGGCCGAGCCATCTTCCTGAGGGTTTAAATGGGACCGGTTGTGCGCTGATTGGGAGCAGAGGAGGTGCGCCGTGCCGCGGGGAGGAGTAACTTGGGTGCGTTGATTGGGAGAAGGTGCAAGGGGCGATGACCCGGGAGTCCTCTGTCCTTAGACCCTCCTTCTCGGCCAGGAAAAACTACACAAATCTCTGTGGGAAAAAGTAGAAACCTGGAGGAGTTCCGTGTGAAGGAGGGGTCTGAACTCTCACAGACGGACAGGCCGACGCCTTGAGTGTCACCTTGAGTGCGTTGATAGAGGCTGGGGAGAAGTGCCCTGTCATGGTGGTCGACCCAGATGAAGTTAGGTCTTCCAGGTGAACTTACGCAGGCTTCATATCTAAGTCGCATTTTTTTGGGAAATGTATTTGATCAAATCCAAAACCAAGAACAGACATTTCATCTTGCAATACACTTTAAAATAATAACAGATGAGAGAACATGGTGAATAGGTGTACGTATGCTAACGCTAACACCTTCAGCTACATGACGCACAGACAGAACTGTGGTAAGTGTCTGGTATGTTAACGTAACATATTAACAGTTATTCAGATAACTATAGCATAAAGAACATGCTAACAAGTTTACCAAAGCATCAGTATTACCCAAAATCACTAAATCCATTGAATTCTTCTTCCTCTGTGTCACTGTGCATTATTGGTAAGAATCTCTCGAAAACTGAATAAAGTGAGCAAATCGCCTGTCTTGACAATCACCAAAGTCACTCACCCACGCGCTGCATTCTCACTTCAGTCATGTTTCCTGCCCAATGACAAACTGTAATTCCAGTTGGGAGCTGGATTTGAACCGTCGACCTTCTTGTTCTGGTTTTGAGAAGTCCTCCATCTTGAAATAGTGCGATCATTATGAGAAGGGGATGAGACACAATTCCCCCGAGAACGAGACAAGACGAGATTTTGTCATAATTTAACCCCACGATTTGTTTTTTTTCCGTTATATATACATATTTTTGGCTGTAATTGTTACACAGCGTTTTGTGGAACTGCGACTTCACTAAATACAGAAAAGTTAACCCCTTTTTTTTTGTCCAATCAAAATGTTAACAAATGGTATCTCAAGATAATTTCCCACATGTCTGCCCAATCTTGTGGCAATTTTATCTCGTAAGATCTTGTGACACGAGCTCTTGTCCCATCCCGAATTATAAAAGATGTAACACTGAATTTAGAAGTCATCCTCGAGTGTTTTGCATGTGGTTTGGTTGTCACTTCTCAAGGCTTAGAACTGACACAAAGAGCCGGCAGAGTCGTGCATTTGGATGGAATACGCTGGTTTAATAACACGCCTGGGGTTTGCTATGGACCTTTTCGACGAGATTAAAACCAAAATGACTTTCAAAATGTCACGACTAATTACCGTTTAGTCTCAGAGTCTCAAAGAGTTCAAGTGAAATGAGCTGGCCACGTTTCACAGCCCGAGCTCTGCATTAGTATGTCTTGATTTGTGAAGAAACCATTCATTTTACTAGACAAAAGGTCCTTAATAGTTTAAACAGATTGATGAAAGATAAAGTGGATGAAAGTAGAAAATCCAATTATTTCTGAACAAAATGATGCTCTGCATTTTTATTTCGAACCATTTTAACCAAAATGTGTCCTTAAAGTTTACTTAAAGGTGCCACTGTATCTTTTCTGGTACTTGTCTCCATGTTGATGTTCCACCGTATGGCATTAAACTTGAAAATACCGTGAAAAACATGCATTCTACTGTGCAGAGACTCAATTGTTTACTATAATTATATAATCTATAAGTGGAGCAAATTTCAGTGAGAATAATATGTCAATAAATATCTTGTTGAATAAAAAAATGAATATATATGTGCAATACTGTCATATTCATGTGCAATACTTTGACATAGTGTCAATCATCTTGGTGCAATATTCTCTGTCCATATAACTGCTGTAAATAAGAGTGTTACTATAGTTATTATTATGTTTTATTAAGAGTATAAGAGGTTTTTAAAATAGTTTTATAAGTGCTTTTCTACCAGAGTGTTATCTGTTTTTTATTATTTACTTCTGTACCCACTTTGTGTTGCAACATTGGAATTCCCCCATTGTGGGACAACTAAAAGCTTATCTTATATGTGACATTTTACATGAACCTAGAAAAAAGCACACAAAAAGAAAAGAAACAGGACCATAATAACACTGTTTCTGTGTAACTTTGGTAAATAAAACCCTCTGTCAAGTCCATTACGTCTGCGTATCTCATCAAAGGCCACAGCGTTCACATCACTTCTGTGTCGGCGCAAAACAAGCTGCAAACATTGTTGATGGAGACTGTCATCGTTAGCGAGAATGTGATGTCTAATTAGCCGATGTGTCACGCTTAACACAGTATGTGAAGTGTGTTCTATCCTCTGCGCGTACGTAAGGCGTTCACACAGCTAACCGGCGACAACACACATTTAGAAACCACATCTGGCACGATACACGGCTTCACAAGTTGGATTTTTATGAAGAAATCTACAATTCAAATGATCCCCACTACGGGCGACTGCTGGCGTGACATTTCGATTGTGTGTTTAAAGTTATGAATATTAAAATGTAGTGATGATGATGTTAGCGGGGCCCCAGCCGAGAGACGGAGGAGTTTATGAAGTGTCGCGCCGCTGTTTGGTTTTCTCTGGAGTTGGTTTTTAAATAAGACGACATTGTGTGTTTCATCAACTGCTCGATCCAGCAGGGCACTGAGAGAGATTAAACCAAAGAGAAAATGGATTCATTAGGATCATTACAGCCGGCTAAAATGGTTATTGTGGTTAAAACAGGCTGGACCTAATCACAATATGTGTGTCTAAAGTCATTTATGTTGGTACTTTTTTGAGAGACAAAGTAGATAATCAAATAAATTATAGTTGGAGCTGGAAAATTGGTTGATTCAGTCGTTTCTAATCCAATCCAATTTTATTTGTATAGCACATTTTACCAACACAAAGTCTCCAAAGTGCGGCACAGAGTACAAAACAAGCACAAGCAAAATATGCTTGAAAATAAATAAACAAATACGGGCAAACTAAATAAAACCAAATCACAAATAATATAAAATATTTTTTTTAATAAAAGACAGGCAGAGGACCACACAGTTCTCATGCCGGTTTAAATGCCAGTGAATAAAAATGCATTTTTAAACGGGACTTAAAAGCATCAACTGAAGGTGCAGTCTTTATGTGGGGAGGAAGAGCGTTCCAAAGTTTGGGGCCGACTGCGTAGAAAAAACTAAAGTAGGAACTGGCCCTCAGACCTCAGCGAGCGCAGGAGTGTAGGAAACAATGAGGTCTGAAATGTACGCGGGGGCCGGTCTATGAAGCGCTTTAAAAACAAATCACATTTTAAAATCAACTCTAAATGTAAAATGAATGAGGAGCCAGTGCAGTGCACATAAAATATGTGTAATATGTTCTCTACGACTGCCAGTTAAAAGACGTGCTGCGGATTTTTGCACTAACTGTGAGCGTGACAGGTTAGCTTGTTAGCTTTGCTGATCCCAGTGTACAGCGCATTACAGAAGTCAAGACGTTTGGAGATAAAAGCACGGATCACCCGCTCCAGGTCGCTGAAAGATAAAACCCATTTGAGTCGAGATAAAAGCCTGAAGTGATAAAAACTAGATTTAACCATGGCATTTATCTGCTTGTGAAGCTTAAAATCTATGATGACGCCAAGGCTGGTGGCTGTAGACTTGATGTAGTGCTGGAGAAACCCTGAGTCTAAATTAAAATCAACTGCTTTGTTAGGCTTGAAAACAAGAATTTGCATTTTTGACTCATTTAGTTTAAGGAAATTCAAAGCCAACGAAGCCTTGACATCATCCAAACATTTCAAGAGGGGTCCCAGCGAACTATCCTTTACTGGCAGATAAACTTGGAATCCACATAAAAGTGATATGATATCTCATGTTTTCTAAAACATTGACCAAGCGGCAGGAGGTACAAAGAAAAAATAATATGTCTGAGAACCACTCCAGTGTCGTTTCCCTGACACCCACACAGTGCTCCAAGCGAGATAAGAGAATTGTGTGGTCCACTGTGTCAAAAGCAGCTGTTGATGCAGTGTGCAGTGCAGTTTCTGTGCTATGGAATGACTTATATAACCTGACTGATAAATGTCCATTACCTTGTGACTGCGGCTGAATAAATGGTCACTGGCTGTCGAATAAAAATCTGATTATACATAGATTCTTAAATTATGTAAACAGTAAGATCATCTGATTCATAATCCCTCTGAATTAATTTTTTCTACTTTTTTTTTGGGCCAGCGCTAACAATAATGTAATACCACAATAACATATTTCCTCTTAATATGTTGTAAACAAGCCAAGATTTTAAAAAAAAGGTGCAAAATTGTCCATAGGAGACATATTTCCATATCATAAAATCAGCCGGAACACACAAAAGTATTATATTTCACTGATTCTGCAGCCCTGGCTCCAAGGTTAACAATCACTGATCTACGGAACGGCTTTTCAATGCCAAATTTCCTTCATACCATATAACGGTTATTAATCTAAGAACTGATCATATGCTTCCTTCAGAGTTTACATTTGTTTACATTAAGAACTAGTACCAATATGGCGGCAGGTGTCCTTTTTGCCATGTTTCTGAAACCGATTGTGCAGGATTTAGGTTGAGGGGGAAGGAGAAATGTGACTAAAAATGGGTAGAAACATTGTGCACCTTTAGAAAATATGCAAACGTCATAAATATTGGAAGAGTAACTGTAACTTTATTCCATGCCAAAAAAGGTATACATTTGGAAATTTGGTGACAGTAAAATGTGAAGTCAGCGGTGCCCCTCCGAGACGGTGTTAGCACGTTAGCATTAGCCTTGACAGAGCCGCGAGTGAAGACGGAAACGAGAGTAGACAAGTCGGAGAGAGATAAAAGCGTCTGGATCAGTCTGTAGAGCTTAAAGAAGGGAAAAGTGGATCACTAAAACACCAAAGCACCGTAAAGATGATGATGATGTACATTTTTGGGACGCCACTTCAAAATATGACACGCGTATTAAAGCGTTTAAAGACGGGATATTACCCAAAAGTTGAATTTGAGGAAAGCTGATAAATCTTTCAGCGTGATAACCCAGTTTTCACAAGGCAGGAAACTTTCCCAGACTTCTCTGATCAGGACTCTGGAGGTGAGACACGAGATACGGGAACACATGAATAAGATATAAATGGGAAAAGCACAATTATTCCAGCGTCAAAATGAAATCGGGCGAAGATACAAAGTTGTCTTATTGTAGCCTTTCATTGTCTAATATTTGAGACAATATCCCTTCCTTTTGATTTGATTTTTGATTTGTGATTTTGCCGGAGAGAAAAATGGGCACTTTCATCTGTGAAGAAAATCCAGTTCCATTTCAATATTGACAGTCAAATAAATGAAGTAATAAGATAAGATAACCTTTGTTTGTCCCACAATGGGGAAATTCCAGTGCTGCAACACAGAGTAGGTACAAAAGTATAATTAAAAAAAAAAAAAAAAAAAACTTATAAAAAAAACTCTTGTAGAAAAACTCTTGTAGAAAAACTCTTATTCTCTTAATAAAAATAATAATAACACTCTTGTAAGTGCATGTTCTTACTTGAGATTGACCGATATTTGATGATATTTATGACTGACATTTAGGAGGAATTTAGATATTTTGAATCGTGTTTCCCAGGCTTCAATGTGTCAAGCACAAATCGGGCTTTGTTCTCTATCTGATGCCGATACTCTAAAGTGCAGGTAGATATTTGCGGTTCAGTTCAACACAGCTTTTATCACTGCTCGAAATGGAACTTTCAGAGCTAAAAAATGACCGCTATTTCCCCCACATTCCCCGCACACACCGCTCCTCACCTTCACCATCCACACATCTCTTTCCTCGTGGCGTTTGAATGGCTCAGCAGCTTTTATATGTTCGCCGCTGATGAGAAGTGCGTCGGCGTCGTCTGCGTTGTGTCGGTGATGGATGCGTCTGTGAGGGCCTAAACGAAGGGGTAAATTAGGGTGCGTGCGGGAGATGGAAGGGGGGATGTGTGCCGCTCTCTGCATGATGACCATTTTATTGGCAAATGATGAAGCACGCGGCGTCTCCCTCGACGCATATATAAGCAATGCAGAGGGGTGCAAGTGAAGCAAGCCGCGATGTTGCAGTTTGTCAAAGAAATTCACTCGAAACGTTATGGATGCACTCATATAGGAGATCTTCTACTGAAAGTGTTTTTCAGACTTCCTATAAGTGATCTGTTCTTCTGTATCTACCTCTGTATCTACCTGCGTTGCACCAATGAAATTTCCCCATGTGGGACAATAAAGGAATATCTTATCTTATCTTATAATAAGCAGCTTAATGTGATACAGTTAGACAGTGGTGTGTAGTGTTGATCGCAAGACTTTGAGTGCCTATGACAGGTTTTTACACACACAAAAAATACTTTATTTAGTGTATTTATACTGGCTGTAAAGATAAATTATAGTTTTACACAAATCGAATAGGTATTTGTGGAGAAAAGTCAGAAAAATCTGTAGAAAAGGACAGGAAGTGACATCACAAAAGGGACCAGACACTCGTTCCAGTCATGATTTACACATTTTTTGACTCGAATTCAACAAAATAAAGGTGCCCTCAAATATTTGTATTTGTCTAATAAACAAAATTGTGACATTAGAAGAGTTTTTGCCCAGTGTTTGCTGGGTAATATCCTCGTGTGACGTCATCAATTACAAGTTAAATTTCAAAATAAATTATAGTCTGGGACAACATTTTTACAATATTTCGCAAAATTCTAAATATATTTTTCTTAACTGCATTTTAATTCAATGAGTCATCCAACCTTTCAGAGGCACTTTAAGTCTGATCATTCTGCTATAGTTTCAGTCCAGTTAAAACTACCTATAAATACCTATAAATTGTACTGCGTTGCATTACAAAGGTATTTCTTGATTGTTGAGTTTGTTTATGGTCTGGTTTTGCACTGAAAAGTAGAACTTGTTTTTATTATTCGACGGAAATATCAGTTATTTTATTTGGTGGTGAAAATGTATGTAAATTTATTCCTGATTCTAGTCATTATGATTATTTTCTATTAGTTTATTTGTTGGTTTTAGTCAGCAAGAATACAACATTGACGAAAACTAGGATGAAATATTTTAGTCGATGAGATTAATTTTAATAATAACGAAAAGGCAAAAAACTGGATACCAATTTTCAATGATGATGAAAACATAATCCACAGAAAATAATAATAATGTTAAATACAGAATGGTGTTCTACTAATTATGATATAGAAACAGACCATTCATATCAGAAAAAGTACAACATTGACATAATATTCAAGCAAAGACAAAGGCTTGAACAACTGCGTCATATAATGCTGTGCAGGAAAAAGTGAGACTATCAGAAATAAAATAAGTGCAAAGCTAGACACCAACACAGTTTGAGAGGTTCCCATGACTCCCATTATGAACTGAACGCATTAAAACCCAGCCTACTTTATTTTAACGGCTCAAGCACAAAGTTATTCTGAACAACACTTTTCTCGACACACACGGGTAAAATAAATCTATCAATGAGTTTATTGTCTGTAGATTCCCGCCTCAGAGACTGAACTTAACAGCGTCTCCGCTTCGCCCACGCACGGGAGCTTATGGCACACTTGGCACTGTACTATTCTGAGCTCATGCGCACATCCGATCAGACAATGAACAATGTACGCCCTGTTTTGTACCACCAGAACAGCACGTTTGGTTATTTCTTATCATATTTGAAGTCTTGTTAATCTAATTCTTACCGGCAAATTTACGATTTTTACGAAATTCTTTCTGTAAATTCTTCTCATAAATAATGAGAGTAAAAAGTTTTATCATGTTATAATTTTTTCATACAAATTTGAGGTATTTTAATGTGAAAATTGTCCAAGTTGCACATATTTGGGACACGTAAAACTGAAGAAAAGAAAAGAAAAAGAAAAAACGGAGGAAATTCTGAATATCTAACTTCTGCCTGAAAATTTGAATGTTCAATAGCTAAATGAAAAGAATGATAAGTTTGTTATCTTAAGTTGGGGAGCAGGGCCACACCCCTTTCACGCCCCTTCCTGCAACTACACTATTTAAGCGTCCAAATCATACACACCGGTGTTCTCTTTTTGACTTTGTTCATTGTTCATTGTTCTATGTTGCACCAAATCACCAAGTTCAAATGTTTGGGAATTCTGTTAATTGACAATAAACCCTTTCTGATTGTGATTCTGTTCATGATTTTTGTGCCCCTCTCACCCTCTTTTAATCATTGTAATTATTCTAATTTATAATATTGAAGCCCAGGAGCCTTCAGCGCTCATCGCCAGAAGCCCCAAAACGGCATCCATTTCTGCACATTTGTCTTGTTCATGTTTCTCACGTGCTAATAAACACATCGTAGCTGGGGTTGTGGTTCTTGCTCATGAATTTGTATTTAGTTAAATATCAAAATCCTTCAGTACAATCCATCAAAAATCTTGTTAAATACAAGAGTGTAGGTGCATTTTGAGAAAACAGCTTTTGAAGTTACAACGTCCAAAATGAATCTATGAATGGAAGTTGATGACATGAGTGTTTATTTTACCATTATTATTAGTAGTATTAGTATTATCTTGTCTTACGCTAGCTGTTTTTATTTCATTTTTATTTTTATTTATTTTCCCCCTCCATTCCTTATTAAGAAATGAGAGGTTTTGTCTATAGGAGTTTTTGTTTATAAGAGTTTTTGTTCTATTAAGAGTGTTTTTTGAACTTCCTATAAGTTATCTGTCCTTTTCCTCTGTATCTACCTGCGTTGCAACAATGAAATTTCCCCATGTGTGGACAATAAAGGATTATCTTATCTTATCTTAAAGAATTAAACATCTTTAGGTGCAGATTGGACAATTATGGTTTCTCTGTATTATAGATTGAGAACGAAAACTGACAAATAAAAGAAACAAAGAAAGAAAGAAAAGTGTTGCCTATAGTGTTGCTATGTAACTTGCTTATCTCCATGTAGATATTATCTTTATCTAAATAATATAATCTAAATATAATCTTTTTTTTATTTAGCAAAAGCAAAAAGCACTCCTTTAAACTTCTTCTTCTGCTTTACTTAAGACAAACTTGAGCAGTGTTTCCCATCAGTGCCAGACAGTGCAGAGCTTGGCCTGAATCGCCGTGGAAACAGCCTCAGTCACGCTCACGTTGATAGGTTTATACTTCCGCTGTGGGCAAGCTGCGTGGAAACTATTTTACATAACACGTATCCTCTATACGGGGCGGTCTCGATGTGAAGGCTGTTTTTTGACGCATTGGTGCCAAAAACAAAACGCTTTCACACTCCTGGCGCCGCTGCGGACACGTTTCCCAGACAAAAAACACATGGCTTTGGGATTTTGAATGATGTAAACAGCAGCGAAAATGAGTAAAAAACATAAAACATCGGCGAGCGTGACAGCGAAACAGCCATGGCTTTGGGATACGCTGATGAAATGTCCTACTTCTGCATATTCCCTGTACTTCTGTCGATAATGACATTAAATGTGCTCTCTCGCGGCGCATGCAGGATTTTTTTAACTCAAACTAAACTAAAATAAAGTAAAAGGAGTCCCTCTGCACCTGTAATGCATTCACAGCACAGAAATAAACAGGCAGAAGATCGAGATCAAGCCCAGACAAAATCAAATAGAATATATTCATTTGGCTGCGCGGGTTTGTTGTGGTGGACCAAAATAAAAAGTGAACTGGAAAAAATGGAAAGCATTTTATACTGCACTGGGGCCGCTATGGTTTTTATTGTCAGCCTGAAATAAGTGATGAGAAGTCTGGAAGAATACTTTGGAAACGTGTTTGGTTACAGAATATTGCGTTCAAATGTTTCTCTTGTAATGTATTTGTCCATTTCTGAAACTACATTGTGCTACGATGTGTCATTAAAAAACGGGTTTATGTTTTTCGCAATGTTTATAATGCATTTCTTTATCACCAAGAAGAGAAGGAAAAGTATGCACTGAGAGAGACGAACTGCAACTTAATCCTTTGATTCTAGGAACGTTCCGGATGCACATGTGTGTATTTTGTCAATACCCAATACTGATTATAGTCCTATTGATATACGATATTTGTCTATTGGTTCAAACATGTTTTAATTCTATAATAACATGAGTGAAAAATGTCACACCAAACAAACATTGCCATATCAAAGCTGAAATACCTGACTTTATTCTTGCAACTAATTATTCCTTCCCCAAAAATCTGCATATTGCAAAAAAAAATCTAAAGGTTAAATATTTTGTCGATCAAAAAACCTTATACAAAACCACATAAACACTTTGGCTGCCTGCAAATCCTCTCCTAAAACTGCTCCCAAAAATACACCCAAAAATTAATGTATAATCATGTAATGACATGTAATAATGACATGTAATAATGTAATGCATGTAATAATCATGTAATAATCATATAATAATGAAGTTGTGATGTGCAAAAGGGTTTGAAGGAATGAATTAGAGCGATTGAAACTTCTTCCCTTGTCCTGTAGTACAATATACGCATATAAGGAGTACAAGAATAAAAAAGGAAATAGAAAATTTGTATTGATTAAATATCCTGGAAATTTAGAGCTCAGTAAGTGCATTTGTAAACCTCTTGATGTTTGCATGTGTGTTCTTGACCACAGTCTGGTGCCCCACAGGGAAAGGCTCAGTTAACACGCATTGTGTCTCGACATTGGAATATAGAGTATGTTTGAAGTATCCTGCAGCGTCTAAAGCCATTCTGAGCTTCTGAAAAATACACTATAGATGCAGAAGGTCAAATACTAACTTTACTTTACAGCCAACAACGCATTACAAAATATTCTAATTGTGTTCCTGTAGTTTAGCATTGGCGGGACTGTAATGATAATGTTTTTTGGTGGTTCCGTCTGTCATTTTGATGCGTCGCTACTGACAGGAAACAGGAAAACGCATGACATTTTTGTTACTTTAAAAGGCCATGCAGTAGGTCAACACATTTATCCTACTTTGTCTCCGTCCGGCTTCAGTCTTCTGCACTGGAGTGAATACGTGTGAATAAGATCTCGTTCTAATGAGTCGACTCGGGAGCATTGATCGGCCTTTATGTGCGGCCGACATCAATAACACGGATCGCCGCGGAAACGAACGCATCGACGTCCGGATGCCAATTAAGCCCAGAGTCTAATGCGGCTGCGCGCTGACTCAAAGCTGTAGCCCTGATGTACGTTTACTGTATGCACTTATGTTATGGAGTAGAATAAATGATAGTTGCAATAGCCTTAATGCATATTTCTTTAAAATTTTACTCATATTCCTTCCACTCTGTAGGTTTAAAGTGAAGTAAAGCGAGGACCATGTGATAAAAACTCAAAATCGTATTGTTCCATCTGTGGAATAATCAAAAGTCCTCAAAATGGCGCCAATTACAGGGAAAAGCATTTGACTGAAGCCCATACAAATACTGACTGTAACACCTTTGAGCGGTAAATACAAGTCCATTTTTCTTTCATTCTTCCGTCAAAATATCCGCACATTTTGATTTGACTTGCCTTGCCTTAGCAACAGAGTCTTGCAAAAGCGTCTTATTATTTCTGTCAAATTGGACATCCTCATTATTGAAAGAACATATTTTTAGAACGCTGAATGCAGATAATGATACTGAGCTGTTCATTAGCTGTTCATATTTAATTATTTGTATATGACATAAAAATTCGAATTGTATGGTAAAAAATGTAATAAAAAATAAAATAAAACGGTAAATTGCCTGGCACAAATTGGCCCAAACTACTGTACTTCCTGAAAGTTTCCACAGAAGTGCAGCTCTCATAAAACAGAGATCATTTACGGCACTTCCTTTGAACTCAGACCATGAATTCTTTTCAAGTTTTCTCTTTTTCCTTTGACTTTACACCCAGACACAAACTCTTTGATATTCGGTGCCCCTGACTCGGATCTGCAAAATGAAAGGAGTTCAGGTCAGGCGTGTGCTTAAAGTGCGTCTGCAGCATCAGCAACCTGAGCGCCAGCAAACAGTTTGGCAAAAAGAAGAAGAAGAAAACTTAATATTTTGCGGGTGAAATCAGCGTTACAATTGTTCTTTCAAAATGTGCTGGGACTTCATACTTCCCACATGTCACGCGTATGAAATGTGCAATACAACATTGACATATCATATCTTTAAAGTAGTGTCAGGTGTAGCATTGAAGCCACGTCTCAGACTACCGTATTTTCTGGACTATAAGTCGCACCTTTTTTCAAAGTTTTGGCCGGGGTGCAACTTCTACTTATATTTATACTTATATACTTATACTTGTACTCCGGAGCAACTTATTTGTGATATTATTTGTTATTTTCACAGTTGCAACCGCATTTTATACTCCAGTGCAACTTCCGTACTTTCCGGACTATGAGTTGCACTTTTTTCATAGTTTTGGCCGGGATGCAACTTATACTTATATTTATACTTAAATACTTATACTTATACTCCGGAGCGACTTATATGTGATATCATTTGTTATTTTCGCACTTGCAACTGCATTTCATACTCCAATGCGACTCATATATGTTGTTTTCTTCTCTATTATGCATTTTTTGGCTGGTGCGGCTTACACTCCGGTGCGACTTATATGTGATATTATTTGTCATTTTCACACTTGCAACTGCATTTCATACTCCAGTGCGACTTATATATGTGCAATATGTGATACTATGTGCAACTTATATATGTTTTTTTCTTCTCGATTATGCATTTTTTGGCTGGTGCGACTTATACTCCGGTGCAACTTATAGTCGGGAAAATACGGTAATCATGTTTCATAAATGCCATCAGTGTTTGCGACATCAGGCCCTCTGTGACCGGACGACCCCGGGAAAAACAGCAGTGACTTGAGAAGAAGCAAAGGCAGTCGGCGGAAAAGGTTACACGGTTTAGAAGGACTGACGCTTTTTCAAAAAAACTGACATTTTCTGGAGATGAAAATAACTTTAATGCGAGTGACGAGATAATGTCAAGGATGTTGGAATCGGCCTGTGGCATTCAGCGAACGCCTTCTTCAAATCCTCCTGACATCCAGCAAAAATCCACCTCAAAATCAGACGGTGAAGTTAGACAGAAGATTGACAATAAATATCTTTATTAAAAACACATAGAAAATGATAGAGATTCTGGTCGTCACAGATGCTTTGTGCTTTCTCTGAACTTTTTTTTAAACTCACCTGATGTATATGTGGCATTGTTATCTCTGCTTTTATAAAGACTAGCATTTCCTTGTTTGTCAGATTTGGGAGGAAGAGCTCATTCTGTGACAGACTGAGCAAACTATAAAGATCCACCGTTTGTTCTATTTTTCCTTATTTAAGATAAGATAAGATAAGATAAGATATAAGATAAGATATTCCTTTATTGTCCCACATGGGGAAATTTCAATGGTGCAACGCAGGTAGATACAGAGGTAGATACAGAAGAACAGATCACTTATAGGAAGTCTGAAAAACACTTTCAGTAGAAGATCTCCTATAAATAAATAAAAACTCCCATAGACAAATAAATAAATAAATAAATAAATACATAAATACCATTGCATGTGATCACGACAGTAATTGCACATGAATATGTGTCACGACAGCGCATAGATTGCACATGAGTTTCACAGTAATTGCACATGAATTGCACATGAATTTCTCACTGTTTACAGAAATTCCACAACTAATAATAATGATAATAATAATTTTTATTTATATAGCGCTTTTCAGTGACCCAAAGACGCTGAACATATAAAAAAGGGGGGGTATTTACAGACAAGGGGGAGCTAAAGTTACCTACATCATGATACATTTGAATCGCTATTGTTTCTGTAATCCATGTGTATGTCTTTTTAAAAAGGGATGTACAGTACAAACCAGGAACCATTTGCATGACATATTTTGATGAAGCACTAAAAAAAACGCCAACAATTACCGTAACTTAAAGCCAACATTTCCTTTTTTGAGCAAATTTGTCTGAATATTCAATGCCACAGTTGGTTGTGTGTGTAATTGTATACATACTTATGGTCATGATACTCTAATATTGTTAACCAAAACACAAGAATGGCTCCTAAATGGATCATTGTCAAAACTCTGAATGCAACAGCCATATCTAACTCGAGCAATCTGATTAATTTATGATTTCACGCTTTTATACAATTGGACGTGGAACTGACTAAAAGAATACGTGGGGATAAAACCCAAACCTCATGTACGTAGAAAGATATTGAGAGTTATAAAAACCTTCCTTGTGTTTACGAAGGAAATGGGCTTCAGAAAAGGAACAAAAAACAACAATAATGTAGCAAAGATTAGACTTTAAAGAACTTTAAAGATTGAAAGTGTTAATTTTTTAACTTCAACTCGAAATAAAAGTGTTACTCTAAACAGCAACGCAAACACATGATGAGATGATGAGATGTAAATGTAGCTGCTTATCTTATTTTGAAAACCCACAGTTAGAGATGGGAATAATAATTAATTATAATAATAATTGATAAGCTTTTTGTCACTATAATTGTCATTGTCAAATCCTCTTGACAATCCGGTTCCTTAAAAACCCATATTTAACTTACTGTCTAGATTTACAGTCGAGTATCGGCTCCACAAGGTCAAATGTTTGTGCTCGTAGTGAAATAAAGCTGGACGGGGGACGAGGAGCGGCCCAAACCTCAGCAATATAAAGAATTCAAACAAAAAGCTAAAAACAGACCCAGTTTCCCCTTAGCAGCGGTTCCGGTTCTCGATTCCCATCCCGACCGCCTGCTCTCTTCTCTCGACTATGTGAATCCCTCCTCGCTCTTCATTATGCATCAAAGGGTTTGCCCGTGTCCCGGTGGAGAACAAGAGCGTTTTGGTACTTACATGGGTGCGATGAGGGTGCGATGAGGGTGCTCTCCTTCAAACCGAACCTTGATCCTCAGGTCACTCCTCATCTTGCTGCCGATCCCGCCGTGACCCGCTCCGTCCTGAGGGAAACAATTTGTGACAGAGGCTTGAACGGTTCTGGAGCAGAGCCTCGTGCGGGACGGCGGGTGCAGAGGTCCCGCGGGTGCTGTACAGAAAGAGACAAAAGGATGAAGACTCAAAGAACGACTACACGTGTTCTTTTATCATGGTGCACGACTTACAAAAGGCTATAACCAAACACTTTAACCAAATAACCAAACACTTGAACCAAATAACCAAACACTTGAACCAAATAACCAAACACTTTAACCAAATAACCAAACACTTGAACCAAATAACCAAACACTTGAACCAAATAACCAAACACTTTAACCAAATAACCAAACACTTGAACCAAATAACCAAACACTTGAACCAAATAACCAAACACTTGAACCAAATAACCAAACACTTGAACCAAATAACCAAACACTTGAACCAAATAACCAAACACTTTAACCAAATAACCAAACACTAGAACCAAATAACCAAACACTTGAACCAAATAACCAAACACTTGAACCAAACACTTGAACCAAATAACCAAACACTTTAACCAAACACTTTAACCAAATAACCAAACACTTTAACCAAACACTTTAACCAAATAACCAAACACTTGAACCAAACACTTTAACCAAATAACCAAACACTTGAACCAAACACTTTAACCAAATAACCAAACACTTTAACCAAACACTTGAACCAAATAACCAAACACTTTAACCAAATAACCAAACACTTGAACCAAATAACCAAACACTTGAACCAAATAACCAAACACTTTAACCAAATAACCAAACACTTGAACCAAATAACCAAACACTTGAACCAAATAACCAAACACTTTAACCAAATAACCAAACACTTGAACCAAATAACCAAACACTTTAACCAAATAACCAAACACTAGAACCAAATAACCAAACACTTGAACCAAATAACCAAACACTTGAACCAAACACTTGAACCAAATAACCAAACACTTTAACCAAACACTTTAACCAAATAACCAAACACTTTAACCAAACACTTTAACCAAATAACCAAACACTTGAACCAAACACTTTAACCAAATAACCAAACACTTGAACCAAACACTTTAACCAAATAACCAAACACTTTAACCAAACACTTGAACCAAATAACCAAACACTTTAACCAAATAACCAAACACTTTAACCAAACACTAGAACCAAATAACCAAACACTTTAACCAAATAACCAAACACTTTAACCAAACACTTGAACCAAATAACCAAACACTTTAACCAAACACTTTAACCAAATAACCAAACACTTTAACCAAACACTTTAACCAAATAACCAAACACTTGAACCAAACACTTTAACCAAATAACCAAACACTTGAACCAAATAACCAAACACTTGAACCAAATAACCAAACACTTGAACCAAAACTGTGTTTGTTGCAGCCTGTTCAATAAGGAAAAGGCTTGATGCTTAATACTGACTTCAATACCACAATTGAAAATAAAACACTGATACTTTGTGTTGTTCTAATTCTGATACAGCTTAAGACCATTCTGACATTCTTCAGGAAAGTTAAGGTTTTGTTGTGTTTATGAGATTTCTTTCAATATTGACAGTCAGTAATATCATTTTAGTGTGAATTAGTAGCTGATTTTAAATATTTTTACAACCCTAATGGGCACAGTCCAAAGTAAATGTAAAAAAATGTGACATAAATAGTTGTTTAAATGCATTTACTGAGACAATTAATGACCTTATAGAAGTTAAAAGTGTTAAGCACAAGAAGATATGCCAAGAATTAGAAATAAACTACTTTTTGTTCACATTCTCACACCAAATAACCTGCAATTTCACCAACTTCACAGATTCCAGGATGTAGTCAACCGTTTCCTGCCAGTATTTTTCCTCCGTATTGCACTTTCATCCCAGCTTGGAACTGACAGATCAGTCATTACAGGTGATCACTGATATTTGTTGTCGACGCGTCAGACTCTTTTTGGTGGATCCAAACAGCTCAGAAGCGGCTCCTCATCAAAAGAGCAGTGTAAATATCCCACAGGTCACACAGCGGGTAAACATATTCTTAACTATGCAACACAACTCGGAGTCAGTGCGGTCTCTGGATTCTGCTTGCTAACGTTTGGAATCATCCAGCGGTGATTTCAAGCAACTTACAGTGTACGAGGTGAACGTGACAAAGAAAAAGACAGAAAGTCAGAGATACTATAGCCTCATGAAAAGGTATTGAGACTGTTCATAGTCAAAACTCTAAACAAAACAGGAAGAGGAAGCAGTATGCATGGTTATTGTTGTTTTATCTAGATGTATATATCATGACATAACGTAGAATATTCACATCATCTCTTACCTATTTGTCTGATATAGAAGAAATGACAAAACTATCTTACGAAAGAATATAAAACTGTATTAATCTGTTTTACAAAGCAAGAGGTCGTTCTACAGTTCATAATAACCCAAATCATTAGTTGTTTCTTACATGTATCAGATGTACTGCTTATGGTCAAGTACATTTGAAAACTGTTCAGGAAAAGTCAAAATGAATCCTATTTATGTGTTTTTTTGAATCCGATACCTGCTCAAATGAGTCGTTTTAATACTATTTTACACTGACATAATACAATACAATGAAACCTCCAAAGAACCGATGTTCCAAACGCCAGAGCAAAAGTACGACTCGTGATTCCCTTTGGGCACAACCTGTTTTAGAACCGTAAAACGTGGTGTTTGTGAGCGTGTGTGCTTTTCCTTTGGGTTGTGAGTGGTGCTGCAAACCCTTCAGCTAAACACGGTAATGAAGCAGTGTCTGAGAGGAAACGAAGTGACCCGCGCCGACGGCCTGATGGCGGCATCCAGGGGCCCGAAGCGTTCAAATGTGTCACTTGTCCAACAGCTCTTTGTTCCGCTCTATACGTCTGTTCACAAAGGCTTTGGGATTCAGCTTCACTTAGTTTAGCTTTTAGCCCAAGAACCTTGCTTTTATCATTTGTTTTACCTATGAATATGTCACTTCACATAAAATAGTTCAACTCACAAAATATACAATCAGTACAAAGCATTTCTCAACCAAAGTTTTCCTTTAGATGCACACAAAAAAATCTTTTTTTGTTTTTGTTTATTCCATCCCAGTCTATTTTAGGATTGAAAACAAAACACACACAACATTAAAAGCTCAAGTGACACACAATAATTTGATTTAAAAAAATTCTCAAAATAAGTACGTGTAGATATGAAAATGCTTAACGTTGGTTTGAAATTGGTACGATTTGTTATATATTATATACATATATTATTATTTTCCGATTTGAGGAAAAGGGGAAAAGGATTCATCTACTTGTACACATATATAACACATATATTTAGATGTGCAACTCCCAATAATGCAATCATTTTAAAATATAGAATTTCTGAGAGCAAAAAGTATTGAATTAGTTTTGCAGCATGATAAAAGTGAACTGTGAACAAAAAAACATGTTAACATTTGATACAATTGGGTGTTTGTGAAAGGCTTTCTGTTTGATGGCAGCTTCTATAAAGGATAATAGGATTATACTGTGTAGCTTTTGAATACAGTGTCGTCAGAGAAAAGGCTTCAAAGCCACAAAGGTCTTTTTAAAACTGTAAAAATAAGAATTACAGCGTGAGCACATTTACATTTCTATCCACGTTTTATTCCCTGAGAAGAATGCATCTGAAACTAATTTAGCTCTACTTTTGATACTTGGAAATGATTTAGATTTCTGTGAAAATGACTTGACAGAAGCTATTTTGCATATAAGAGCTATGCCTTTTCACGCTCATAAACATGGGGCTCGCTTTCATTAAAATACAACCATAAAGCGTACAAAGTGTAGAGAAAAGCTCATATATTTCAGTTTAAAGTGGATACGCGACCTATATTTTCTCATACTTGTTCAATACAATAGTCTGGCTTCACTGCTGAGGAAAGTATAGAATCCATATGTACTGTACAATCATGGTTTATGGCTTTCCAATTCTAAGTGGCTGGAAAACGTTGCTAATTTTCTGCATTGACTGTATGAGAAAATTAATAAAAACTATAAAACTATAATTTTTTCAAACCCAGAGTTAAAGTATTGCTTAAAACATCAATGTAACTTTTTAACCTGCCCTGACTTGCTCTGTTAATACACAGATTCCTCATTTCTGCAGTACTTTAGAGACTTGTGTTGGTCGGAGGTGCCGATGGCGTGGATTGGCCGCCTCGCTTTGTCAGTCTGCCCCAGGGCATTTGCGACTACAATAGCGTCTTGCCACCACCGAGTGCGGCGTGACTGAATGAACAATGGGAAGGGGAAAAAGAATCGGTAAATTTACTTCCGGAAACCACATCGGGCTCTGAAGTGGGCGGGACTTAAGCTCAATGGATGCCACTTCATTCCTTCGGATTCGTGACAACAGGAATGACACATATACTATAAACAACACTGCTATGAATATAATGAGAAACATGAAGCCTGGCATCACAAAAAAATGGATGACACAAACTGCACCGACAATAAAGGACTGGATCGAAATTATAATGGACATACGGAAAATGGAAAAAATCACATGTGGACTGAACTTGGAAATGGACAAATTCGACATAAACTGGACGAAATGGGACTCACATTATGGACCAGGTGCTCTAACCTTGTATCTTATTTTCATTTGGATGCATTATTCTAAAAACGGTCATCTCAAACAATACACACTTTGTATTTTCTCTGGTTCCACCCACTCCGCACTTTCTTTTCTTTATTATTATTCTTTTTTCTTTTTTTCCTTTCTCTTTTTTTATTTATTTATTTTTCTTTTTTTTTCTCCTTTTTTCTCTTTTTTTCATTTTTGACAATGTTACTGGACTGTATCTTTATTTACACACTGATTGATTTGGTCTGTGTTTATTCTTTCAATAAAAAAGATAAAAAAAAGAGAGAAACATGAAGCCTGGCATGACAGTGACAACCCAAACGGTGATCACGGTTTAACGCAAGTTTGATCATCTATTAAATTACACTGTACGTATTGTGAGGTGTAAAAGTTGCTCTATATTGCTTGTCGTTCAAGATGTCCACAGTAACAAAACGGCAATATCAGACCCGCTTGCAAACCTCAGAATGAACTGTATTGATAATAAAGCTGCTATTAATACGCTTCCCACACGCTCGGTTTAAAAGAGGAAGATGATGCGGCCAGAGTAATTACATGCATTTAGCTTGACGTATCGGAAAAGCTCTTATGTGGCCGGTTTAATCCATAGCCTTGAGCATGTAAATGTTCTCCTCTGGCTGCAGCGAGGAGTGTGGTGGAAACTCTGCAGCACCAATTACCTCCCACTGCTGTAAATTGAGTGTGGAGCAATATACTGTGCCGGGCCGGACTGGAGCTCAATGTTTTTCATTTTCTTCCTTATGCGGAGCTGGATCCGTTTCAGATTCCCTTGAATAAATAAAAAAGACCTGGTTGTTGGACTTTATGACTCCATCGAAGTCTTCGCCGAGGTTTTATTTATAAAGCCGTTGGGAAAAAGTGGTAGGTAGCATCTGTGACTTGCCTCCCAGAGCAGCTCGTGAAATGTATAAAGTGATTGCATCTGTTTAAAAGGACGAGGTAGTTGATGAAAGACTGCGTAGATGATTGCCGTTGACTCTTGTGTAAGACGAGTTCATGTAAATGTTTCGTCTAACGACATTGAAAGAGGCTGCGGTGCCCACTATTATGCTTCTAGTAGAGTAAATGTTGCTTTTAGTGATAAAATTAGCCTGTTTGCACTTACTCAAAGTCATCATGCAAAGAATTGAGATAAAATGCGTTTGGTTATGGGGGAATGAGCCCGGAACGTGGCTCGCTCTGTCTGTCATAGTTTGAAAATGGTAAAAATCCAGTAGTTTAAAGATATATCTGATCCATCCGAGTTAGTACTGTTGGTCATCTATTTTAAATCATGATCAAAAAACAATCTTTTCATGTAATTTAAATGTAGGCTTTTGAGCCGGTCTTGTGCTGTGTTTTTAAAGTGTGGGCATCATCGATCTCTCTGGCTCATGAATTACACATCTCCAACTGCGGCCTCCACACAACATGCACTTCAGTTACTTTGAACATTTATGTCGATTTTATTATGACCTTATCGACCTGCTCATCATTCACGGTGAAGTAAACCGGCTCCATTGGTCAAATATTTAGCTCCAAGTTCTGGAGCGTGTTTGTGACGAGCTTTGGACTGGGCTTCAGTGCAAAATGAGGGGATGAACAAATGTTACTCTTAAACATAAAGAAAGACGTATGTTTCCATTTAATAGAAGTGTTGTTTGGGCTGGAAAAGGACACGTGCAAAATGTACTTTTTTCCTTTATAGTTTCTCTACACTTGTTACTGCAACAAATATTAAACTGTTAAGATTTCCAAAAACGTAATCAATATTATCACAAAGAATAAGTAATGTGCAAACAACAAACAAAACAACACATGGACTGGGCTCTAGGACAAAAATAAATAAATTCAAATAAAAATTTCTAATCATATGTTTATTATCATACATGTTATTTGGACTGCAGAGTCTAAAATCACATTCGGGGGGAAAAATACTACCGTATTTCTGATTTTCATCACTGTTACACGTCATTCATTTTAACCTTTATTTGGTTAAAATGTACTGTATTTAAAAACGTACAATAGAAATAACCATTGACTACTAAAATTGTTGACAGCTATAGAAATAAAATATAAAAAATTAAAACCAAGTAACTTTATCAGGATGATTTAACCACTCCTCTGTTTTGTTGTTCCCTCTCTGAGTCTGTTTGTTTGTTTCTTCTATTTTCTACAAGATAAATTCATTTAAATAAGTACTATTGGCTCCAAATGACATGTGTTGATGAAATTAAACCCTGTTATAAAGAAAGCCTTAATCTCATGAATCCTTCATAAGCCTTTTCAAAGGAGGATTATCCTGAAAGAATAAAACGAGAGCGTGTAGTGTGTGATGAGAGGCAGGTCTCCTCTGACCTTTGTGCTCTTGTTGTGAAAGGGCACAAGTCCAACAGATTAAACATTTATAACCTTTTGTTGCCAATTTGCAGCAGAGAATATATCGACTAGACAGGCCTCTCACTCAGACGATAAAGTTGTGACTGATTTAAGACGCCATGGTCGTTTAGGTCACACCAATAAAAAGTATGAATGAGGCGAATGCTGTTAGAAGAACACGAGAAAAATCTGCCTCTTCCACCATGGCAACAACGTAATCATATCTCAATTAATTCAAGAGTGAAGTATTTTTTTTTCCACTTGAGAACATACAGTTTTCACAAATTCCAATTAAAATCCAGTGTACATTTTGAAGGTTTGTCCCCAGAAGGAGCGCGACGAAAGTTCTGCGCGACAAACTTTCTCCTCGTTATCTCGCTACAGCGCTTTTGTCAGACGCAACACTGGTCACTGTGAAGCTAACATGTTCTTGTGAAGTCAAAGCAACTAACAATTTCTGCAGTACACTCCTTACAGACAAAGAGGGAAAACGACTCAAATATCCAACGGCTCATTAGCTGCAACTTAAGGTAAACATTACATTTAGTGAAGCCGTCAAGTCACTTCAAAACAGCACAATATTAAAGATGAAAAACACACACAAACATAAGAGCATTCACACATTCACACATTCATAAGATATCTATTGTATATGGAGATAAACAGGTATTTTTGAACAATAAAAACACTTATATATAATATTAAATAATAATTGAAAAAACTAGATAAGCGGTTGGACAATATTGTCAAAAATAAATATACGGATACCAATAGGCTAAAACATGCACAATTAACCACAAAAGTGCAGAAATATTGCTTTTTACTCTTTTTTCCATCAGCTCTTTTTGAATCTAATGAAATCACATTTTGTGTATGTTGAAAACCACATTCACAACATTTCCATAATCTGCCCACCTCTGTTTAATGCATTCTGTAAAATATGCAATACGATGCAAAAACATCTCTATGGAGACGAGCAGAAACGTTAGTGCACTAAAGAGAACCATTGCCATTGAAAAACTATTACATTTTAATACCCAAAAACAAAGAGAAGAAGAAGGGGGGAGCCATATTGTGACCAAATGTATAGCAAAGTCTTAATCGCAGTACTTATTATGGGGTGAGTCAACGTTAACTGTATTGCATTAACTTTATAGCAGCTTAAATGGCGAGTGGTGACCCTAGAAACAGTCTGTAACCAACACATCTACTGTAGACCCTGATCATTTATCATTTTCAATAATCAATCAGTTGGTTCTAAATAAAGAGGATACACCAAATGTAGTTTACGGTGCCAAATACCGAGTAGGTAAGTAAATACTGGTGAGTAAGTACAAGTACAAATCAAATAGTCAGTGAAGATTGTGCCCAGTGCATTTCAACCACCTTGCCTCCAGCATTTATATAATTAGCTCCTTAACAGGAGCATTTCTGCCCAAGAAGTATTTTGACCGTGCAATTGAATTGCAAAAATGCGCTATAAAAGATCGATGTGGGCAATTTAAATGTTTTATTAATTTTTCATCACAAAAATGATATTCAGAATAACTGTTGTCAATCCAATAAAAAATGTGCCAAAATGTGCATTTAAATTAACAAGTTGAGGTTTAAAATTTGAAAGGACAAAAAAAATGGACAAACAGAAATGTCAAGTTTATTCTTAGTCTTTTATCAGCCCTTTGACAGGATTTTGAGATACACCCACTTTTCAAATGTTTTATTTCAACAATAAGGGCAATTCAATATTGCCCTTATCCTGACCTTTAAAGAATTGCATTCACATTCCGTTTTAAAGGGCCATTTTCTTTTCCTGCTGTTTTTAAAATATTAATATTAATGTTGTTATGGAGCTGACCTCTCAGTCGTGTCCATGATGACCTGGAGGCCTGTGGAGATATGACTCCTCCACCAGCAGCTTATGCACATTCCTCTGTCAGGGTCTGTACTTGAATAAACACAAAGGTCTCAAAGATAGTTATCTACACAGTTTTATGCTCAAAAATCCCCCTAACAATGTCAAGTCTTAGGCCAAACTGGTCAGAGGCTGGTTTTATACTGGATTAATGTGAGGACTAGATAAGTTTACATACACAGAGAAATCGGAGAGCACCAAACCAGAGGTTCTCCGTCTGGGGGGTCGTGAAATGATTTCATGGGGTCCCCAGATGATATCAGAGAAACATTTTAAATAATACAATAGTGTTAAACTGGGCTGGACACACTTCAAACACAGTGGTAAATGAAGATTCTTATTTGTTGGCCGACCAAAATCATGTCTCATGTCTCATCTGTCTTCAATCTTCAAAATCAAACATTAGACATGAGGCGACTTTAGGGGAAGAGCGAATGTCAACGGTTGTTTGGAGGTCGAGACTGAAAAAGGTTGTGAATTACTGCGCTGAACAACCAAACTCAATTAGTCTTTGCCCCAAAAGTCAGGCCGCTCTTGTCCCAGTCCACATGCAGATAAAAGAGCTGAAGAGGTGCAAACTGAGGCCGAAGGATACTCAGTCATCAAGTCATTTAGAATTAGCACTGAACACCAACACTTCCCAGCTTTAATTGCTTATAAAAACAGAGATTGTACTAAAAACTAATATCCAAACTAGACACTCATTTGAGCAAGTATTGATGCTAAAAACAATAAAAAATGTGACCTTTTGTGAACAGCTTTAGAAGGATCTTCAGCTTTTACAAAAGAAAATGCCAGTCTATTGTCTAAAACTTTGACCTTGACCATTTTTAATTACTGTCGTGGTATCAAAGCCGGTATCGAGTCTCTTCCTTAGTGTAGAGTCTGAAATGGACAAGGCCACGTATCTGGGTTTGCTCCTCCGTTCTCTACTGTCATCACCCTGACTACTGTCCAGTGGTCAGTTTGCAGTGTATAAAGTAACACATTTACACACTCGACTATCCAACTGTCAATAGCTTATGCAACTTTTATGTCAAACGGTGGTCAATAGTGGAAGATGTGGTCGGTGTGGACGTGTTTGCCGTATCGGGAACAGGATGTTGAAATATGTATGCTTTAGCCTTTGGTCTGGACATCACAGAATTGCATGAATAATAGATGGACTTGCAGGATCCTATAGGTTTACCGTTGTAGTCCGTTTGTTTGATAGATGTTATGACAGCTTATTTGTTTAAAACAGTATCTGAAATGTGCCAGATTGGTGAACCATAGTAAAGGGTGACAGGAACTAATCAACTGATAATTTTCCAGTGCATCATAAATCAGACAAATTAGACAACAGTTGTAGTCATTGTTGCATGTTTTGTGTTTCTGTACTAAGTTAAAATCTGTATTTACGTGTAAAAAAAGACTCAACAAAGAAAACAGATTGGCGTAGCACAAACGTCTCAGAATTGTTGGACTAAATTGACGCATCTTCTGAGAGTGATAAAATAATCTTCCTGAAACTACTGATTTATATTAGTACAAAATTGTGAGGAGTGTCTGGTCCATCCTCTTTATAACACCTTAAACATCAAGGAATTGAAGGACAATATATGAAAACCAGATAAAAAAGGGAAAGATCATGATGTAAAGATAAAGCAATGTATTGACTTCCTGTTCGATAAATGAGAAATTACGTATTATTTTGGGGTCAATTTTCTGGATTATAAGTCGCACCAACCCAAAGAAAATGCATAATAGAAAAAAACAAACATATATAAGTCGCACTGGAGTATAAGTCGCATTTTTGGGGGAAATTTATACCAAGATAGATAACTTTGCAAGATCAGATAACTATAGCATAAAGAACATGCTAACAAGTTTACCAAAGCATCAGTATTACACTTAATCCATTGAATTCTTCTTCCTCTGTGCCACTTCTAAACAACTCCGCAAACTCCAGAGGTAGAGGAAGTGCAGATTCTTCTTCTGCGTTGCGTAGAGCCTAGAGCGCCCTCTTGCGGTTGTGTGAAAATAATCAACATGTGAAAAGCGGTTGACAATGTGAAAATAACGAATAATTATCACATATAAGTTGCTCCAGAGTATAAATCGCACCCCGGGCAAACTATGAAAAAAGGTGCAACTTATAGTCCGGAAAATACGGTATGTACCTTTTTGAACAGTTGTAGTAACATGAGTGTTGATTGACATGTTCAGGACTCATCTTTGCAGCTATGTACGTGTTAAACATGTTATACATAGCCTAAGATATTCCATCATTTCCAGTTTGTTACAGGCCACACCCACTCACTAGTCTTGATGCTCTTGGTCAATATTCCACAACACAGCTGATGGCAAACAATGCTCTGCCAGGCAAAAACACCGACATTATTCAGGCACAGCGAGGGAAACAACCACAAACCAACCAACCGTCATCATCGCGTCTTTCTTTCCACCACGCATGCTTTTCTTGTGTGAGAAAAGCATGCGTGGTGGAAGTGTCCTTATCGATTAACGCTTGGCCCCGGGCTCCAGTTATCGTTACATCTCCGCTTCCCCTCCAGCGGCTGTAAAGATTTCACTTTGAGGAACACGATCTTTGAGGTGCAAAATCTGATGGGAGCGACACGTGGGCTTATCTGCGGTCAGAGGATATGACCTACAACAAATACACAATGTCAACCGGCCTCAAAGATGGAAGGATTTTGCACTTTTGGTCCATGAAGAGAGGATAAAGACAAATGATTAAAGTTTTTCCGGGACTGGAGCCATCTTTTTCCGTTTTTCTTCACCCAAATGTGCTGTGCGAGTTTCCATATTGCTGCAGAGTTTTGTTGTTGAATGTAAATAAAGAAAGTTTTAAAGTGGCTGGCTGTCTGTTGCACACTGCGGGGGGGCTAAACTGTTCTGTTATTATTATATTTGCTTTGTCTATACTTCGTTCTTCTCAGAAACAAACCAAATCTACAACAACAAAAAGGACAATATTCATTTCAAACACTTTTTAGATGGAATATTGACATTTCACAATTTACAGCCTATGAACTTCTCAAGTTGCACTGCATACGTTCTGTGGTGGAGGTTCTACTACCTGCTTGTCTCCATGGAAACGAGCAAGTGGCGTCTTACAGGTCGGATATGTGTTGAGATGCGACTGCTCACAATAAAAAGCCATTTTCAAGGTGTTTTTGAACAGTAAAAACAACTATAATTGGATAAAAGAAAGAAAGCTAGATACTGTAGGTGTGTTTATTGGCATAGTGTGGAACATTCCAAGCCTAACAATAACCTTTCAGTGGAGACAAAAGCGAGTGGTAGACAAAAGTCATTCCACACGAGGCCACACGAACTTGCTGGTGTCTGTGTACCGTATTTTCCAGATTATAAATCGCACTTTTTTACATAGTTTTGGCCGGAGAGATTTATAATCCTGAAAATACGGTAATAACATTCCAAACTCTATTTTGACACCAGGCTTTTAGATTTGAAAACAGTACGGGGGCCGACTAGGCGAAAAAACTAGTAGGCATTCTCCAAACCACAGCTCGGCAGCCAATCAGAGCCAAGCACGCAAATTTCGTGGACCAATCAGCGCGCAGCATGCACATTTTCACTTGTAAACAGTAAACTGTAATGGCGGACTATTGTCAAACGCTTCCCGGCCCGATTTAATGGTAATATTCCCTTTTTTTCTAAGATTTATTAATAAAATGGCCGTCCCTGCATTCGAAAATGCCCGTCCACATTTTAAAATACCCCGTCCAAAATACAGGAAGACGGGTCTCTATCTAAAAGCCTGTTTGACACTAAGGATTAGGCTCAATCTTGATTACAATTTTTTTCTCAACAGTAATTTTCATACATACATACATACATCCTTGTACTCATTTTTCTCTCTGTATGTACTCTCTGTATGTACTCTCTGTATGTACTTTCTCTCTGTATGTACTCTCTGTATGTACTTTCTCTCTGTATGTACTCTCTGTATGTACTTTCTCTCTGTATGTACTCTCTGTATGTACTCTCTGTATGTACTCTCTGTATGCACTTTCTCTTATACTCCTATACTCAGATAAAAGTTAAGATTATTCCAAAACTGTTCAGGTAATGTAAAAAAAAAAAGTAAAACAAATATCGATACCAGTTCAAATGAGCTCTAGTTTTGATACTAGTTTTGGTGACAATTTGGATCTGAGTTTTGATACTTGTGACATCCCTAATGGCTGCTATAGTTGCAAAGTCAGTCTGCATTCACAATCGCACACACGGAGCAAAAAACTAAATTGGGTCGAAACTGGGTCAGAACCACGGGAATAAACCAGGATTAAACCAAGTCTACATCGGGATTAAACTGGGATCAAACCAGAATCAAGTTTTCCAGTCTGGTTGAGAACTTGGCATAAACAAAACAAAGAAAATCAGGCAGAATTGGCAAAGCTTTACAGCCACTTTATCGGCCTCACAGAGCATGAAACTTCAGTCGGAGTATCACCATCAGTTTCCTCTTCATTTGTTGTCCTGCTGAATGGAATGAGCCCAAAGTGAGGCTGTAACGCAGTGATAAGCCAGCATAACTGGAGTAATCTTTGTAGACATCCAGAGAGTGAGTGTCCAGCAGCAGACCACACCAGGGGAACATGCAGCGAGGGGGCAGAACTCTGATTTCAGGGCAAACAGCCACACTTTCTGAAACTTTGAAGTTTCAGAAAGGCAAAATATTGTGACACGACTTCCTGCCACGGACACTCTAACACTAACGCAGGAGAATTCAAGTAAACCGTTTTCTAAATAAACACTGAAAACAGAACCTGAGCTGCAATATAAAATAGCAGAATGATAAAAGTAGTTAGTTACACTGGCAAAAAAGTACAATCTTAAATGAGGTCATGGGTGAAGTGCTTGAACTAAGTACCAGTCGTATTTCTTTTGATTTGAGTAAATTTGGACTGTCTTAAAATGAGATTTGCCTGTGAAACAAAAATAAAATAGCTCTTTATTTGTTTTACTAAAAAATAAGAAAAAGACAAGATTTTTTTCACTTGAATTGGGCAAAAAAAAAAAGAATTAAAAAAAAAATGCTACTGCACTTGAAATACGTTAAAACAAAATCTAAAGAAAACACAAATCAACCGTCAAATATACTCTTAGAGAAATATTACTTAATTCAAGCGATTATTCATATTTTATGCTATTTAAGATTGTCGTACTATTGCTTACTATTTCACACAAACATGTATCTACAAAGAGTTTGAATCTGTCTGTTATAAAATACATTTTCTCTTAGATGCAGGTCAAATGTTCCTTGGAGGCTTGAGACCATAAAACGTGATGGATAAAACAAAAATCTCTTCTGAACACACTGCGTTTCGGGTTAATCCTCTCCCCGTCTTCCTTCTGGTTGTATTGAACGAAGTTTCAAAGCCGCCCCACATAACTCAACTTGTTTATGCTCCTGCAAAATTGAAATTACAGCCGATGGCAAGGTCTACAATGATTAGTGCGCAGCGATTCATTAAAACGCAATTAACCCTAAAGGTGCGTCAAGTCAACGACGGTACACAGCAGTGATGGAAGACATTTCAGATTCTAGTCATTTTCAGCTCTTGATTTAACCAGTTATGCAGCTGATATGCAGTTAACACATCAGATTGGAATTGGTTGGAGTCTAAAACAAATGTTAACTTTTATGGCAACGCTTCTGTAACAATAGATTAGTTTGACACGGACTCAAACCGCAGCAGTCGCGGTTTGAAAAGCCAATCATTGGAGACATAAAACTGTTAGTTTACTGAATGAGAAGGATGTGAAGAGGTGAAGAGGAGGAACGTGTGTACAAGGGATCAGCAATGTTTGGACTGGAGAAACAGAACTCAATTTGTGGTGCAAAGTTTAACCCAAAAAGGACAAACTTTTTTCTTATTTATATCATGGATTACAGGACATGTAGGAAATAAAACTGGCTTGTGTGTAGGATTAAAATGGACAGTAAATTAGCTGCAGAAGGCACATTTTATTTTTCTACTGCACTGTCCCAGCGACAATATTGGAAAAAAAAAGATTGATGATATAAAGGACAGTTTTATATCTAATAGAACATACATTGAAACAGCCTAGAGGTCAGCAAGGTCACAAACAGACATGTCACATACATATATTACCAGTAGGTTTGCTCTGAACCAGCAAAGAGGAACGAAAAAGCCTCTTACAAGCTAAATCTGGTATATAATCTGTCCAATACAATACATACAGTGTGTGTGTGTGTGTGTGTGTGTGTGTGTGTGTGTGTGTGTGTGTGTGTGGATGTAGCATAAACACCTACATTTGAAGGGAGGAAAATTAATAAAAAATATACTTATTACAATACTCAAATCTTCTGTATGTTGCAGTTTGTAAACCAAAATTAGCAGTAATTTTTTAAACATTGTACTTTATCTTCATCCTTGGTGCTGTGAATTTGCAACAAGAAATTGATAAAAATGCACTAAAGGTTGATATCTCACTATTTATACATCACTATTTGACATTAAAAGGCCTTTGAGGTGGACATTTCATCTGAGCTCTGCAGTTTAGTCGTCTCAGGTATTTTTTCCCACATTTACCATTTGTTCGCACTGTTTTGTCACTGCAAAGTACAAGTCGAACCGTGATTGCAGGGCAGAAATGGTCCGGAAACTATTCACTGGACACTGGACGGAACACTCACTGGACAGAACACTTACTGGACAGAACACTTTACGGGCCATGTTCAAGTGTTGCTGAGGTGCTGACCAGGTGGTAAAAAAAAAAGTGGGTGGAAATCTATTGACGCGACAAATAACCTGCGTTTTCTCTGCTTGACCGGCTCACCACACAAAAGAGGCCGTAGTGAAGCAATTACTTTGGACAGAACAAAAGAAATCACACTAAGGCAACAGAGTAGAGCGCTGGACGATCCGAGCGCGGCGCTGCACAGCTGAAAGACTGGAATATCTCACCACTTTTATGTTCAATCAAACCTGTACTTTGGGAAACCAGATAAAGAGCAACAGACGCTGTGCACGGTGAAGCGCTGACTACCGGAAGTTGAGGCGGAAGTTGTATAAAGTAAACGTTTCCCGCTAATTCAGTATAGACCGCAAGGACAAATCAACTCTGCTTTAAAGTTTTCTTGGAATTCTGCGTTTATTTTGTATTTTCTCCATGTATAATACTACACTCCACCTCTTTTGTAATCAAACGTGTCAAAAATGGACATAGACACAGATTTTGGAGGTGATTTGTGCAGCGCTATGAGTTAATCCATCTGATTTGTGCGCTCTTATTTTGAAACTGGTGCAATAATTCAAATTTAATCAGAAGAATGTTGAATTAAAATCCCACAATTGCATCCATTTTTAACATAATTCATTTCTTTGCGCCCCCTTGTGTTAAGTTTTCATTCATTCAAGTAATCATCTTTTCCCTTTTTATGTTATAACGAGAGTCAGGCTCATGTCCTGGAGGAGAGAAGTTGACGACCAATTAGAGACTACACTTTACTCTTGTTTTACTCTGTGGGAATGACCACAGAGGTCACATCAACAAATCAAGTGTCCTGCTGTCAATAAATACACAATGACATTCTCTGGAGCCTGATTATCTGAAACTTTGCCACTTCAGTTTCAGACTTTTGTACAGTATTACTTTCTCCATCATAATCTGTTACATTTGTCAATATGCAAATGTAAAATAAGGATTCATCATTTACAAAACTTTGCTCAAATGGATAGAAAAAGCGACTTATTTTTCACTATTTCGCAGCAGTTGTACAGATGCCTATGAACCACTTACAGAAGAATATATTATTAAAGTAGATCACATATAGAATCAGGCCAACTTCCCCTTATATTATAATACTACAAAGTTGGCTCAGGCCTTTGAAAATGTCTTTGAATAGTTGAGATGCAGTGATGGGATTAGATGTGGGTCGTTCAGGTCCCAGGTTGTAACCCAAAATCAAAGGAAAGCTACGTTTAGTTTGAACTTCACAGGCTTCTGTAGCGGTCGACCTTGGGATCGCGTCCGAAACATCCCATTGTTCTCCAACACGCGACAGAGGAAACCCAGGCAGCAGCCGGTCAAATCCAATCAATGACTTCTCCCTGGACTTGGTTTCCCGTTTCACATCAACACCGAGATGTGAAGAAGAACACGCCACAATCATATCATGTTACAAAAGGACTGACTGTGCAAGTGATGAGAAAGTGATGAGTCTGATTATTGCTTTGTAGTCTTCTCTTTAACACTTATTTATCAAGTTTGTATTCATGCAATAGTTTATTCAATCTGATCATTTTTATTCAGTTATTCAATTATTTTGTTATTCTAATATCTTTTCAGAGTTGAAAAGATTAGTGTTGGACAGAAAAGGTACAGACTTTTAACATTTTTGACCCTAACCCATAAAATGCAAATTCTACTCTAAAGAAGTTATGATTATTGAATACTGTGGCAATTCTAAGGCTATCCATTTAAATAAATAAATAAAAATAATTTAAAAAGTGCAGTACAACAATTTACAACAATAAGTTTAAAAAAAAAAGGATTGACGTCACAATTTTCGATTCAATATTTATTTGTTGTTGTTGGTTGTTTTAAAGAAAGAAAAAAAGCCTTCAATATTACTGCTTTGAACATAAACTACACTGACTTTAAATCACTGTAGCTCAACACAACAACAGTGAAATGTCTTCCTGAAAAGTCCAAACTCTGCTCCAAACCACATGCTTTTCCTCACCATTAAAATGACAGGAAACAGGAGGCATATCAGTTTGTGTTTTTATATTTGTCATGAGTTTGATCTTAGTTTACCACTGCACAGAGCCGTGTTATAACCGTTACAGATCCATGGTTATGTCACACTCACCGCTCTTCACCAGATCAGAGCTTCACTTGTACAGAGTTCATTCATCACTGCTCCGTCTGCTCCGAGTGTCATGAATCCAGACTTTGGATGAACTTGTGCATGTTTCAGCACAACTTACAGAGCAAACACAAACTGCTCCTCTTTTTAAATAAACCCCATTAGTCCAAATAAAAGCTCCAAACTTCAAGCCATCTTCTCTTTATTTCTTGCTCCTAAACTCTACTCCACACTCGAGCTGTGCGCCCTCTAAAGGCCCCTCCGGTCATTACACTGGAGGAGCGCATGGTCCTCGAGAAGACGTGGGCGGGACTAGCCACTGCACTGGAGCTGATTCAAGCCTGTCAATCACTGTAATGGTAGACGCTGATTGGTAATTGCTTTCTGCTTCTTGTCTGAAGGCCAAGGGGAATGAGGGCATGGATCTATTATATTATGAGGGGCCAGTTCTGAATGTGTGGCCTCAAACTCAACACCAAATCTGATTGGACACTGTAAAACATTACTTCTTTCAACAGATTGTATTATTTTTGTTTTCAAACTTATTTTATTGACATAATTTCAACATTAAAAGGCTGGAATGTTTAGATCTTCTGTGAAGGCCAAGAAGTCCCTGACGATTTCCCTCTGGAAAAGACACGAGCAGATCATTGACTGAACTTCGATCCCAATACAAACATTTGATCTATTAATTAACTTTTTCGATTCACTTTTATAGAAATTAGGTATATGTTCAAGGTCGGAATCATCAAACGTCATTTCACAGTCCATCTATGCATCATGATTGCTATGCACTGAGTTCCGTACACGCCCAGAGCCTCAGATAAGACACGTACATGTATCTAAAACTATACGATTTGATTATGCTAATGTGCCAAGAACCCCACTTCAGAACTATCACGTCTTCAGATCTTCAATCACAGTGGATCTGTCAGTTTTCTGCTGCTGTGAAACGCTTTCCCTGGACAGAGAACCGGGTCGTGCAAGTCTTCATTAAGAGCCTGTAATTATTTCATCACCGCTGATTAGAGCGCGTCGCATTTGTTGTCCTGGCTCTCTTCAACTTCATTAGCAACTCGTTAACTGTCCTTGAAACTCAAAGCAGCGGCGAGTATCCAAGTGCTTCAGGAATAATAATACATCGCTCACTTAAGCTTTTGGGGATAAAGTTAGAAGTTAACTACTATATACACAGTGAGGGGTCTCGCCTCTTACCAGATGTGACTTGTAACTTGGCCTAATGGCATCACATGGTTGTCTCCAAGGCGATAAAACAGATTTAATGCCAGATTGTGTAATAGGGCAACAACTATGAATCGTAAAGTTGAATATTTGTGATCTGGACCACAGACTCAAACTAGACAGTTTCAGAACAAAGACAGTGACATTATAATTGACATTTTCATCAATAATTCATTTTATTTTGAATATATGTATTTGAAGTATGACTGTGCAAGTGACCAGGACTCACTGGCCTTTCCACTAGCCTTGGCTCAGGGGGAAACTTGTCCTTGTAACAGAAAATAAAAGCCCATCACAGCAAATATTCTAGCAATTACTTGCTTGTTTAGGCCATAAAAGGTCCATGAATAGAGATTTTGTACAAAAATTAAACCCAGATAATCCTAAAGAGTTGCAGCTTGACGACATCTTCATCAAGTTTAGTGGAATGCAGGAATTCTTGTGTCGCCGGAACGATAAAACCTCTTCTCTCGGCACACGGCAGGTTTCAAAGTCCGTGCAGATAACGGTTATTGATGACTTAATTCTTTGACGATCATCTCATGAATCGACTTGTTGCATTTACCGATAAGCATGTCTAACTTTAAACACAGCTACACTAACAGGGAATTGAACAAAAAATATGTGATTTGAGACATATTTTTTCACATAAATCAACAAAATGATGATGATAATAGTGTATCAGTTGGGGACATGATCTACAGAGAAAGGCTGGAGCAAGCTAAAGGAAATACATCATCAGTTCATGGAAAAAGACAATTCAAAATAGCTAAATAATGCAGTCAGCTTTACTTGACGTGGCATTTTTCAAGGAATCCGTGGGTCTTGTATTGAATTTCAATGGCAAAGTGTCAGTCCATCCATCACTACTTCAAATCTAAGTTCATTTCCCATTTTAGAGCCCCAAAACTCTGGTTTAAAATGACCTTTACATGTAGAAAAGTCAATAGATTCACCCACCGGGCCCTTTACATCAAACCTCTCCTCTCACAACGCTAGTGTGATGAGAATGAAGAGCCTACTGCCACGCGTTCGCACATTACACCTCGCCTTCATCCCATAATCTGGATAATGCCGCTACTACTGCTTCAGGAACAGCCATTATCGTTATGTCCGCTGCCGAATATGCCCCGGTGACGACGGCATCCATCAAACCGGCGACGCTACACGACTGCGACGCAAATTAATTTCTTAATCGTCCTCGGGCCCAAGACGGAAGTCAATAGCGAGGCGTCTTAATTAGATATTCATTACGCCGCTCACAGCTGATTAAAAGTTGGCAGCGTGTCAGGTGTGGATTTTACAAGGCTAATGTAAAAAAAAAAGGGAAAAAAGCCCTTCCGTGTGTCCAGAAGGAAGGGCAAACTTGTAAAAAAGCACAATGATTTTAGGATTTTTCAAGTATTTTCCAAAGTTGACAGTATTTCCTATTAGTTTTACCGCTGATGGCTGTACTTTTAGAACAATACTTGCTGGACAGGTGCAGTTGTACTTGTGTTTGATTGATTTGAGCTATTCCTGAGAAAAATAGAACAAAATAATCAGAAAAGTTGTATTGCCATTGCTAATGAACTCACAAACATAGGAACTTGCTTTGGTGAAAACAATGAACAATGATAAAACAACCTATATAAAACCTATATAAAATCAAAAAGAAAAACTATTTAAATTTGCCATAGGAGAAAAATTTAAATGTACAGTTGAATTTACAGATGTAGAGCAGAAAGTGATGGATTAAATTATGGTAAATTAACACTAAGCACTAAACAACACTAAACACTACCATTTATTGTTCAAATTGTGACCAAATTAAACCGATTCCGTGCTTTTCTGTTGCGGTCCCGTTGCTACGACCACTGAGAACAAACTAAACTCTTGAAACTTTATAAGCAAAGCATGTTTTGGGGCCGGACTTTAATGTGATTACATCAGTGGTCCACATTTCCATAAAAGCATTAGTCAATCGAAATGCCCTAAAATCAACTGAAATGTACTTCTCTGTGTCGCGCTGTGGAGGCTGCTCACGGACACGCTGCCATGTCCAATTCATGCATTATTTTCATCCAAAGGCGGAGTGGATAGAGGCTGGAGCCCTAATGAAAGCCCTGCCCAGAGGTGGACAACGGGAACATACTGTAAAAAGCAATAAGAGAAAATTAAGCTGCTTTTTTATGGTTTATTTTGCTTAATAACAGATTGGTACAATGTTCTAATTTGGACTTTATTCAGTGTATTTATGCCAGTTGTACATAAAAGTGATAGTTTTACACCAATCGAGCAGGTATTTGTGGAGAAATCTTTTTTTTAATCTATTGAAAATGACAGGAAGTGACATCACACTAGGGACACACATTCCAGTCAAAGTTTATGCATCATTTACACAAAGAAACATTTTTTTTTTACTCTCTAAACATTAATTCAACAAAATAAAGTTGCTCTTACATATTTTTATTCGTCAAATGAAACATATTGCGACATTAGATTCATTTTTACCTGGTGTTTGCTGGGTAATGTCCTAGTGTGATGTCATCAACACAAACAGGAAGTGTGTTATTCTGTGGCAGCATTTTTAACTAAATTCAAAATATCTTTCTCTTAACTGCATTTTAGTTCAATGAGTTGGTCAACCTGTAGGGGACAACGTCGGCGATATTGACTAGATTAATCTCGGCACTTAATCTTGAATCAAACTCGAAAACGATCACCAAACGATACACAGTCCGACAAAGAAACAAAACCAGTTACCACCGGGATTCAATAAGCAAAGATAATACGTCCGAGCCTCCTGCTGGAGAACTGCCGCAGGTGATACACGCTATTCTCATTTCTGAAACAACCATGTGGAAAGACGAATCTTGTGGTCATGGAAAAGATGTGCGTTTTAGAAGGGTTCAAATCATTGGCATTGAGCAGAAAAAATATCTGAGGAGAAGCAGAAGTTAATCTACTACAGATCTGAACTTCAGTGAGAGTGTTTGGAGAAGGCTTTGTGCAGCGGTCACTCTCTTTGTGCAGTGGTCACTCTCTTTGTGCAGTGGTCACTCTCTTTGTGCAGCGGTCACTCTCTTTGTGCAGCGGTCACTCTCTTTGTGCAGCGGTCACTCTGTGCAGTGGTCACTCTCTTTGTGCAGCGGTCACTCTCTTTGTGCAGCGGTCACTCTCTTTGTGCAGCGGTCACTCTGTGCAGTGGTCACTCTCTTTGTGCAGCGGTCACTCTCTTTGTGCAGTGGTCACTCTCTTTGTGCAGCGGTCACTCTGTGCAGTGGTCACTCTCTTTGTGCAGCGGTCACTCTCTTTGTGCAGCGGTCACTCTGTGCAGTGGTCACTCTCTTTGTGCAGCGGTCACTCTCTTTGTGCAGCGGTCACTCTCTTTGTGCAGCGGTCACTCTGTGCAGTGGTCACTCTCTTTGTGCAGCGGTCACTCTCTTTGTGCAGTGGTCACTCTCTTTGTGCAGCGGTCACTCTGTGCAGTGGTCACTCTCTTTGTGCAGCGGTCACTCTCTTTGTGCAGCGGTCACTCTCTTTGTGCAGCGGTCACTCTGTGCAGTGGTCACTCTCTTTGTGCAGCGGTCACTCTCTTTGTGCAGTGGTCACTCTCTTTGTGCAGCGGTCACTCTGTGCAGTGGTCACTCTCTTTGTGCAGCGGTCACTCTCTTTGTGCAGCGGTCACTCTGTGCAGTGGTCACTCTCTTTGTGCAGCGGTCACTCTCTTTGTGCAGCGGTCACTCTCTTTGTGCAGCGGTCACTCTGTGCAGTGGTCACTCTCTTTGTGCAGCGGTCAATCTCTTTGTGCAGCGGTCACTCTCTTTGTGCAGCGGTCACTCTGTGCAGTGGTCACTCTCTTTGTGCAGCGGTCACTCTCTTTGTGCAGTGGTCACTCTCTTTGTGCAGCGGTCACTCTGTGCAGTGGTCACTCTCTTTGTGCAGCGGTCACTCTCTTTGTGCAGTGGTCACTCTCTTTGTGCAGCGGTCACTCTGTGCAGTGGTCACTCTCTTTGTGCAGCGGTCACTCTCTTTGTGCAGTGGTCACTCTCTTTGTGCAGCGGTCACTCTCTTTGTGCAGCGGTCACTCTCTTTGTGCAGCGGTCACTCTGTGCAGTGGTCACTCTCTCTGTGCAGCGGTCACTCTGTGCAGTGGTCACTCTCTTTGTGCAGCGGTCACTCTCTTTGTGCAGCGGTCACTCTGTGCAGTGGTCACTCTCTTTGTGCAGCGGTCACTCTCTTTGTGCAGTGGTCACTCTCTTTGTGCAGCGGTCACTCTGTGCAGTGGTCACTCTCTTTGTGCAGCGGTCACTCTCTTTGTGCAGCGGTCACTCTCTTTGTGCAGCGGTCACTCTGTGCAGTGGTCACTCTCTTTGTGCAGCGGTCACTCTCTTTGTGCAGTGGTCACTCTCTTTGTGCAGCGGTCACTCTGTGCAGTGGTCACTCTCTTTGTGCAGCGGTCACTCTCTTTGTGCAGCGGTCACTCTGTGCAGTGGTCACTCTCTTTGTGCAGCGGTCACTCTCTTTGTGCAGCGGTCACTCTGTGCAGTGGTCACTCTCTTTGTGCAGCGGTCACTCTCTTTGTGCAGTGGTCACTCTCTTTGTGCAGCGGTCACTCTGTGCAGTGGTCACTCTCTTTGTGCAGCGGTCACTCTCTTTGTGCAGCGGTCACTCTGTGCAGTGGTCACTCTCTTTGTGCAGCGGTCACTCTCTTTGTGCAGCGGTCACTCTCTTTGTGCAGCGGTCACTCTCTTTGTGCAGCGGTCACTCTCTCACATCATCAATACAAGATCAACTGGTGAAAAATAATGCAACACTGGAGGGAAATGCATCTTTTAATATTACAGAAGCTTATTGAAACTAGGCCACAGCGAATATGTGCTGTGACCAAATATTTGTGTGTTTTTTTTGGGGTCGGACATTGTATTTATGCTCTTGATCAGAAATGTTCTCAAATGTGCCTGTAAATGTTCTGTTCGAGGTTCAGGTGAATGGAATATAGAAATTACCAAAAAAAAAGCTAAGTTATAGAATTAGAATTGTATACAGGCGCATTTCTTACTTTGAATTTCTAACCATGACCATTTTTAATTTTTTGGATTTTTTTTGTATATTTTGTGCCCGTTTTCATTCCTTTGCTCTTATTTTACCCCCTCTTCTGGTGTAATCATTTTGTTGTTTGAGTTTGTGTTTGTTCTATGAAGAATAAAATAGTAAAAAAAAGAATTTCTAACAATGAACATGCTTGATTTTTGTTTTCATATTTAGAATTTCAGTCGCATAATTTTGAGGAATACATTTTCATTAAGCTGAATGTCACTTCTTAAACTGAGAAAAAACAATTTGCATGTATATAAATGTATACTGAAAACATCTGCGGCTGAAATGTAAAAAAAAAACATTTCAAACTTTTTTCAGGGTTTGAAATTCACCAGTATTTAAAATAAAAATCACATGAAACAAATGACCAAACAATCTAAATCAGCTCGTTGGGACTTTTTTAATTCTATACTTGATATTCACGTTTCAGACGCAGACACATTTCTACTTCATTACATTTTTGCTTGACTAAGACTGAACAAAATGTGAGAACTTTTTCATGAAAGACGGTTCTGGCACAAAACTGCAGCACTTTACCCAAATACTGCGAGACTTGGCAGGTCAACTCGCCTCAACTTCTCATGGCATTTTTCCCACTCGCAACGACCCGGGATAAATGTCAAACCTCATTTCCTCATCTACTCCGGCAAAAATACCTTCATTTGAATAAAGAAGTGCTCACCTAAGCAGCTTATGTATTTCAAGTATAAAGTCACCTTCAGACATTTCTACTTCAAACCTGCAAATGATCAGTGCCAAATAAATGTCAGCGTTTGAACATTTAAATATGGGCATAGGAAATATGGCATAAAATGTAATAAAACATGTCTTTGAGCTTTAGGACCAAATGTAGATTTTTATCACAAGTCTAAATATTTTACCAGGATATTGGCTCTAAAACTGAAGCGTTCATATTCTTCTGAGAGTTCACGCTTCACTGTGATTGGTTGAATATGCCTGTCAGCCACTTGACAAGTTGACCAATAGGAGAGAAAACAGATTGTATATGAATCATAATGTAACCCTCTTTCCAGATTCATATAATGTTTAACTTTATACTGTCCATTTTCCATTTTTTTTTTACTTTTCTATTGCTATGTTATGGTTTTATTGTTTTGGGCTTAATGAGATCAAACTGAGCCCTTATTATAGCCATTTTTATACCTTTTTGTTGCACTTTGGAAACTGTTTTTGCTTATAAAATGCGCTACAGTATTTAAATAAAATGGATTTGGATGGTGTAAGAGCTTTGCCTGGAATGGTCCGCTCTGTGGCATTAAACTCATCTATCTTGCATTTATTCAGTTTGTTTTCATGTGCGATGCGAGAAGATGGATATAATCAAATGTGAAAAACAGTTCATTTTAAACCCTTTTAAACAGCTCCACATGCATTGCTCACTTATGCATTCCCAGCACCCTAAACTATCACCGCGACGACGAGTTAACAAGCACTTTTCTCTTTATTCAGCTGTCATGGTAAAGTTAACAAATTCACTTAAACACTTCCCGCTTTGTGGAGGATAAAACGCTCTTTAATTAGATGCAGAGCAAGCACTGTGGTCTCATTTTCTCCCAAATATATGCTTTTACAATATATCTGTACTGAGGCTAAACTGATTCGACTTTATTACATTAAAAAAAATCGGGTACTGCACGTTTGATGTCACAGTGTGTAGCGGACAAATTCATACACTTACACTTTCAACTTGATATTTGGCTCCTTAGCTCTGTACTGAGGTTTTCCTTTGGCTGTGAACTGAGAGGTCAAATATTCATGAGGTTTGAGTCAGAAGGCCGAGGGCTTCAGTGACAGGAGCAAATTATCATTTCATCAGAAACAGGAAGAACCAGCGGGGTTTCTGGAGCACTTCGACAGGGACCCACTGTGAGCACAAGGAAAACATGCAATTTATGCAATTTATCTGAAAGAATTATTATGCAAAACGGGAGAATTTGGCATGAGGACATCTTGGTTTTGCATTTGGCCTCATAATTACACGTTCGTTTTCTGTTCATCCACTCAAAAATCTCAAGATTGCTGTCATTTTATTGACTATTGAATCTGTAAAGTGTTTGTGACATTGTCAGATGGGAATGGATAACAATTACAAATAATTAAGCAGGTCTATTTTAAAAGTTAATCTTAGACATACTGTATTTTCCGGACTATAAGTTGCACCAGGGAAGAAAATGCCTTACAGAGCAGTAAAAAACACATATAAGTCTCACTGGAGTATAAGTCGCAATTTTGGGGGACATTTATTTGATAAAATCCAGGGTAAAATGCAGTTTAAAATAATAACAGATGTAGGCGTACGTATGCTAACGCTAACACCTTCAGCTACATGAGGCACAGACAGAACTGTGGTAAGTGGTATGTTAACGTAACATATGAACAGTTATTCAGATAACTATAGCATAAAGAACATGCTAACAAGTTTACCAAAGCATCAGTTTTACCCCAAATCACTAAATCCATTGAATTCTTCTTCCTCTGTGTCACTTCTAAACAACTAGTGTATTTTACCAAGCTAATGTCAATAATTCAATGTAACGTGCTGTAATTGTAATGAAATGTGTACTTTTACTGCTGTTGTTATGTATTCAGTGGCTAAATCTGCTGCAGATCATCTTTTCTCTTGAAGATTTTGTTCATGGTCCCTGACAAATAAAGACTAAACTAAACTCAAGAACTACTCTGATAAATCCTTTTAATACCCAAAAAATAATTAGCCGACCAAAGACATCAATGAAAATGTAAACTAACAGTAGAAAAACAAGTTAGAACAACTGCATATCTACATGGACTGTAACCCAAGAGAACAGTGTTAATTAAAGATACATGACATGAGATACATGAAAGACATGAGAAAAAAGATGTATTGAACAAAAGCTGGGGGCAGATGAGAAATGCACAAGTTTTCTGTTTCAAAAGCATTCGATTTATACAGAAATCACATAAAAGAGAATACTCGGCCCCCCACTGCTTGTGTTTGCACTGTCCGCACCGTTCATAATTATCCACAGTCCAACCAAACGCCCCATTGATGGTGGTGAACCCGCTCGAGAAGCCACAAACATACAAAAGTGATGCCAGTTTAATATTTGCATTTCAAACACTCCTTTATCACAGACATAAGAGTGGATCTCCAGGTTCCTCTGACAGTTACGGCGACGAGGACTCCACTTCCCCTGATAAAACCTGCCGACACCTCCATTAATGAAATATGAGCCGCTGCAGTTTGAAATACAGTCTTGAATTTTTCCCAGAGGCTTTTTATGGAACATTTTCAAGTGAAGACTCAGTTGGCACAAAACTAATTATTTGACACTTAGAAGACAAAATGCTTAGTTCTGAGCGGCAAAAAGATTGTTATATCGAGAGTCAGAAGTGGAAAACATTTCTAGTAGTCATTAAAACAACGCACTTTTTATTAGTTTTGACTATAACTAATAAGGGGTTAATGAAGTTCTTCCACTGAGAGTACTTCACTGTGATTGTTACTGTGATTGGTTTCTTTCACTGACAGGAGGAGTGGCTGGAGGAAAGTAGATGTTGAACTAAATCGCACCGAGTATAAGTCGGGGAATTTATTCGATAAAATCCAAGATCAAGAACAGACATTTTATGCAGTTTAAAATAATAACAGATTAGAGAACATGGTGAATAGGTGTACGTATGCTAACGCTAACACCTTCAGCTACATGAGGCACAGACAGAACTGTGGTAAGTGTCTGGTATGTTAACGTAACATATGAACAGTTATTCAGATAACTATAGCATAAAGAACATGCTAACAAGTTTACCAAAGCATCAGTTTTACCCCAAATCACTAAATCCATTGAATTCTTCTTCCTCTGTGTCACTTCTAAACAACTCCACAAACTCCAGAGGAAGAGGAAGTGCAGATTCTTCTTCTGCGTCGCTTAGAACCAAGAGCGCCCTCTTGTGGTTGTCAGTGTGAACATAATCAACATGTGAAATGCGGTCGTGTGTGTGAAAATAACTAATAATATCACATTTAAGTCGCTCCTCTAGTATAAGTCGGCCAAACTACAGTATCAAATTTTGATTCTAGTTTTAGCGCAGATTAGCATCGAGTTGATATTTTTGACAACCCTATCAAAATGTGATGAGTTATTGCCCAAAGTGTGCAAAAAAAAAAAAATATATATATATATATATCACAAAGCCCCATTTCCAACCAGTTAAAATTGTTTCGTAAAGAGAGTTGACGATCGCGCTCGTTATAAAGTCACTAGAAATGCGTAAAACGTTTGTCATAAAAGTCGAGTCCCAGTTCTGTTTTTTTCCTCTTTGCCAACGCTTGAGAAGCTCCGGGTGCCAGCTCCAGACCTCCTGCTGGGCTTTCACCGGATTCAGAAATCTTTCCTCATGATTAGAAGAGCCTTTTCTCTCTGGGGACAAGAACAGAACGAGCCCCCTCTGTTTGTTTGAGGAACAGGAGATGGAGAAGAAAAATAATAATGTGTTGAATTTCAATGAAAAATTTGATTGGTTTCTGAAATTGTTATGCTGAATGAATGTGACGACCGCGCAGCCACGAAACAGTGTGTCAATTTGTGTTATTGTTTTTGGACAATTTGACAATCGTCAGTCGTTGAATGTTTGTATTGCCTAAACGTCTTTGCCTGAAGTGCTAAATGTAATCAACTGTTTCACTGTTTGTGTCGACGTAAGTGCTGTACATCCAACGTTCTTACAGATTTTGTTCCAGCATGTTTCCTGAAGTAGCAGTGAATATACAGTTATAAGATATCCTTTTGAAGCCGTTCTGTCACTTGCACGCGCGTCTCAATAGTTACTCAAAGCGGACGTAAACCTGGACTAAACAGGGCTCAAGTGTAAATATACAATTAGACACAATTGACTTTCCCTGCGTTCCAGATTCTCCTACTTTCTGTTAAATGCAGGAAAGTCTAGAACTAGGCACATCAGAAAACCATCAGATTTTGGAAGTTGTGATTGATGTAATTGCCAGCACGAGTCTCTCAAACGTGGAAGAAATTTCAGAACAAATTTTTTTTTTTTGCTGGTTCCTGGAGAAATCTACTCTATTTCTCAGTTCTATTTATTTTTGTTTTACTCAAAAGGAGCAATGTCTCTTTACATGGACCTTTTGTTCTCTGATTGGTTCATTATTAGACATCGGACATTGTGGAGACAGGATGTGGTTAGGACTATACATCTTTGTAGAGTATTGCAACAGCATGTGGTCTTAGAGGTCTATTTATCGTTCAAAATGACAAAAAAGGATTTCCTATATAACCACTTTCTTGTTCTGATTTCAAAATACCGGTGAAAATCCAGACACTAATAACAATCGGGCCGCAGTCGTCTTAAGACATGACTTGAGCATCGATGAATGGACTAAAATCAGAGTCTGACTAAAACAACAAGGACAACAGCCCTAAATACCATAGAAATCTTGTTCTGCTTTTGTTTGCTTGGTTTTGTCAGACTGAATAAGACGTCGCTTTGCATCGAACAACTTTTGTCTGAGTCTATTCCTATTTAAAACTGTCTGCTGGCTATTTAAATCCACTATTGCTCACACAATGGAGACAATGGTGACACATAAGGGAATACTGAACTGGAAGAGTCCAGAAGAGACTTGAAAAGAGAAGCCGAAGCACCAAAGACACAGCAAAGTTTAGCCAGAATTACAAGCTCTAAAAAGAACAAACTCTAGGCTTTAAAAAACAGCCCGCTCTTCATTTTGATTGAACCATTTTGAAATAAAACTCACAGACAGATCCAGAACTCTGCATGAAAACTGTATTTAAGTGTCTAATAGAGCCTTTGCCACTGCTGCTGCTAGGAATGTCAAGATTATTCAGTTAATCGATAATCATGAATATTCTGGTCCTGGCACCGTAATAATCATGACTATTTTAGCATCAAAAATAAGTTATTTCAGTCAAATCTATATTCTAGTATATCTGTAGTTTGCAGGGGAAAAAACTCCCAAGCACATATAACATTGCTGACTCTGCCTTTCTCATCAATCAACATGAATGAGGGATTTGGCCCATTGATCGACGGCTCCCATAGGAAACTGGTCTTTGTGTTGATGTCACAAACTGTTATTAGCTGTGTAAACATCCGAGTGAGCCACAGGAAGGTTAACCGCTTTGGTAATGAACATTTCAAGCACCGAGGTTTTCCATAAATCAAAGCTGAAAAGGCAGAAATAGCACAAGCACACGATTATATATTTGCCAAACGGAGTCAGATCGCTGAGTTCTTGACACTTTTTAAACTTTGATAAGAAAAATATTAATAGACCTCTTCAAGGAAACGAGTTTATTCGTCATTAACGTGGTACTTCACTGCCCCCTGTTGGCTCAGTTTGGAAGTGCAGGAGCTTTTATCCCAAATTGAACCCAGCAACATCAGAATCAGAAAGAAGTTTGTTGCCATTGTCAGTGAAGATAATTCACAGGAACTTGCTTTGGCATTAAGGTGCAACAAACAACAGTGAATAATGATAGTAGCAAAACATATCAACAGGGGCATGTATACAATTTTGAATTGACAAATAAAATAAAATAGACTTGATCTGAATATACACAATTTACAGTAGGTCAGAATAGTGCAAATGAACAGTGTCAGATGTTAAGTGTTCATAAGTCAAATGGCAGAGGGGAAGAACCTGTTCTTGTGGCGGGAAGTTCTGGTTCGGAGGGACCTCCTGCCTGAGGGGAGTGGCCTCCTGCCTGAGGGGAGTGGCCTCCTGCTTGAGGGGAGTGGCTCCAGCGTACCACACGGTGATGGAGGAGGTGAGGATGGACTCAATGATGGCCGTGTAGAACTGCACCATCATCTGCATTGGTTGCTTTGCTTTCTTCAGAAATGAACACATATTATTTGAACAGCTTTGAGGCATTCATAATTATCCATACAAATAACAAATACTGCAGACTGTGGGCACTTTTTACAACGAACACTTCACAGCAGCGCCACAAGGTCATTTTTTTTATCACATTCAACCCAGAGATGTTGTTATGAGCAGTCAGACCTCATCAGGAAAAACAAAAGAAAAATAACTATTTCAAAGCACAAGCTTACACACAGAGAGGTGAAATTGGGGTCACATATAGTTAAAAGACTTCAATGCAGAAGGGTGAAAATGTACTAATGTAATAATTCATCATAAGATTTAGTCAATAATTAGATCTGGATTGAAGATTATCTGTCAGCTCGTGTGTGTTTGTTGTTAATTAAATAAGACTTTTGACATTGACATAACCTGCTGATAACAGATGCGATACTTAAGTTACACATACAAGAGGGGGAAAGAAACACCAGGTCAGTTTATTTTTATTTTTTTTTCAGGTGTACAAGCAGCTGTGGGCATTCTGATCAATAACCCTGAGCAGTTAGAGTGAACAGCTCGTCTATGGGCTGTAAAAGTGTGCGGTGAATAAACCATGAGGAGATGAGGCCAGCTTCATTCAGACATTTGTGCACTGCACTTTAAACTTAGAGGCTGTGGTGTGGCAGGAATTAAACAGCTTTTCTCCTGAGTCTTACCAGCCTCATCACCTTCATTTGACCTGGATTCAACATTTATGGCCTTCAAATAGTAAGAATTCTAAAGCAATTATTAGCTTACTTACAACATGTTTTTTTTAAACTGGAGACAGGAGACACAACATAAGTTTGGGGAACAAATCATTATTTACAGTTTGCCTTTTACAGTTGCTTACATCAAAGTACAGGGGCAATTCCAATGTTTGTTTTTTTTTTATATGCAGGCACTTCAAGAAAAAAACTCCTGGTAGTGCACAAATTTAAGAGAACAAACTCTTAAATCTATGAGAATAAACTCAAATTCAAAATAAAGATTGAATTTTCCTTTCAGCACCACGGCCAGGGAACAGCAGCACCTCCAATTGTGAAAGGTACCGCTGTTCCCCTTGGCTACAGGCTACACTGTGGCCCGCTCACAAAGACAACATGATTATGTGCAGGTGATGGGGCTCTAGGTGCTCTATATGCATGCACAATCTCATGCCCAGATTGCACCCAGTTAATTAATTATAAAAATGCACAAGGCAGGGCAGAGATACTTTTTTTTCAAGATAATAGGAAAGTTGTACATCAAATACATTTTTAAAATCAATTTGTTAATATCAGCCCTTGGAAACCTGTGTACTGAACCGGATGCAGCGTGAAGCCAAAGCTGAAGATAGGTGATGAAATCTGGGGTGAGATTGTGCATAATCCCCTGTCTCTGCTCTGGAAGCCTATAACACCAAAATCAGACAAGGCTTATTATTGAGGGACTGTGTAATGCATTACACAGTCACTATTAGTTCTTGTAACTCTTTATTATTGAGAGACTGTGTAATGCATTACACAGTCACTATTAGTTCTTGTAACTCTTTATTATTGAGGGACTCTGTAATGCATTACACAGTCACCAGTAGTTGTTATAGAAACCCTGTTTTTCTAATGCTAATGCTTAGGATTAGCGTTTGTATTAGCAATTTACTTTTGCAAATATTGAAAAATATTCCAGTATGTAAAAATGTCAAAAGCAATAGCCCCCTAAGACGGTGAAGTCGATCGTAAAGAGGTATGACTTGTTGAAATCGGTGAAAGTGTCAAGGAGTGGAAACGCGTAAAAAAATCCTACAATCCTAAAAAGCAATAACATAGTGTCTGCTTTATGACATCATAAGCAGAACTCAATGCCATACTACAATACATGGCAAAGTGATAGCATCATCTTAGAGACAAGTGATAGCATCATCTTAGAGACAAGTGCCCGGAAACGTAAAAAGTCCCTTAGCTCGTCCGAGGGTTCTGGGAATGAGCAGCAGGATGAGGCTGAAGCTATTGATATCCGGGGTGAGAGCAGAGACTGTAACGTGATCTTAAAGCTTGCACAGGATAGTGCATCCTTTAAGGAGTGGAATTCAGTGGCATTGTCAAAGAGCCTAACTGTAGCTGTGGGAGTGATCAAGAGTGCGAGTGTCCTTAGAGATGGCTCGCTGCTGGTCGTGTGCAAGGACGCGGCTTAGCAACGGAAGGCAATTGGAACTAAACGTCTGGGTGGAAAGGACATTCTTGTGTCTGATGCTGAAAGAAACACGGTCAGAGGAGTTATCGTAGGTGTCCCTACAGCGACGTCTGTGGATGAAGTTAAGGAGAATTTGACTGGAGCTACGGTGGTGGACGCTAGGCGGTTAAAGATGACCCGGTCTGGGGTAAGATGTGACAGCTTGTCGGTAATGGTAACACTTGAAGGGAGGTGCCTGCCTAGTAAGGTGTTCATTGGGTTCATGTGCCATGACGTTAGGCCATATGGTCCACCGCCCCTGCGTTGCTTTAAGTGCCAGCGCTTTGGGCATATTGCAGCGGTCTGTAGAGGGAGGCAAAGATGTGGTAAATGTGCAGGAGATCACGAGTATGGGAAGTGTGACGTGGGAGCAAAACTGAAGTGCTGTAACTGTGGGGAAGAATATAGCTCTGCCTACGGGGGATGCAGGTTTAGCAAAAGAGCTGCTGAGGTGCATAAAATAAAGGTCTCTCAAGGTATATCCTATGCAGATGCAGTCAAGAAAGTTCCAAGTAACAAGTTTAGAGTAAATACAGAGAGAGGAGCCAGTGCTGCTCCCAGCCAGGGCGAAATGAGAAAGGCCAGCGAGGCTCCCAAGAAGTGTGAAGGTTTCAAGAGTGGAGGTCCCAAGTGTGCAGGTTCCAGAATTAATGAGAATACCCTGGTTGTGGATAGAGAGGATTTTGTACTCTTTATGGTGGATGTTGTAAACTGTGCTGCTCAGACTCAAAGTAGAACTGAAAGGATCAGGATCATTGCTAAAGCTCCAGGGAGATTCCTTGGAACAAAGGAGCTTGATTGGGCAGATATAGAAAACAGGCTAAAGGCGCTAAATGGGAGTCGGAGTGATGGGGGTCTGCTTGTGGGGAGTCAGAGTGATCAGAGTGACGAGATGGGGGTGGTCTCGTAGACGCACGGCTACCAAGCAGGGACATCAGTGGAAACATTAAAGCCTATAGAATGAAGCCTAAAGAATAAAGCTGTACGGTGGAAGCACCGAACGTCAAAGAAGGAGAGGAAGATGAAGAAGAGTCTCCCTGGAATAAAGCCGGTTGTTGTTGTTGTTGTTGTTGTTGTTTTATGGCGGTTGGCATCCAATTGTTGCATTACTGCCAGACTTTATTCCTCAGACTTTTCATAGTCCTCAGACTGTCGTAGTGCGTAAAAGTACTCCTTCCATTGCTTTGGTGTTACAAAGCCCATGAGGTCATGATATGTCTTTGTGACTAGAATAGTTGTTGTTGTTGTTGTTGTTGTTGTTGTTGTTGTTTTATGGCGGTTGGCATCCGAGTGTTGCATTACCGCCAGACTTTATTCCTCAGACGTTTCGTAGTCCTCAGACTCTGTCGTAGTCCGTAAAAGTACTCCTCCCATTGCTTTGGCGTTACAAAGCCCATGAGGTCATGATGTGTTTTTGTGACTAGAATAGTTGTTGTGTTGTTGTTGTTGTTGTTGTTGTTTTATGGCGGTTGGCATCCGAGTGTTGCATTACCGCCAGACTTTATTCCTCAGACGTTTCGTAGTCCTCAGACTCTGTCGTAGTCCGTAAAAGTACTCCTCCCATCGCTTTGGCGTTACAAAGCCCATGAGGTCATGATGTGTTTTTGTGACTAGAATAGTTGTTGTGTCAGAGACCAACCGGCTTTATTCCAGGGAGACTCTTCTTCACCTTCCTCGCCCTCTTTGACGTTCGGTGCTTTGGAAGTACAAAGCCCATGAGATCATGGGACGTCTTTGTTGTTTTACAAAGCCCATGAGGTCATGGGACGTCTTTGTCGTTTTATCCTTTAGAAGTCCTTCTTCCATCACTTTGGCGTTTCTAGGCCCATGAAGTCCAAGCGCGTTAGAACATCCTCTTGCTCCTCATCCTCGGCTCAGTCTCCAACACCCCCCACCTCTATAAACGTTTACCCAGCCCTGTGCTACATAAGTAAGCAACCACAGCCTGACACAAACCCTGTGACTGGATCGCCAGAACGTTCCGCAGATTGAACTCCCGCCCATTATTCCGAAACCACAAGGCCAACCCGGCCCTTTCCCTATCATAAGCCTCACAGCAAATCAGCACATGCTCGACAGTCTCTGGCACCCGACAGTGACCACACAGACCGGTCGGATGTTTGCCTATCCTACTCAGTGACCAATTGAGTCCAGTATGGCCAATCCTCATGCGGGCGAAGGCCCTTTCCTCCCACGCGTTCCTGCCCATAGACCCGCAAGGACCCACACTACCCTGTATGTGATAGAGATGCCGTCCAGTAACACAGTGGCTCCAAAATTCCTGCCAAAGGCCGACCACATGACTCTTGATAACAGGCTTGATTTCAGATTTGCTTAACTCAACCGCCACATCAATTGATGGCCGCCGAAGGGAACGTTTAGCCAGTGCATCAGCCATTTCGTTACCATCCACCCCCACATGCGCAGGGACCCAAATGAAGGAAACCCTCACATCCTTCCTGGACAGGGAGAGCATCAGACAGAAGATGCCATTCAACACATCCTGTCTGCAATCCGATTTCCCAGATTTAATGCTTTGCAATGCAGAAAGGCTGTCAGAGGCCACCACAATGCCGCAACACTGCAAAGCAGATTCCGCCCATTCCAACGCCAACCGTATCGCTATAAGTTCCGACGTGAAAACAGAAAGGCGATCTGTCAACCTCTTCTTGACCGCTAGCCCCAGGTCAGGCACAAAATAAGCGGCGCCAGTACGCCCACTCTCAGGATCCCTAGACCCGTCGGTATAAATAAACACATCACCTGAGTGCTTATCGATGAGCGCTTGAACGGCAAACTGCGGTGCCCTCCCAGCGACTCCTCTAAGCTTGCCATGCAAGCTAACATCAACAGGAGCCGGGACAAACTTCCACGGAGCTATAGCAGACAAAGCCACCGACGGGCTCACACGCAGATCACCAACCCCCGCAAGCCGCGCCTTCGCATTTCCTACCTGGCTGAAAATCATACCGCCAGCCTCACTCTGCCCCCCATCAACCCTGAGAAAGTCCCTCACCGGGTGAGAGCTCGTATGACCTTGCACATTCACCCAGTAAGCCAACAGAAGTTCTAGCCTCCGGAGCCGTAACGGCAATTCCCCCAACTCAACCCGCAGCGCCGAGACAGGGGAGGTCCCAAAAGCCCCACAGCAGATGCGCAAGGCCTGGGCCCGCTCCACATCAAGCCCCTTTAAGCTAGTCTCAGCCGCAGACATGTAGGCTATACAGCCATAATCAATAGCCGCCCTCATGACGGCCCGATAAATACCCAGGAGCGACCTTCTGCTGGCCCCCCAGTCCTGGCCGGACAGACAACGAAGCAAGTTATTCACCCTTTTGCATTTACCACTGACCTCATCAATGTGCCGACGCCAACTAAGCCCCTCGTCAAAGGTGACCCCCAAGAACCCCACCTCCCCGACCCGTTCGAGCACCCGCCCATGCAGTCGAAGGGAGACGTCCCTATGTCCATTGAAGAAACAGATCACTTGAGACTTCCGTACGGACAGTTTAAACCCCCACTTCAGGGTCCACTGCTCCACCTGCTGTATTGCCCTTTGCAGTTTCGCCTCGTAAAACCGGAGATTCCTCCCTCTCACCCATAGAGCGCCATCGTCAGCATAAAGGCTCCTCCCAACAGACCCATCCACGTCGTCAAAGATGTCCTTAATCATAACATTGAACAAGATAGGGCTACACACACTCCCCTGCGGGATCCCATTCTCCACCCCATAGACCCCAGAGTAAGCAGCGCCCACTCTGGTTTGGATACGCCGGCCAGACAGAAAGCTCCGGACCCAGTCAAACAGTCCACCCTTCACACCACACCTCCGCAGCCCAATGAGGAGCCCATCCTTCCAAACCATATCGTACGCCTTCTCCACATCAAAGAGCACCGCAATAACCTTTTCTTTCTGAGCCCTGGCCAGCTGGATATCAGATTCCAAACACAACACGGAATCCATGGTGTTCCTGCCCCTACGGAAACCACTCTGGTGCGCGGGAAGCAAACCCTGACTCTCCAAGAAGTAATCCAACCGCTCGGTAACCATGCGCTCCATCGTTTTCCCGAGCTGCGACGTCAAGGCAATCGGCCTATAACTTGAAGGGTCAGACGCTGGCCCACCCGGCTTCAGAACCGGCACCACCGTAGACTGTTTCCACGCAGATGGAACACAACCTGAATCCCAAACACGGTTGAAAAGACCCAGGACTAGCCCAAGCTTGTCATCAGTCAAATGAGAGAGCATGTCATAGCACACCTCATCTTTACCCGGGGCTGTCTGTTTCGCCCTAGAAAGTGCTCTCCTTAGCTCAAACAAACCAAACGGAAGGTCAAGGTCATCTTGAGTCGAAGGCTGGTGCCCAACCAGCTCAGAATTCCGGGCCAAAGTACTCTCCCTGTAGTGCCCCTCCGCAGGTGAGAGATTGTCAGAGCTGTGCACCGACACAAAGGTGCTGGCCAACAGTTCAGCCCTGTCAACGTCGCTGACCGCTTCAACACCATTCAGTATTAGGACCGGGGTCCCACGACGGCGCTCAACCCCATGCATCCGCTTAATCATCCCCCAAACATCCCCGAGACGCGTTTCTCTCCCAATTTTGGAACAATACCGCCTCCAATAGGCACTCTTGGCCGTTCTCACAGTTTTCCGCACAACAGCGCGGGCCCTCTTGTAGTCAATGAGGGCACCCTCAGTGTGGGCAACCCTTAGCCGGCGAAACGCCGCATTTCTCGCCCTAACAGCATGACCACATGCTTCAGTCCACCACGGCACCCGCTTCCTATGTCCACTACCACCACTCTTAGGAATCGCGCCTACCGCTGACTGCGTGATGAGCGAGACAATTGCACTATTGAGATCGTCCACCTGAGTCAATCCTCCTTCCTGCAGAACCCTAGAACCATCATCAGCTTTCCTCAGGAAAGCCCCCCAGTTCGCCCTTGCGAACTGCCACCTCTGGATCCTCGTCCCCCTGACCACACAGCTCCCAAAGCCAATCACGGTGCGGACTAGATAGTGATCGCTACCAAAAGAAAGATTACCAAGAACCTCCCAACTACAAACACCAGCTAACTCCTTGGACACAAGTGTAAGATCTATTGCACTTTCCGCACCGGTCCCCATATCATAGCGGGTCCCACCCCCATCATTCAGACAAACCAACTCCATTTGATTGATAAAACCCTCTACCACCTGCCCATACCTATCGGTACCACTACCGCCCCACAAAGCGCTATGCGCATTAAAATCCCCACACCACACGGCCTTTCCCCGAACATCCTTACCGATACTATGTAAGGACTCTAGCGTTAACTCACCACACGGATTATAAAGGTTAACCACAGTAACAGCTTCACCACCCAGCCAGACCCTCACCGCCAGGGCCTCCGGCGCTTTACTCACACTGACAACAACGTAATTTAGGTCATCTCGGACAAACACAGCCACACCTCCGCCTCTACCCTGCTCCCTATCATTCCTAACACACACATACCCTTGTATCCCAAAACCCCACCTAGGTCGTAACCAAGTCTCCTGCACGCACATAACGTGAGGCTTGTTCAACAAGGTAGAGACAAAATGCTTAAATTCCTGGCCATTAGCACGAAGACTACGCGCATTCCATTGCAAGACAACCACCGCCATTATGAGCCCCCGGAACCTGACGGCGCATCGGGAGCCCCCCCACTCCCACTGCCAGAATGGGGCAGGGCGCCCTCCCGCAGCGCATCCTCTATCTCCGTCCACTCGGGGCCCCCAGCTCCAAAGTACTTCCCTGCAGCCTTAGCAATGATCTTAGTCTTTTCGGATCTCTTCTTGGTTTGCCCAGTACAGTTAATCACTTCCACTATAAAGAGGAAGAAATCTTTCCTCTTCACAACCAGTACACCCTCCGCACCCACAGGGCCTCTGCCCGTGGAAGCCACACTCACGGGCATCCCAGTGGGGACCTCCCCCTGGCTGCGGGCAACGCTGCCCCCTCCCCTGTCGCCTAGGACACCAGCAGCACTGGCAGCCCCCACTGCATCCACCGTCACCTGACTACCAGACACCTTCTTGACCGCATCCGCGTAGGATATGCCTTGAGAGGCTCTAACTTTTTGCACCTCCGCAGCCCTCTTGCTGAACACGCATCCCCCGTAGGCAGAGCTATGCTCTCCCCCACAGTTACAGCACTTGAGTTTTGCTCCGTCATCACACTTCCCATACTCGTGGTCTCCTGCACATTTACCACACTTCTGCTTCCCTCTACAGACCGCTGCAATATGCCCAAAGCGCTGGCACTTGAAGCAACGCAGGGGCGGCAGAACATATGGGCGTACGCCATAGCGCATGTACCCAACGCACACCACACGAGGCAGGATCCCACCTTCAAATCTAATCATTATCGACAGGCTGTCACACCTTACCCCATCCCGGGTCATCTTCAACCGCCTAGCATCCACCACCTTAGCTCCAGTCAAATTCTCCTTTATGTCATCCACAGATGTCGTCGTAGGGACGCCTACTATAACTCCCCTGACCGTGCCTCTTACAGCATCAGACACAAGAATGTCCTTCCCACCCAGACACTTAGCTTCAATCGCCTTCCTTTGCTGAGCCACGTCCTTGCACACAACCAGCAGCGAGCCATCCCCAAGGACACTCGCATGCTTGACCACTCCCACAGCTACAGTCAGGCTCCTTGTCAACGCCATCGGATCCCACCCCTTAAAGGACGCATTATCCTGCGCGAGCTTTATGAACACCTTACACTCTGAACTCACATCCCCGACATCTGCAACCCCCCCGCCCTGCTCCTCACTGAGAGAGCCCTCCATAGACGAGCAAGAAGACGCCCTACGCTGCACAGGATCAGTGGCTCCAGGGGAGTCCTCCCCGCTGTTCATATCGTCACCGACCAGGTCACGCTTCCTCTTCTTCTTCCCCGTCATACGGACCGAGGCGTTCCTCTATGTTGCCGTAATATCCAAACTGTTGTCGTTGTAGTTTTTTATGGCAGTTGGCATCCAAGTGCACGAGGTATTGTTCGTTGTTGTGTTGTTGTTGTTGTTGTTGTTGTTGTTGTGTTGTTGTTGTTGTTGTTGTTGTTGTTTTATGGCGGTTGGCATCCAAGTGTTGCATTACCGCCAGACTTTAATCCTCAGACGTTTCAGAGACCAACCGGCTTTATTCCAGGGAGACTCTTCTTCACCTTCCTCGCCCTCTTTGACGTTCGGTGCTTTGGAAGTACAAAGCCCATGAGATCATGGGACGTCTTTGTTGTTTTACAAAGCCCATGAGGTCATGGGACGTCTTTGTCGTTTTATCCTTTAGAAGTCCTTCTTCCATCACTCAGAGTGATCAGAGTGACGAGATGGGGGTGGGGGTGGTCTCCTGTCCTCGTCCAGTCTCGTAGACGCACGGCTACCAAGCAGCGACATCAGTGGAAATATTAAAGCCTATAGAATGAAGCCTAAAGAATAAAGCTGTACGGTGGAAGCACCGAACGTCAAAGAAGGAGAGGAAGATGAAGAAGAGTCTCCCTGGAATAAAGCCGGTTGGTCTCTGAAACAACAACAACTATTCTAGTCACAAAGACATATCATGACCTCATGGGCTTTGTAACACCAAAGCAATGGAAGGAGTTCTTTTACGGACTACGACAGAGTCTGAGGACTACGACAAAGTCTGAGGAATAAAGTCTGGCGGTAATGCAACACTTGGATGCCAACCGCCATAAAACAACAACAACAACAACAACTTTGGCGTTTCTAGGCCCATGAAGTCCAAGCGCGTTAGAACATCCTCTTGCTCCTCATCCTCGGCTCAGTCTCCAACACCCCCCACCTCTATAAACGTTTACCCAGCCCTGTGCTACATAAGTAAGCAACCACAGCCTGACACAAACCCTGTGACTGGATCGCCAGAACGTTCCGCAGATTGAACTCCCGCCCATTATTCCGAAACCACAAGGCCAACCCGGCCCTTTCCCTATCATAAGCCTCACAGCAAATCAGCACATGCTCGACAGTCTCTGGCACCCGACAGTGACCACACAGACCGGTCGGATGTTTGCCTAACCTACTCAGTGACCAATTGAGTCCAGTATGGCCAATCCTCATCCGGGCGAAGGCCCTTTCCTCCCACGCGTTCCTGCCCATAGACCCGCAAGGACCCACACTACCCTGTATGTGATAGAGATGCCGTCCAGTAACACAGTGGCTCTAAATTCCTGCCAAAGGCCGACCACATGACTCTTGATAACGGGCTTGATTTCAGACTTGCCCAACTCAACCGCCACATCAATTGATGGCCGCCGAAGGGAACGTTTAGCCAGTGCATCAGCCATTTCGTTACCATCCACCCCCACATGCGCAGGGACCCAAATGAAGGAAACCCTCACATCCTTCCTGGACAGGGAGAGCATCAGACAGAAGATGCCATTCAACACATCCTGTCTGCAATCCGATTTCCCAGATTTAATGCTTTGCAATGCAGAAAGGCTGTCAGAGGCCACCACAATGCCGCAACACTGCAAAGCAGATTCCGCCCATTCCAACGCCAACCGTATCGCTATAAGTTCCGACGTGAAAACAGAAAGGCGATCTGTCAACCTCTTCTTGACCGCTAGCCCCAGGTCAGGCACAAAATAAGCGGCGCCAGTACGCCCACTCTCAGGATCCCTAGACCCGTCGGTATAAATAAACACATCACCTGAGTGCTTATCGATGAGCGCTTGAACGGCAAACTGCGGTGCCCTCCCAGCGACTCCTCTAAGCTTGCCATGCAAGCTAACATCAACAGGAGCCGGGACATACTTCCACGGAGCTATAGCAGACAAAGCCACCGACGGGCTCACACGCAGATCACCAACCCCCGCAAGCCGCGCCTTCGCATTTCCTACCTGGCTGAAAACCATACCGCCAGCCTCACTCTGCCCCCCATCAACCCTGAGAAAGTCCCTCACCGGGTGAGAGCTCGCATGACCTTGCACATTCACCCAGTAAGCCAACAGAAGTTCTAGCCTCCGGAGCCGTAACGGCAATTCCCCCAACTCAACCTGCAGCGCCGAGACAGGGGAGGTCCTAAAAGCCCTACAGCAGATGCGCAAGGCCTGGGCTTGCTCCACATCAAGCTTCTTTAAGTTAGTCTCAGCCGCAGACATGTAGGCTATACAGCCATAATCAATAGCCGCCCTCATGACGGCCCGATAAATACCCAGGAGCGACCTTCTGCTGGCCCCCCAGTCCTGGCCGGATAGACAACGAAGCAAGTTATTCACCCTTTTGCATTTACCACTGACCTCATCAATGTGCCGACGCCAACTAAGCCTCTCGTCAAAGGTGACCCCCAAGAACCTCACCGCCCTGACCTGTTCGAGCACCTGCCCATGCAGTCGAAGGGAGATGTCCCTATGCCCATTGAAGAAACAGATCACTTGAGACTTCCGTACGGACAGTTTAAACCCCCACTTCAGGGTCCACTGCTCCACCTGCTGTATTGCCCTTTGCAGTTTCGCCTCGTAAAACCGGAGATTCCTCCCTCTCACCCATAGAGCGCCATCGTCAGCATAAAGGCTCCTCCCAACAGACCCATCCACGTCGTCAAAGATGTCCTTAATCATAATATTGAACAAGATAGGGCTACACACACTCCCCTGCGGGATCCCATTCTCCACCCCATAGACCCCAGAGTAAGCAGCGCCCACTCTGGTTTGGATACGCCGGCCAGACAGAAAGCTCCGGACCCAGTTAAACAGTTTACCCTTCACACCACACTTCCGCAGCTTAATGAGGAGCCCATCCTTCCAAACCATATCGTACGCCTTCTCCACATCAAAGAGCACCGCAATAACCTTTTCTTTCTGAGCCCTGGTCAGCTGGATATCAGATTCCAAACACAACACGGAATCCATGGTGTTCCTGCCCCCTACGGAAACCACTCTGGTGCGCGGGAAGCAAACCCTGACTCTCCAAGAAGTAATCCAACCGCTCGGTAACCATGCGCTCCATCGTTTTCCCGAGCTGCGACGTCAAGGCAATCGGCCTATAACTTGAAGGGTCAGACGCTGGCCTACCCGGCTTCAGAACCGGCACCACCGTAGACTGTTTCCACGCAGATGGAACACAACCTGAATCCCAAACACGGTTGAAAAGACCCAGGACTAGCCCAAGCGTGTCATCAGTCAAATGAGAGAGCATGTCATAGCACACCTCATCTTTACCCGGGGCTGTCTGTTTCGCCTTAGAAAGTGCTCTCCTTAGCTCAAACAAACTAAACGGAAGGTCAAGGTCATCTTGAGTCGAAGGCTGGTGCCCAATCAGCTCAGAATTCTGGGCCAAAGTACTCTCCCTGTAGTGCCTTTCCGCAGGTGAGAGATTGTCAGAGCTGTGCACCGACACAAAGGTGCTGGCCAACAGTTCAGCTTTGTCAACGTCGCTGACTGCTTCAACACCATTCAGTATTAGGACCGGGGTCCCATGACGGCGCTCAACCCCATGCATCCGCTTAATCATCCCCCAAACATCCCCGAGACGCGTTTCTCTCCCAATTTTGGAACAATACCGCCTCCAACAGGCACTCTTGGCCGTTCTCACAGTTTTCCGCACAACAGCGCGGGCCCTCTTGTAGTCAATGAGGGCACCCTCAGTGTGGGCAACCCTTAGCCGGCGAAACGCAGCATTTCTCGCCCTAACAGCATGACCACATGCTTCAGTCCACTACGGCACCCGCTTCCTATGTCCACTACCACCACTCTTAGGAATCGTGCCTACCGCTGACTGCGTGATGAGCAAGACAATTGCACTATTGAGATCATCCACCTGAGTCAATCCTCCTTCCTGCAGAACCCTAGAACCATCATCAGCTTTCCTCAGGAAAGCCCCCCAGTTCGCCCTTGCCAACTTCCACCTCTGGATCCTCGTCCCCCTGACCACACAGCTCCCAAAGCCAATCACGGTGCGGACTAGATAGTGATCGCTACCAAAAGAAAGATTACCAAGAACCTCCCAACTACAAACACCAGCTAACTCCTTGGACACAAGTGTAAGATCTATTGCACTTTCCGCACCGGTCCCCATATCATAGCGGGTCCCACCCCCATCATTCAGACAAACCAACTCCCTTTGATTGATAAAACCCTCTACCACCTGCCCATACCTATCGGTACCACTACCGCCCCACATCACACGGCCTTTCCCCAAACATCCTTACCGATACTATGTAAGGACTCTAACGTTAACTCACCACACGGATTATAAAGGTTAACCACAGTAACAGCTTCACCACCCAGCCAGACCCTCACCGCCAGGGCCTCCGGCGCTTTACACACACTGACAACAACGTAATTTAGGTCATCTCGGACAAACACAGCCACACCTCCGCCTCTACCCTGCTCCCTATCATTCCTAACACACACATACCCTTGTATCCCAAAACCCCACCTAGGTCGTAACCAAGTCTCCTGCACGCACATAACGTGAGGCTTGTTCAACAAGGTAGAGACAAAATGCTTAAATTCCTGGCCATTAGCACGAAGACTACGCGCATTCCATTGCAAGACAACCACCGCCATTATGAGCCCCCGGAACCTGACGGCGCATCGGGAGCCCCCCCACTCCCACTGCCAGAATGGGGCAGGGCGCCCTCCCGCAGCGCATCCTCTATCTCCGTCCACTCGGGGCCCCCAGCTCCAAAGTACTTCCCTGCAGCCTTAGCGATGATCTTAGTCTTTTCGGATCTCTTCTTGGTTTGCCCAGTACAGTTAATCACTTCCACTATGAAGAGGAAGAAATCTTTCCTCTTCACAACCAGTACATCCTCCGCACCCACAGGGCCTCTGCCCGTGGAAGCCACACTCACAGGCATCCCAGTGGGGACCTCCCCCTGGCCGCGGGCAACGCTGCCCCCTCCCCTGTCGCCTAGGACACCAGCAGCACTGGCAGCCCCCACTGCATCCACCGTCACCTGACTACCAGACACCTTCTTGACCGCATCCGCATAGGATATGCCTTGAGAGGCTCTAACATTTTGCACCTCAGCAGCCCTCTTGCTGAACACGCATCCCCCGTAGGCAGAGCTATGCTCTCCCCCACAGTTACAGAACTTGAGTTTTGCTCCGTCGTCACACTTCCCATACTCGTGGTCTCCTGCACATTTACCACACTTCTGCTTCCCTCTACAGACCGCTGCAATATGCCCAAAGCGCTGGCACTTGAAGCAACGCAGGGGCGGCAGAACATATGGGCGTACACCATAGCGCATGTACCCAACGCACACCACACGAGGCAGGATCCCACCTTCAAATCTAATCATTATCGACAGGCTGTCACACCTTACCCCATCCCGGGTCATCTTCAACCGCCTAGCATCCACCACCTTAGCTCCAGTCAAATTCTCCTTTATGTCATCCACAGATGTCGTCGTAGGGACGCCTACTATAACTCCCCTGACCGTGCCTCTTACAGCATCAGACACAAGAATGTCCTCCCCCCCCCAGACACTTAGCTTCAATCGCCTTCCTTTGCTGAGCCACGTCCTTGCACACGACCAGCAGCGAGCCATCCCTAAGGACACTCGCATGCTTGACCACTCCCACAGCTACAGTCAGGCTCCTTGTCAACGCCATCGGATCCCACCCCTTAAAGGACGCATTATCCTGCGCGAGCTTTATGAACACCTTACACTCTGAACTCACATCCCCGACATCTGCAACCCCCCCGCCCTGCTCCTCACTGAGAGAGCCCTTCTTAGACGAGCAAGAAGACGCCCTACGCTGCACAGGATCAGTGGCTCCAGGGGAGTCCTCCCCGCTGTTCATATCGTCACCGACCAGGTCACGCTTCCTCTTCTTCTTCCCCGGCATACGGACCGAGGCGTTCCTCTATGTTGCCGTAATATCCAAACTGTTGTCGTTGTTGTTTTTTATGGCAGTTGGCATCCAAGTGCACGAGGTATTGTTCGTCGCTCTTCAGACTTCGACTAGAATAGTTGTTCCTGTTGTTGTTGTTGTTGTTGTTGTTTTATGGTGGTTGGCATCCAAGTGTTGCATTACCGCCAGACTTTATTCCTCAGACTTTGTCGTAGTCCTCAGACTCTGTCGTAGTCCGTAAAAGTACTCCTTCCATTGCTTTGGTGTTACAAAGCCCATGAGGTCATGATATGTCTTTGTGACCGGCTTTATTCCAGGGAGACTCTTCTTCATCTTCCTCTCCTTCTTTGACGTTCGGTGCTTCCACCGTACAGCTTTATTCTTCAGGCTTCATTCTATAGGCTTTAATATGTCCACTGATGTCGCCGCTTGGTAGCCGTGCGTCTACGAGACTGGGCGAGGACAGGAGACCACCCCCACCCCCACCCCCATCTCGTCACTCTGATCACTCTGACTCCCCACAAGCAGACCCCCATCACTCCGACTCCCATTTAGCGCCTTTAGCCTGTTTTCTATATCTGCCCAATCAAGCTCCTTTGTTCCAAGGAATCTCCCTGCAGCTTTAGCAATGATCCTGATCCTTTCAGTTCAGCTTTGAGTCTGAGCAGCACAGTTTACAACATCCACCATAAAGAGTATAAAATCCTCTCTATCCACAACCAGGGTATTCTCATTAATTCTGGAACCTGCACACTTGGGACCTCCACTCTTGAAACCTTCACACTTCTTGGGAGCCACGCTGGCCTCTCTCATTTCGCCCTGGCTGGGAGCAGCGCTGGCTCCTCTCTCTGTATTTACTCTAAACTCGTCACTTGAAACTTTCTTGACTGCATCTGCATAGGATATACCTTGAGAGACCTTTATTTTATGCACCTCAGCAGCTCAGCAGCTCTTTTGCTAAACCTGCATCCCCCGTAGGCAGAGCTATGTTCTTCCCCACAGTTACAGCACTTAAGTTTTGCACCCACGTCACACTTCCCATACTCATGATCTCCTGCACATTTACCACACCTTTGCCTCCCTCTACAGATCGCTGCAATATGCCCAAAGCGCTGGCACTTAAAGCAACGCAGGGGCGGCGGAACATATGGCCTGACGCTATAGCACATGTACCCAATGAACACCTTACTAGGCAGGCACCTCCCTTCAAGTGTTACCATTACCGACAAGCTGTCACATCTTACCCCAAACCAGGGCAACAACAACAACAACAACAACCTTGCTCAACACCCGGTCTGGAGGGACGGGAGATGGCGGAGGAGAGTGGATCGGGGATGGAAGACGTTCTGGACGGCGTGGAGGAGCAGCCTTTTCTGCCTGCACGTGCCCGGAAACGTAAAAAGTCCCTTAGCTCGTCCGAGGGTTCTGGGAATGAGCAGCAGGATGAGGCTGAAGCTATTGATGTCCGGGGTGAGAGCAGAGACTGTAAGGTGATCATAAAGCTTGCACAGGATAGTGCATCCTTTAAGGAGTGGAATTCAGTGGCATTGTCAAAGAGCCTAACTGTAGCTGTGGGAGTGATCAAGAGTTCGAGTGTCCTTAGAGATGGCTCGCTGCTGGTCGTGTGCAAGGACGCGGCTCAGCAACGGAAGGCGATTGGAACTAAACGTCTGGGTGGAAAGGACATTCTTGTGTCTAATGCTGAAAGAAACACGGTCAGAGGAGTTATCGTAGGTGTCCCTACGGCGACGTCTGTGGATGAAGTTAAGGAGAATTTGACGGGAGTTACGGTGGTGGACGCTAGGCGTTTGAAGGTGACCCCTTCAGAGACCGACCGGCTTTATTCCAGGGAGACTCTTCTTCATCTTCCTCTCCTTCTTTGACGTTCGGTGCTTCCACCGTACAGCTTTATTCTTTTGGTCTCTGAAACAACAACAACTATTCTAGTCACAAAGACATATCATGACCTCATGGGCTTTGTAACACCAAAGCAATGGAAGGAGTACTTTTACGCACTACGACAGTCTGAGGACTACGAAAAGTCTGAGGAATAAAGTCTGGCGGTAATCCAACAATTGGATGCCAACCGCCATAAAACAACAACAACAACAACAACAGTCTGAGGACTACGAAAAGTCTGAGGAATAAAGTCTGGCGGTAATGCAACAATTGGATGCCAACTGCCATAAAACAACAACAACAACAACAACGTCAAAGAAGGAGAGGAAGATGAAGAAGAGTCTCCCTGGAATAAAGCCGGTCGGTCTCTGAAACAACAACTATTCTACGACAAGTCACAAAGACATATCATGACCTCATGGGCTTTGTAACACCAAAGCAATGGAAGGAGTACTTGTTGTTGTTGTTTTATGGCGGTTGGCATCCAATTGTTGCATTACCGCCAGACTTTATTCCTCAGACTTTTCGAGGCGACACTTTTACGGACTACAACAGAGTCTGAGGACTACGACAAAGTCTGAGGAATAAAGTCTGGCGGTAATGCAACAATTGGATGCCAACCGCCATAAAACAACAACAACAACAATACTAGTTTTAGTATATTTTTGATAACCCTATGCCTGTACCTATACTCAAATGGCCTTTGTCAGTTACTTTCTTGACTGGTAACTCCAATGTCCTCACTGTAATTGCAGTACTGTAATAACCCCAGATTTATTATAATAAATGTGTACGTACCTATAAAAGTCCTGTTTCTCAAAGTCAAAGGATTGTTATTTGATATTTTGAAGAGATATAGCATCTATTCTCGGTAAAGGGTTTAGCTTTTATATTTGTACTTATAGATAACTTATAGATTAAAGAGGACCAGAATATCTAATTACATTTACAGAAGGGCCCAGAAGGGCCCGCCCGGTGGGCAGGGCTTACCACAGAATAGGATAAATATCTGAGTCTACCGGTCTAAATTCGCAGATTGAGAATGACTCTTGGATGAGAGTCCAGATGACTACAACTGAATCTTTTCTACAATTACATTTAGGTAAGACTTTATTATTATTAATCCTATTTCTGTATTCTTTTGTATGTGCAGAAGTCTGATGTCTCTCCTGACTATGACAAGCACCACCCAGAATAGAAGCAGATTGATAATTTCATCAGAACTCTGTTTAGTGCAGCACAGCTGACGGCAGAGTGCGCCATTGACACTTGTGTGTGGAGTGTGGAGCTGCAGCAAGTGTATGTATGTATTGACTGTAGGGGGCAGTCCTGCTCTCTGTTCAAGGTACTGTATGCCTCTTCTCATGGCAAACAGTTACTTAGGAAACATCTTTTAACAGTTTATTACCCATTGAAGGCATAATGTTTCAGCAAGCCAGGAAGAGCCATATCTTGCAATGTCGTATTTTATAAAACTGTATCCTAGACGACACCGTGTTTTGTTCCACAGGTGTATTTGGAAAGACATTGATATATGCCCCGCAAACAGGAAGAGAATCATGTTGGGAGCCATTTTTTTGGCCTCCAACTTGTGGGACAACCAGGCAGGACATCACAGTGGAGGACATGTAAGTCATGGCATGTTTATAAGGCAAGACGTTTAACTTTAATGGTAGGATATGTAAGAATAACATGTCCTCTCAGTGTCCCCAGATACAAGATAAGTGTTCAAATAAAATATTTTTAGTTATTGCAACTGCTACTGATTTATTCTTATTATGTATTCTTATTATTCTTCTCAAGATGTTTATCCAATCAGAAAGCAGAGTGAGTTTTCATGAGGTAACAAGTCATTATTACTGTGTATTAGTGCAAACTCTGCAACTTGACATAGTTGATTAAAAAAACAAACTATATTGTTTGTGCCTTTGTGTCCGTCCCATTGACTGCAGGGAGAGAGATTCTAACTACTCGTTTGTAAATTTGAAAAATGTTCTGTTTCTCCAAGTCACAGGATTCTTTCAACTTGTAAAAGCTTTATGTGATTATCTTTTACAATCTGATGAAAACCTTTCAACCTTGTGTAATCAAGGTCAGTTCTATTTGGTAATAAACCTTGGTCATAAGCTAACCCGTTCAAGATTTGAACATCCTTGTTTAGTTTGTATGTTTTGATTAGCTCCTTCCATGTCCTACCACAGATTTCACCTAAAGGAGTACAAGAGTGTATTGATTGCACAATCAATACACTGCTTTTGTTTTCTTTATTCAACTACATATGACTGTATGAAAATAAGTTTGGGTAACAAATCGTTGTTTACTTTATTTATTGTTTACCCTTTACTATTTCTTATGTATGAGTTTAAGAGCCATTCCAAATTAAAAATATATGCGGGCACTACAAGAATAAACTTCTCGTACTACAAAAATAAACTCGTAATTTTATGAGAACAAACTCTAAAATATAATGCGAAGAAACTTGTAGTCAAAATGAAGACAGAATTTTCTTTTCAGCACCACGGCCAGGGAACAGCAATACCTCCAATTGTGAAAGGTACCACTGTTCCCCCTGGCTACACTGTGGACCGTTCACAAATAAAACATGATTATGTGCTGGTGATGTGGCTCTAGGTGGCTACATGCATGCACAATCTCATGCATAATCACATTGTCTGCCTGGAGCCAGTAAGGGGGACATCAGTACTTTTCACGATTGGAAGTACAGCTGTTCCCCCAGAGAGTATAGGTACTGTGGAAAATAGAGCCGACACCCTTCAGAGCTGATGAATTCCTCAGAAGAGTGTTAAGAGGGGCCACTGATGTACTCCGGAATCCATTTGACATTAGTACTCGTGGGGATCTCCCATTCGGGTTGATCCTCCTGCAATTGTATGAATCTACCGTGCTGCTCACAGCCGAAGTCAAACACATACTTCCCAGGGCCTGAAGGATTATTCTTGACAAAGTGTCCCTTGAATCTGTGGTTGGAGTAGATGTACTCTCCCTCAGATTCCATCTTCCCATTTTCCCATTTGCCTTTGTACTTGGCGCCTGTGCTCTTATAGTGGTAGGTGCCCTGACCATGTCTCTGGTGTTTTTGCCACTGTCCATTGTACGTGTCTCCATTGGGGTAGGTATAGATCCCACGGCCGTGCCTCATGTCATCAACCCAATAACCTTCATATTTGGAGCCGTCTGGGTAGTAGAAAGTACCCTCCCCATGCTTCATGTTCTGGAAGTAGTTCCCCACATGTTTGGCTCGGTTCCTAAAGCGATAGGTTCCCAGTCCGTGTCTTTTCCCATTATGATAGTGTCCTTCATAAATGTCTCCATTTTCCAGCACAGCTTTTCCAAAACCATGCCTATCCCCAGCCTCGTTTCTCTCTCCTTCATATTTCTGAATAATCTCTTCACTGTCCGAATCCTCCAATCCAAAGTCTGACATGTTTTTTTTTTAAGGACAACTTAAAGGACGGAAATTTGGATTTGAAACAAAAAACATGAAGTTGTTAACCGTGCTCTTCTTCTTGTCGTTAAGTTACTTTTAATGAAGGTTGGCAGCCAACTTCTTCTTCTTCTTTGGTGTTTTATGGCGTTTGGTATCCAAGTTGTTGTTGTCGCCAGAGTTGTTGTTGTTGTTGTTGTTTTATGGCGGTTGGCGTCCAAGTGTTGCATTTACCGCCATCCACCATGTTCAAAGACCCTTTGTTGTTTTGTTGCTTGATGACATCATCATTAGAATTATGATGTCATCATCATTAGAATTATGATGACATCATCATTAGAATGATGACATCATCATTAGAATGATGTCATCAAGCATCATCATTAGAATGATGATGTCATCAATCATCATTCTAATGATGATGTCAGTGGTTGAATGATGTAATAGTATAACACTTGGATACCAGCCGCTATCAAACTCATAACTAAAACAACAACAACAGCAACAACAACAACTGAACTGAAAGGAAGCACTGTAGTTTAAAACAAATATACTATTTTAACTACAGTGGGTGGCGGTAATGTAAAACTTGGATATCAACTGCCATTAAACACCAAAGAAGAAGAAAAATAACTGAAAGGAGGTGTATGTTAGTATCACGGGAATAAAGTCTAAAAAATAAAGTCTGGCGGTAATGTAACACTTGGATCACAGCTGCCATAAAAGAACAACAACAACAACAACAACAGAACTGAAAGGATCAGGATCATTGCTAAAGCTGCAGGAAAATGAATCTTCCTGCAGCTTTAGCAATGATCCTGATCCTTTCAGTTCTGTTGTTGTTGTTGGGCAGAAATAGAAAGCATTCTAAAGGCGCTAAATGGGAGTCAGAGTGAAGGAAGTCTACTTTTGGAGAATCAGAGTAATCAGAGTAAAGAAATGGAGGTAGGGGCGTCGCTGGTCTCCCGTCCTCGCTCAATCCAGAAGATGCACGGCTGCCAGTCGCCATTGAAAGCAACGACAACAATGGAAGTAACAAAGCCTAAAGAATAAAGCCAAAGAACAAAGCCTAAAGAATAGAACTGTACGGCGGAAGCGCCAAACACCAAAGAAGGAGAGGAAGATGTCAGCTCTGGAAAAAAGCCGGTAGGAATCTGAAGAATGAAGTCTAAAGAAAAGAATAACGTCTAAAGAATAAAGTCCGAACACGGTCAGAGGAGTTATCGTAAGCGTCCCTACGACGACATCTGGATGAAGTAAAGGGGAATTTGACTGGAGCTAAGGTGGTGGACACTAGGCGGTTGGAGGTGACCCGGTTTAGGGTGAGATGTGACAGCCTGTCGGTAATGGTAACGCTTGAAGGTAGGTGCCTGCCTAGTAAGGTGTTTATTGGGTTCATGTGCAATGGAGTTAGGCCATATGTTCCACCTCACCTGCGTTGCTTTGAATGTCCCATAACATGCTAAATCGACTTTTCAGAGCTTTTTGTTCTTCATATATGTACCCAGAGTGTTTTTTAGATTGATTCCCGCAGTTTTTAGCTACAGAATAGACTATATCCTTTCCTCGGATCTGCAAACTGACGGGGGCTGGTTGCAAGACCGCGTCATAACCCCAGGCACGCGTCACCATCCCCCCTCCCCCTCTCCACCCCCCTCCCCCCTCCTGCCTGAGGTAGAGCCGACTCTGACTCTTCCTGTACAGTGCGTCTGTGTTATGAGTCCAGTCCAGTTTGTGGTTCAGATGAACACCCAGGTACTTGTATGAGTCCACGCTCTCAATGTCCCGTCCTTGATGTTCACTGGTGAGGGGGCAGTGGGGTGGCGTCTGCGGAAATCCACCACCATCTTCCCCGCGTTGATGAGGAGGTGGTTCCGCTGACACCAGTCCACAAAATCCTGTGCCAGTCCCCTGTACTCCGCATCATCGTTGTCCGAGATGAGTCCGATGATGGCAGAGTCATCAGAGAACTTCTGCAGGACACAGCTGTCCGTGTCGTGTCTGAAGTCTGCAGTGTAAAGGGTGAAGAGAAAGGGCGCGAGGACAGTGCCCTGGGGCGCCCCCACACTGCAGGTCTGAGTGTCAGACACACAGTCCCGGGCTCTCACAAACTGGGGTCGGTCTGTGAGGTAGTCCAGGATCCACTCTGCCTGGTCATACTTCACACCAGCAGTCTCCAGCTTGTCCCTCAGGAGCAGCGGCTGGATGGTGTTGAAGGCGCTGGAAATATCGAAGAATCGAAGAACGAAGAATTCGTAAGTTAGCAAACATGACTTCTTTTGTTTGTTTGCTGCCGCGGACACAACTCGTTATTTGTCGTCAACAGCTCGTTATTTGTCGTCAACATGCCTGGTTGGAGAAAATATATTAGCGTTAGTTTATTATTTACCAAACGAAAGCGTCCTGCTGCAGTCGTCGTGGTCTGCAGAGGGAAGCAAAGATGTGGTAAATGTGCAGGAGATCACGAGTATGGGAAGTGTGACGGAGGAGCAAAACTGAAGTGCTGTAACTGGGGAAGAACATAGCTCTGCCTACGGGATGCAAGTTTAGCAAAAGAGCTGTCGAGGTGCAGAAAATTAAGGTCTCTCAAGGTATTTCCTATGCGGATGCACTCAAGAAAGTTTCAAGTAATGAGGTTAAAGTAAAAACAGAGAGAGGAGCCAGCGCTGCTCCCAGCCAGGGCGAAATGAGAAAAACCAGCGTTGCTCCCAAGAAGTGTGAAGGTTTCAAGAGTGGAGGTCCCAAGTGTGCGGGTTCCAGAATGAATGAGAATACCCCGGTTGTGGATAGAGAGGATTTTGTACTCTTTATGGTGGATGTTATAAACTGTGCTGCTCAGACTCAAAGCAGAACTGAAAGGATCAGGATCATTGCTAAAGCTGCAGGGAGATTCCTTGGAACAAAGGAGCTTGATTGGAGTGTCTGCGTCTCTCACTCTCCCCCCCTCTCCCTCTCTCCCTCCCTCATGTACGTCCTCTGGACAAGTGCCGCTTAGAATTATTATTCTTTAGACTTTATTATTTAGGCTTTATTCTTTAGACTTTATTCTTGTAGTCTCACTCCATTTTTGTAGTTCCTCCTCTTTATTTTCCTGCCTCTGGACAGGCGAAGAATAAAGTCTCTTTATTTATAATCACGAATAAACGTGATTATTTTACATAATCACGTTCAGTATACAATTATATAATTAGAGTATATATATTGCATTGATGTGTATAAAACACAAGATAATCTTACCTGTTGTTGACAGAGATCCCAAACTACTAAAGAATAAAGCCTAAAGAATAAAGTCTACCTCTCTCTCTCCCTCCCCTCTCTCCCTCCCTCCCTCTCACTCCCTCCCTCTCTCTCTCTCTCTCTCTCTCCCTCCCTCTCTCCCTCTCCCTCTCCCCCTCTCCCCCTCTCCCTCTCTCCCTCACCCTCTCCCCCTCTCTCTCTCTCTCTCTCTCTCTCTCTCTCGCGACTGGCTCCGTCACAAAATTCTAAAGAATAAAGCCTAAAGAATAAAGTCTAAAGAATTCCGCAGACACTCAATGCCCAAATTCATTTAAATGGGGAAAACTAATACTTTTGAAAATTCGACAATTCTGCAATAAGTACAAGTTGTTCAAATGTCACAAGTAATAGCACACGTACTACTGCGAAAGTGATCGTAATGAGGTATAACATGTTGAAATCGGTTGAAGCGTTAAGGAGTTGAAACTGGCTAAATGGAAAATCATGGAAAATATAATAAAAAATACGTGAAATACAAGAACATATAGTGCCTGCGTGACATCACGCAGACGCTCAAATATCAAAGCCTAAAGAATGAAGAAATGAACTCTCAGCGCCGCAAAGAGTTCACCAGGGCCAAGAAATAAAGCTGTACGAAGGAAAAAACACCAAAAGCCGGTTGGTCTCTGACGAAAAAAAAACACAACAACACAACAACAACAATACCTCGTGCACTTGGATGCCAACTGCCATAAAAAACAACAACGACAACAGTTTGGATATTACGGCAACATAGAGGAACGCCTCGGTCCGTATGACGGGGAAGAAGAAGAGGAAGCGTGACCTGGTCGGTGACGATATGAACAGCGGGGAGGACCCCCCTGGAGCCACTGATCCTGTGCAGCGTAGGGCGTCTTCTTGCTCGTCTATGGAGGGCTCTCTCAGTGAGGAGCAGGGCGAGGGGGTTGCAGATGTCGGGGATGTGAGTTCAGAGTGTAAGGTGTTCATAAAGCTTGCGCAGGATAATGCGTCCTTTAAGGGGTGGGATCCGATGGCGTTGACAAGGAGCCTGACTGTAGCTGTGGGAGTGGTCAAGCATGCGAGTGTCCTTAGGGATGGCTCGCTGCTGGTCGTGTGCAAGGACGTGGCTCAGCAAAGGAAGGCGATTGAAGCTAAGTGTCTGGGGGGGAAGGACATTCTTGTGTCTGATGCTGTAAGAGGCACGGTTAGGGGAGTTATAGTAGGCGTCCCTACGACGACATCTGTGGATGACATCCATCCATCCATCCATCCATTTTCTACCGCTTGTTCCCTTTCGGGGTCGCGGGTGACTGGAGCCTATCCCAGTGACTTCGGGCCTTAGGCGGGGTACATCCTGGACAGTGGCCAACTCGTCACAGGGCCAACACAGAGACATAGACATTACAGACAGTTCACGCTCACATTCATTCACTAGGGCCAATTTAGAGTCACCAATCTTACCTAACACATGCATGTCTTTGGACGGTGGGAGGAAGCCGGAGAACCCGGAGAGAACCCACGGTAACACGGGGAGAACATGCAGACTCCACCCAGGATAATTTGACTGGAGCTAAGGTGGTGGATGCTAGGCGGTTGAAGATGACCCGGGATGGGGTAAGGTGTGACAGCCTGTCGATAATGATTAGATTTGAAGGTGGGATCCTGCCTCGTGTGGTGTGCGTTGGGTACATGCGCTATGGCGTACGCCCATATGTTCTGCCGCCCCTGCGTTGCTTCAAGTGCCAGCGCTTTGGGCATATTGCAGCGGTCTGTAGAGGGAAGCAGAAGTGTGGTAAATGTGCAGGAGACCACGAGTATGGGAAGTGTGACGACGGAGCAAAACTCAAGTGCTGTAACTGTGGGGGAGAGCATAGCTCTGCCTACGGGGGATGCGTGTTCAGCAAGAGGGCTGCTGAGGTGCAAAAAGTTAGGGCCTCTCAAGGCATATCCTATGCGGATGCGGTCAAGAAGGTGTCTGGTAGTCAGGTGACGGTGGATGCAGTGGGGGCTGCCAGTGCTGCTGGTGTCCTAGGCGACAGGGGAGGGGGCAGCGTTGCCCGCGGCCAGGGGGAGGTCCTCACTGGGATGCCTGTGAGTGTGGCTTCCACGGGCAGAGGCCCTGTGGGTGCGGAGGATGTACTGGTTGTGAAGAGGAAAGATTTCTTCCTCTTTATAGTGGAAGTGATTAACTGTACTGGGCAAACCAAGAAGAGATCCGAAAAGACTAAGATCATCGCTAAGGCTGCAGGGAAGTACTTTGGAGCTGGGGGCCCCGAGTGGACGGAGATAGAGGATGCGCTGCGGGAGGGCGCCCTGCCCCATTCTGGCAGTGGGAGTGGGGGGGCTCCCGATGCGCCGTCAGGTTCCGGGGGCTCATAATGGCGGTGGTTGTCTTGCAATGGAATGCGCGTAGTCTTCGTGCTAATGGCCAGGAATTTAAGCATTTTGTCTCTACCTTGTTGAACAAGCCTCACGTTATGTGCGTGCAGGAGACTTGGTTACGACCTAGGTGGGGTTTTGGGATACAAGGGTATGTGTGTGTTAGGAATGATAGGGAGCAGGGTAGAGGCGGAGGTGTGGCTGTGTTTGTCCGAGATGACCTAAATTACGTTGTTGTCAGTGTGAGTAAAGCGCCGGAGGCCCTGGCGGTGAGGGTCTGGCTGGGTGGTGAAGCTGTTACTGTGGTTAACCTTTATAATCCGTGTGGTGAGTTAACGTTAGAGTCCTTGCATAGTATCGGTAAGGATGTTCGGGGAAAGGCCGCGTGGTGTGGGGATTTTAATGCGCATAGCGCTTTGTGGGGCGGTAGTGGTACCGATAGGTATGGGCAGGTGGTAGAGGGTTTTATCAATCAAAGGGAGTTGGTTTGTCTGAATGATGGGGGTGGGACCCGCTATGATATGGGGACCGGTGCGGAAAGTGCAATAGATCTTACACTTGTGTCCAAGGAGTTAGCTGGTGTTTGTAGTTGGGAGGTTCTTGGTAATCTTTCTTTTGGTAGCGATCACTATCTAGTCCGCACCGTGATTGGCTTTGGGAGCTGTGTGGTCAGGGGGACGAGGATCCAGAGGTGGAAGTTGGCAAGGGCGAACTGGGGGGCTTTCCTGAGGAAAGCTGATGATGGTTCTAGGGTTCTGCAGGAAGGAGGATTGACTCAGGTGGATGATCTCAATAGTGCAATTGTCTCGCTCATCACGCAGTCAGCGGTAGGCACGATTCCTAAGAGTGGTGGTAGTGGACATAGGAAGCGGGTGCCGTGGTGGACTGAAGCATGTGGTCATGCTGTTAGGGCGAGAAATGCGGCGTTTCGCCGGCTAAGGGTTGCCCACACTGAGGGTGCCCTCATTGACTACAAGAGGGCCCGCGCTGTTGTGCGGAAAACTGTGAGAACGGCCAAGAGTGCCTATTGGAGGCGGTATTGTTCCAAAATTGGGAGAGAAACGCGTCTCGGGGATGTTTGGGGGATGATTAAGCGGATGCATGGGGTTGAGCGCCGTCATGGGACCCCGGTCCTAATACTGAATGGTGTTGAAGCAGTCAGCGACGTTGACAAAGCTGAACTGTTGGCCAGCACCTTTGTGTCGGTGCACAGCTCTGACAATCTCTCACCTGCGGAAAGGCACTACAGGGAGAGTACTTTGGCCCAGAATTCTGAGCTGATTGGGCACCAGCCTTCGACTCAAGATGACCTTGACCTTCCGTTTAGTTTGTTTGAGCTAAGGAGAGCACTTTCTAAGGCGAAACAGACAGCCCCGGGTAGAGATGAGGTGTGCTATGACATGCTCTCTCATTTGACTGATGACACGCTTGGGCTAGTCCTGGGTCTTTTCAACCGTGTTTGGGATTCAGGTTGTGTTCCATCTGCGTGGAAACAGTCTACGGTGGTGCCGGTTCTGAAGCCGGGTAGGCCAGCGTCTGACCCTTCAAGTTATAGGCCGATTGCCTTGACGTCGCAGCTCGGGAAAACGATGGAGCGCATGGTTACCGAGCGGTTGGATTACTTCTTGGAGAGTCGGGGTTTGCTTCCTGCGCACCAGAGTGGTTTCCGTAGGGGCAGGAACACCATGGATTCCGTGTTGTGTTTGGAATCTGATATCCAGCTGGCCAGGGCTCAGAAAGAAAAGGTTATTGCGGTGCTCTTTGATGTGGAGAGGGCGTACGATATGGTTTGGAAGGATGGGCTCCTCATTAAGCTGCGGAAGTGTGGTGTGAAGGGTAAACTGTTTAACTGGGTCCGGAGCTTTCTGTCTGGCCGGCGTATCCAAACCAGAGTGGGCGCTGCTTACTCTGGGGTCTATGAGGTAGAGAATGGGATCCCGCAGGGGAGTGTGTGTAGCCCTATCTTGTTCAATGTCATGATTAAGGACATCTTTGACGACGTGGATGGGTCTGTTGGGAGGAGCCTTTATGCTGATGATGGTGCTCTATGGGTGAGAGGGAGGAATCTCCGGTTTTACGAGGCGAAACTGCAAAGGGCAATACAGCAGGTGGAGCAGTGGACCCTGAAGTGGGGGTTTAAACTGTCCGTACGGAAGTCTCAAGTGATCTGTTTCTTCAATGGGCATAGGGACGTCTCCCTTCGACTGCATGGGCAGGTGCTTGAACAGGTCAGGGAGGTGAGGTTCTTGGGGGTCACCTTTGACGAGAGGCTTAGTTGGCGTCGGCACATTGATGAGGTCAGTGGTAAATGCAAAAGGGTGAATAACTTGCTTCGTTGTCTATCCGGCCAGGACTGGGGGGCCAGCAGAAGGTTGCTCCTGGGTATTTATCGGGCCGTCATGAGGGCGGCTATTGATTATGGCTGTATAGCCTACATGTCTGCGGCTGAGACTAACTTAAAGAAGCTTGATGTGGAGCAAGCCCAGGCCTTGCGCATCTGCTGTAGGGCTTTTAGGACCTCCCCTGTCTCGGCGCTGCAGGTTGAGTTGGGGGAATTGCCGTTACGGCTCCGGAGGCTAGAACTTCTGTTGGCTTACTGGGTGAATGTGCAAGGTCATACGAGCTCTCACCCGGTGAGGGACTTTCTCAGGGTTGATGGGGGGCAGAGTGAGGCTGGCGGTATGGTTTTCAGCCAGGTAGGAAATGCGAAGGCGCGGCTTGCGGGGGTTGGTGATCTGCGTGTGAGCCCGTCGGTGGCTTTGTCTGCTATAGCTCCGTGGAAGTTTGTCCCGGCTCCTGTTGATGTTAGCTTGCATGGCAAGCTTAGAGGAGTCGCTGGGAGGGCACCGCAGTTTGCCGTTCAAGCGATCATCGATAAGCACTCAGGTGATGTGTTTATTTATACCGACGGGTCTAGGGATCCTGAGAGTGGGCGTACTGGCGCCGCTTATTTTGTGCCTGACCTGGGGCTAGCGGTCAAGAAGAGGTTGACAGATCGCCTTTCTGTTTTCACGTCGGAACTTATAGCGATACGGTTGGCGTTGGAATGGGCGGAATCTGCTTTGCAGTGTTGCGGCATTGTGGTGGCCTCTGACAGCCTTTCTGCATTGCAAAGCATTAAATCTGGGAAATCGGATTGCAGACAGGATGTGTTGAATGGCATCTTCTGTCTGATGCTCTCCCTGTCCAGGAAGGATGTGAGGGTTTCCTTCATTTGGGTCCCTGCGCATGTGGGGGTGGATGGTAACGAAATGGCTGATGCACTGGCTAAACGTTCCCTTCGGCGGCCATCAATTGATGTAGCGGTTGAGTTGGGCAAGTCTGAAATCAAGCCCGTTATCAAGAGTCATGTGGTCGGCCTTTGGCAGGAATTTTGGAGCCACTGTGTTACTGGACGGCATCTCTATCACATACAGGGTAGTGTGGGTCCTTGCGGGTCTATGGGCAGGAACGCGTGGGAGGAAAGGGCCTTCGCCCGCATGAGGATTGGCCATACTGGACTCAATTGGTCACTGAGTAGGATAGGCAAACATCCGACCGGTCTGTGTGGTCACTGTCGGGTGCCAGAGACTGTCGAGCATGTGCTGATTTGCTGTGAGGCTTATGATAGAGAAAGGGCCGGGTTGGCCTTGTGGTTTCGGAATAATGGGCGGGAGTTCAATCTGCGGAACGTTCTGGCGATCCAGTCACAGGGTTTGTGTCAGGCTGTGGTTGCTTACTTATGTAGCACAGGGCTGGGTAAACGTTTATAGAGGTGGGGGGTGTTGGAGACTGAGCCGAGGATGAGGAGCAAGAGGATGTTCTAACGCGCTTGGACTTCGTGGGCCTAGAAACGCCAAAGTGATGGAAGAAGGACTTCTAACCGAACGTCAAAGAGGGCGAGGAAGGTGAAGAAGAGTCTCCCTGGAATAAAGCCGGTTGGTCTCTGACACAACAACTATTCTAGTCACAAAAACACATCATGACCTCATGGGCTTTGTACGCCAAAGCAATGGGAGGAGTACTTTTACGGCCTACGACAGAGTCTGAGGACTACGAAACGTCTGAGGATTAAAGTCTGGCGGTAATGCAACACTCGGATGCCAACCGCCATAAAACAACAACAACAACAACAAAGCAATGGAAGGAGTACTTTTACGGACTACGACAGAGTCTGAGGACTACGAAAAGTCTGAGGAATAAAGTCTGGCGGTAATGCAACACTCGGATGCCAACCGCCATAAAACAACAACAACAACAACAACAACAACCGAACATCAAAGCCAGCCAGGGCGAAATGAGAAAGGCCAGCGTGGCTCCCAAGAAGTGTGAAGGTTTCAAGAGTGGAGGTCCCAAGTGTGCAGGTTCCAGGTTCTTAATGAGAATACCCTGGTTGTGGATAGAGAGGATTTTGTACTCTTTATGGTGGATGTTGTAAACTGTGCTGCTCAGACTCAAAGCAGAACTGAAAGGATCAGGATCATTGCTAAAGCTGCAGGGAGATTCCTTGGAACAAAGGAGCTTGATTGGGCAGATATAGAAAACAGGCTAAAGGCGCTAAATGGGAGTCGGAGTGATGGGGGTCTGCTTTTGGGGAGTCAGAGTGATCAGAGTGACGAGATGGGGGTGGGGGTGTTATCCTGTCCTCGTCCAGTCTCGTAGACGCACGGCTACCAAGCAGCGACATCAGTGGAAATATTAAAGCCTATAGAATGAAGCCTAAAGAATAAAGCTGTACGGTGGAAGCAACGAACGTCAAAGAAGGAGAGGAAGATGAAGAAGAGTCTCCCTGGAATAAAGCCGGTCGGTCTCTGAAACAACAACAACTATTCTAGTCACAAAGACATATCATGACCTCATGGGCTTTGTAACACCAAAGCAATGGAAGGAGTACTTTTACGGACTACGACAGTCTGAGGACTACGAAAAGTCTGAGGAATAAAGTCTGGCGGTAATGCAACAATTGGATGCCAACCGCCATAAAACAACAAAAACAACAACAACAACAACAACAACAACATCAAAGAAGGAGAGGAAGATGAAGAAGACTCAGCCCTGGAATAAAGCCAGTCGGACTCTGAAAGATGAAGTCGAAAGAATAAAGTCTGCAGGTAATGCAACACTTGGATGCCAACTGCCATAAAACAACAACAACAACAACAACAGCCATAAGAATGTGCCGAGGAAGAGGAGGAAGAGGATGATCTAATTTGCTTGGAATTCGTGGGCTTGGAACTCATCTGCTTTGAACTCGTGGGCTTTGAAACACCAAAGTAGTAGAAGAAAAACTGAAGAATGGGGTCTACAAGGTAAAGTCTAAAGAATACAGTCTGGCATGGGAGAAGGCCAGCTGGAATAAAGTCTAAGGAATAAAGTCTAAGGAATAAATTCTAAGGAATAAAGTCTAAGAAATAAGGTCTGGCGGTAATCTAACACTTGGATACCATCCGCCATTAAACACCATAGAAGAAGAAGGAGAAGAAGAGGCTTCTGAAGAATGAAGTCTGAAGAATAAAGTCTGGCGGTAATGTAACACTTGGATACCAGCCGCCATCAAACACCATAGAAGAAGAAGTGCTTATAGTTTCGCAGCCAGCAAAGAACAAAAATAATGCATCAGCATAACACAATGATCTTCAATGCCTCGAAGAGGGAACTTTATACCACAAGCAGCGGATACAAATCATTTCAGAAAAGACTAAGGGGTCAATGGAAAATTCAAAGTATGAAGGAGGAATTGACAGCAGAGAAGATGGATGGGGCTAGATTGTGGATCACTACTGGTCCAAGAGAGAAGTTCACAGCATCAGAGATGGAGGTACTTAAGAAATACCTTGGGCAAGGAGGAAATATACTTGTAATGCTGGGTGAAGGAGGAGAATCAAAATTTGACACCAATATTAACTTTCTGCTGGAAGACCTGGGCATAATGGTCAATAGTGACGCTGTTGTGAGGAATGTATATTATAAATACTTCCATCCGAAGGAGGCGCTTGTATCCAATGGTGTCTTGAATAGAGAAATCAGCCGAGCTGCTGGAAAAACTGTGACTGGAATTATAGAAGATGAAAATGTGGGGAATAATGAACAAGCGTTAACATTTGTCTACCCATATGGGGCTACCCTGAGTGTAATGAAACCTGCTGTAGCTATTCTTTCAACCGGCACAGTCTGTTTCCCTCTTAACAGACCTGTTTTAGCTTTTTACCAAGCAAAGGAGGGTGGGAAATTAGCTGCACTGGGTTCCTGCCACATGTTTAGTGACCAGTACATTGATGAAGAAGAGAATAGTAAAATCCTGGATGTTCTACTGCAGTGGTTTATGACTGATGCAATTCAACTCAATCAGATTGATGCAGAAGATCCAGAGATCACAGATTACACCATGTTGCCAGACATTGGAGGCTTGTCTGAGCAGCTGCGGGTTTGTTTAGGTGACGAAACCCGAGACGACTTCAAAACCCTCTTTGATACATCACTGTTTAACATATCCACTAACTCTTTGCTCCAAGTTATTAGTGCCCACAAGCAACTTAATGTTAAACGTGAGCGTCCTCAGTTGACCACCCCACAGTTTGAGACTCCACTTCCTCTGCTCCAGCCTGCTGTCTTTCCGCCTACTATAAGTGACTTACCTCCACCAATGCTTGATCTGTTTGAATCCTTCTGAAAAAGTACACGTTGCACAAATCACCAACAAATGCACAGAGGAAAATCTTGAGTTTAATGATTCAACTCTAACTTGAGCTGGATACAGTGGTGCCTTTCAATCCATTATGATAGCTACAGTATATATTACTGGCTAAAGCCATTTCTTGATCCTAGAGCATGCATTTCTTTGTAAATAAGTTCACTCAGTTGCATTCCTTAATAAAGCTTTTCTTCAATAAAAAAAAGTAAGTCAAAGCAAATACAGGTCTCACATGGGCAAAGAAATCTGAATTGACCTGCAGTGTGGGCGTAGCCTTAGATGGTTCATGAAGCTTGTCAAGTGACTTCAGGCTTCTCGAGCTGGCATGTTTTTCTGACTAAATAGTCAGAAAAACAGTGGACAGTGGCATCCTCAGTGACTTTTTAATCGCCTACAAAAATATCTTGCACACAACAAATAAGAGATTCAGTTTTATGCAAATGGCCAATCAAACGTATGCCCTTTTCCCATAGGGATTACACCTCGCAAAATCTCTCGAATATCCACATTTTTCTGTTTCACACTTTAACAAACTCCTCCTAGGGCGTTTTGTCCACGGACCTCAAAATTGGTGTACGTCCTCTAGACAAGTGGGGCATCTAAAGTTATTCAAATTTTAAGGATAACATTTACAGTCTCTGTGCAGCGGTGCCGCAAACTTTTACCAGAATTTTGACGATTTGGCCTTTAGAGTGTTCTATAAACAATAGTTTTTCAAAATGACATAATATTTTGCACACAGTTCTCATTTGCCATCCCCAAAACAAAGGTATGGGAGCCAAAGTCATATTTTGTACAGCGTAGCCGTAGCAATGACAGAAACATCCCATGTTATCCCTATAGGGAAACCACAAAATCTCTAAAATGACCACATTTTTACGCTTTAAACATTAACAAACTCCTCCTAGGGCGATAGCCCGATCAAGTTCATATTTGGGGAAAATCATCTACACAAGCGGGGCATCACTACGGTTTGAGTGGCCGAGCCATCTGCCTGAGGGCTTAAATGCGACCGCTTGGGCACTGATTGGGAGCGGGGAGGAGTAACTTGAGAGCGTTGATTGGTGATGAGGAGCATGTGCGGGGGCCATGATGCAGACGCCCCCTGTCCTTTCAGCCTCCTTCTTGGCCGGGAAAAACTGCATAACCTCTTTGGGATAAGCGCAGAAACCTGGAAGAGTCCATGGTGAAGTGAGGGATCTGACTCTCACAGACGGACAGGCGGGCGCCCGCTTGAGTGCGATGATGGCGCTGGGGAGAGGGGTCCTTCCATGGTGGCCGACGCCGATTCAAGTTAGGTCTTTCAGGTGAATTTACGCAGGCTTCATATGTCACAAAAGGGAAAACCGCAAAATCTCTAAAATAACCACATGTTTACGCTTCACACTTTAACAAACTCCTCCTAGGTTGATAACCCGATCAAGTTCATATTTGGGGAAAATCATCTACACAAGCAGGACATCAAAAGTTATCCATATTTTTATTCCAAGTGTCACGCTGGAGCCGCACATTTGACCGACATTTGTGTTAATTTGCACTGGTTAAGCACAGCAGAAAGCAGAGTCAGAAGGCCGGCGGCCCGCGAGGACCGTTGGATGCCGCTTGCGGCTTTAATTGTAAGTTGCAATCTATATATTTATTGACAAGTCGACGTGGACTCATGTCAGTATAATACAAACAAAACGATTCAACCATTAATGAATTGAAGAAAGAAAAAAGTTTCCCTTTTTCCCCAAAAACCCTCAAAAATGACTTCTATGTTATGAGTCTAACTATTTGTAAGCAGCACATTTGGAGAGGCATTACTGTAAGATAATATAGTTAATATAATAAATTCAACATTGACACATGCAAATAGATAGAATTTAAAATGTCAAGTATAAAAAAAAAACTTCTGCACTTTTATACCCGGAAAAATCAGCTGTTTAAACATCTCTAACATTGACAATACTATTTTTATACAATATTGGAAGAGGAGAATGGTATGGAAACAAGAACAGTAACAAATGTTGGTTTCAATTCAACTTATCTTAAAAAGCTGCACTTTAATAAACAAAGTAAAGAAAGTGAATCACATACACATATATTCGGTATACTTTACATTCCTTTATTGACACAATTAGCACACACCCGCCCTAACTTTAACCCTTAACGATCTCAATGGTAAAATAAAGGTTCATAAATAAATATACAACACTGAACACTTGTTGGATACTTTGAGTGAAGAGTACACAGTCAGGCCCGTAGCCAGGATTTCTATGGGGGAGTTATTTTTGTGTCAAGGTGGACCTTTTTAGTATTTTATTTTACCTTTTTTTATTTTAAGTATCAACCCAGTTTTAGCGAAAACGAAACTAGGTCATTTTAACCGTGTGCAAAAATGACCTAGTTTCATTTTGTGCTCGCTTCTGATTGGTCCTCATGGCTGGTGAGGCTCACTACCTCTAATATCTGTGGTCCCTCAAGTTGGGCTTAGCCCAAAAAGAAAGGGAGCGGGTTCATTCTGGCCAATATGATGTGGTTTTAGTGCAGTTACAGACAGTAACCCTCAAAAGGCAAAGACAGACTTTTTGCCTTCTGAGAGAGCTCCTCCCTCCAAAAAAGGTTGAACAGAACAGCAGAGGTGACATTTAGCTATTCAAGAAATTGTACATCTTGATGTTCTTTAAAACAATCAGTGACAAAACAAATATGAAAAATATGCCCCTGACAGGCCTCGGACTCACAACATAAAAGGGCCACAGACTGATGCTTTGCTGTCTAGGCTAGTCAGCCCTTAAAAGATGAAGGGCTGTTTTAGAATTAGACTGATCTTTATTGAAAGTAAAAGTCAGTCTTACCTTTAGCAGACACCTTCCTCAGTGAGCTGTTTGTCCTGTAGTTTCTCTGCTTTAGCATTGTAGATGAATAAAACCTGAGCCACTGCTACACCGACAACCACAATGAATTCATGGTTTGAATTGGTTATGTGCGGTTGTTGTCTATTCTACGTTAGATAAACTTTGTTTTTCAGCACATGTTCTGAATGTCTCTTTTTTCCAGTCGATCTGCTCTTCTTTATGCCCTTCACTTTTTGCAAAACCTCAGTTAAATGATAGAAAAGGCCAAATTAGTCAGATTCCGTGACATGCTGTAAACACCGCGCACTTTCTACGCTCCCGCCCACTTTATACATGCAGCTAATCATACATCAGTTCAACAAAAACAACCAATGAAACGGGTAAAGATACTTGAAACCACTGCTGATTTCGAACCCTGGTCATCTGCGTACCAACCCAGCGCTCTACCTGTTGCACTATCCACTCAGTGACATCATGATGCATTTTTAAAAGATTAAAAGATCCGGGGCTTTTGGACAGATCCGGGGCTCAAGCCCCAAAGCCAGGGCCTAGCTCCGCCCATGATAGACGGACCTTTTCGGCCCAAATGGGCGGTTCGTTAGAACCCCCCGGACCCCCCCTGGTTACGGGCCTGACAGTGTCCTGGTCCTTTTCCTGCACTGGCTTTAACTCATGTGGAAAGTCGATCTGACCATAATGGACCTCGTCATGTTTATTTGTATCTGATGGAATGTTTGTAGTTGTGAGGCTCTGAGGAAACAAGAAATTGCATTATGTTTGAAATCCAAAATCTTCCAAAAGTATCACATAATGTTTCACACTCCGGTGCAATCACGCTTGCCCAGGGTTTGCTCTTGGTTTGAGCCCAGTTTAGACCTGAAATACACATGATTTGGTCCTGTTCTAGTCCTGGTCTAGTCAAGGTTTAGTTCCTGGTCTCATCCTGGTTAGGGGCTCGGGCCCACTCGGGTGAATTGTTGATTGAATCAACAATTCACTGAACAATGCCCTGTCACTCACCAAGCCGAAGGCAGCGTTGCAACTGTTCGATCAAACATGCATCCAAACAACATATATTTCACTTACATATATTTCAAATGTAATTGAAATATATAACCAGCCCTCACCAGAAGTGGCCTGGCTGGTTTTCCATGAAGTAGCCATAACAATATCCCTTTATCCTCTTTGTTAAACATGTTTATATTCATCCAACATGTTAATAGTAAAAAACAAAAGAGAAAAAATATTGATATGCACCAGAATGTTTGATAATGTTGATTTTACCTGGCAAAAACAGGGAAGTGAACAAAACGACTGTTTCCATATTCGAACGATCTGACACACACAGACCTAGAGGTTCATGAAAAACAAAACAAGTAGATGATTATACATGTTTTATTGCACTGTGGAATATTTATTGGTTTTCTGATATACACTATTATGTTCAACACTATTTCATATGAAATTAATCTTTGAAAAGTATTGAATCAAAAACTTACCAAATAACTCGAAGATCAAGCAAAACGATAGAGATTTGTTGCAAAACTAGCGAAATGTAAGAGAAATGTTGGTTTCACAAAACTGATGCCACTCTGCATTCAGTGTTGGGGAAGTCACTCATTTCAACAATCCCTAAACATAGTAATGTTAAGACTGTTTAGTTACACAACCGCTTTTGTTAAATCCTAAATCAAGTACAAAAAGCCTGAAATGCCTTATCTTAGTAAGTCTCATTATTGCGACATCGTCTTGAATATTTCAGAAGACTCAAGAGGGTGAAGACCTCAGCCACCAACAAGGTTTTTCAAACAGTGTAAAACAAATTAAAACCATGTTGCGTTTAAATGCTTTTTGGAGTGATTACATTCACTCACATTCATTTCCTGGACCCTCAAACTGAAATACATTATTACACTTGCCTAACCTTAATCTAAACCCGAGCCTTAACCAAAGTGACAGTGATATTTTAACTTTAAACCGTGTTGTTAATGTAATGTTCAAGGATTTACCATTCGATTTTTGGTCCTCAAGATGAATACGCACACAAAATGAGCAAAACAAGGTGATAATAATGTATTGTGAATGATCAGCTTTTTAAATATATATATGATTATTGTTTAGTAAAATCAGTGAATAATCTGTGCCATTATTTAAACTCATCATATCCAAGAAGTACATTTGACAGCATATTCACAAAATGTTTTCAAGGGACAGAATCCTTAAGTGTTTCTTGTTCTATTATTATCTTTTTATATATATATTACATGATTTTTATCCCATATTATATGTGTAAGTGTGTTTTTTGGGAATTGTTCATTTCATTGATTGTTTTATTCAATGTTTTATTGGCATTTTATTTAACTCTTGTGATTGTTTCGTCTGTATTGTAGGGTCTCAAACTACAGGTATTCAGTTTATGATTAAGGAAGATTTCTTAGCAGAAACGAGACAAGACGGGGCACCAGGGTAAAACCCAAAAAGCTAAGATACGTTTTTTAATCGCGCTCATTAAAAGGTCTGAAGGGTGTTTCACGATTCAGGGACTCAGGGCCGGCCCAAGCCTTCAGGGGGCCCTAAGCGAAAACATTTTTGGGGGCCCCTCACCACGTCATCAGAATCAGTTTTATTGCCATTGTCAGTAAACAATTCACATATGGGAACTTTCTTCAACGCAAACAAAGCGCACCAAAACTCCAGGGCATCTGTTTGCCAGTTAGTTTATTCTCAACACCTCACAAGCTCAAATATTGATAACTTAAATCCCACAATGCAACTTGGTATTCCGCTGACATCACCTCTACTCCCTGTACAAATAACACACGTCCCAGATAAAATTGAAATGTTTTATTGCTCTATTAAAAGTGAATTACAATATAAATGTTTGTTCTGATCAGAACACCACACACTGGACTCCTGCATGAAACAATGCTGCGATGTGATTGGCTGATGGACCTTACGTGCATAAACCTTTACGTTCCTCTCATTGCACGTTAAGAAGTCAAAGTAAAACAGATATCACGAGTCACGATTGATCTCACACATGGTGATGTGAGAGAGAGAGACGCAAACTCAAACCCGCTCATCTCTGACTGAGGCTGCACAGGGGCCCGGGACAGGGGCCCGGGACATGGGCCGCACACTTTTCACTCCAAAGTCTCACGTCAGAGGTTCTGGACGAGACGGCGCTCGTCCGGACCGGATCTCCGCCTCTTAGTGACCCGGGGCATAGACGCCCCTCACCGGCCTCACCTGCAGCTCACACGGGCTGGTGTAAATGTGAAGCTTATTATCTTTCATTCAGACACATATTGTGCGCGGGGCAGAGCTCTCGTCGCCTCCAGCCTGAGCGAACTAACGTGACAGAATCGTGATGTTTCAAACAGCAGCATTAACCGTCTCTTTGTAAGAGAAGTTCAATACCTGGAGAGTGTTGTTGAGTTTGCAGTTTCTTTACATCGTCAAGAAGGTTCTTCTTTCGTTTTTCGGCATCGGGGGGATATATTCCTCTGGACATGAGGACCACGTTCTGTTGTGTTTATGTTTTGCTCTCGTTCTGCTCCCGCACAATGAAGTTGCCCAATCAGCGCAGGTTTGGTGTCTCGGTTGCCAGATTGTCATTACAAATAAATGCGGTTTGTGCGTTATATGTTACCGCTGTGTGCGCTGCCGCGCCAGCAGCGCTACTACACTAGTGTCGCACGCTGCGCTTGCACTTCTCATAAGACGCGTTGCCAGATTGGGGGCCCTACTAACGCCTCGGGGCCCTACGCGGCTGCTTAGTTCGCTTATAAGCTGGGCCGGCCCTGCAGGGACTTACACATAGTCTAATCAAACAAACAATAGTCAATAACTCTTTTGTGTAGTTTATTTATTAAAAGGGCAATCAAAAGGCACCGGAGCAGAAATTCATGCGGGTAAATCACAGGTGATGTTCGTATCAGATTTAACAGCAGGTCCATGCAGGTAATGTTAAACCAGAGTTTTGCCTTGAATAATCAAACGTGTCTATACTAATCTATATCAAAAAGAGGGAAAGTGAGACGCTAAGGGAGGAGGAACAGCTGAGTTCTACCCAAATCACGGCACAAAGGAACCGCACACTGAACTCGGCTTACGATTTTGTAGAACTCGGTCCGGCAGGTCCTTGTCCAGGCAGCGGCGTGGAGCGGTGTGGCGAAGGCAGTGGTGTGCCGCGATGTCCGTGACGCGGGGCGGCAGCGGTGGCGCGAAGCGGTGGCGTGAAGCGGTGGCGCGAGGCGGTGGCGGCGCATGTCAGCTGGTCCGTCTCGTGTGCGTGTCCGCCGGGCAGTCCGTGACGCAGGGCGTGGCGATGTCCGGGAGTTCCTTAGCGGTGGAACGCTTTAGCGGCGTGTTAGCTCCTCACGCGGCCTTTACTCAGATGAGAACGTAGCGCTGAGCCACGTAAACAGCGTAGATTACTTCAAAAATAGGAGAAGCGAAGTAGAAAAGAAAGTCTCTGTCCGGTTTAGCGCTTAAGCTTAGTTCCAGGTGTTTCCAGGTGTTTTCAGAGGGCGATGTGGCTGGCCTAGCCTTGTCAACCCACGTGGCGGACGCTTTGTTGAGACAAAAGAAAAGGTCAAAAGGCTCGTCCGTGGATACGGCTTCAAAGAGAAAGACAAAGGAAAAACATAAAGAGAAGAGTGAGCTTCTAGCTCGGAGCGTCGTTTTGTTGCCTAGCGCCGTAGGGCATGCTGGGAGCAAAAGGGGCGGGCGCTACTGCGACAACTTCCTGTTTAACATTTTCCTGGCCGAGAAAATAAAACTGGAGTAACGTAATTTTTGCCGAAAACACTAAACCTTGTTTTAACATTTACACGTTAAACACTTTTGGCAGTTTGTGCACATTATTTCTTGAGGTAGATACATTTTATTATTATTATTCTATTATTCTATTATTCTATTATTATTATTATTATTATTATTATTATTATTATTATTATTCTATTATTCTATTGGAGACTGAAGCCCATTATAATCTGGCCTCCATCTCTAAAAATGAGCTCTGTTTTTCTTTTCACCTGTTCACAGCCCTAGACTTACTTTACCCACATGCTGCTGTTCCTTTTGTTTATTGAGCTTCATCAAAATGTTTTCTATTACTTATATGATTATTACGTTTTTTTACGATTGAATAAACCCAATTTTGATGGTTTTGTTTTATTTAGCAAAACCCTACACACAATTAGCACAACCACAAACCCAATTATCAAAACACCTTAGCTCCTTTGCAAAATGAAACACTCTTGTAAAAAACATACACTAATTGATCAAAACCATATTTTTTTTACCAAATGAAACACACACGTTGCATATGACTTAACTATGTTTGCACCAGTTACACACTGCTGTGGAAAACCTTCAACACTTTGGGCTAATCCTGCTTCTAAGTGCACAGAGTCGTATGGGTGAAGTACACCGTGAATTTGCAAAACATGGCTCGGATTTTACAACTGGAAACACAATGTCTGCTCACACTTTGTGCAATAAAATACACACAGTGAACACTACACACACTTGTATGCATCACTGTAGACACCACACAGGACACAAGACTAATGCTGTTGACAGTGTAATTTATTTTTTTCCATATACTCAAGCCAACATGGCGGAAAAAAAAACATTTCCCAGTTTTCATGAACATAACATTTTATCCAGTACAAAAAAGAACCCTCCCAAACTCCTCCCCCTCTTCGTCCTGCTTGAAGTCTTCCTCTTCCTCTACCTTTACCTCTACCCCTACCTCCACCTCAACCTTCACCTCTGGCACGGCCTCTGCCTCCTTCTCCTCCTCCTCTTCCTCCTTCTCATCCTCACTCTTCCTCTTCCTCTTCCTTCCATGTTGGTTCAGTTTGGTGAACTCACATTTTTATAGTGCTTAAATCTGATTGGTGTGTCTATAATTAAGCGATCTTGTGTTTGGTCACCTGATGACAGTATTCAATGGATTGGCACATGGGTGTGGTCATTTGACAGTCAGTGCTTTAGAATTGAAATAGAAAATAGAATTGAATAGAAACCTCCAAATCCGAGGCCATGGTTCTCGACCGGAAAAAGGTGGCTTGCCCTCTCCAGGTGGGTGGGGTGTCTTTGCCCCAAGTGGAGGAGTTCAAGTATCTCGGGGTCTTGTTCACGAGTGAGGGAAGGATGGAGCGTGAGATCGACAGGCGGATCGGTGCAGCGGCTGCAGTGATGCAGTCGCTGCATCGGACCGTTGTGGTGAAGAGGGAGCTGAGCCGAAAGGCAAAGCTCTCTATTTACCGGTCGGTCTACGTTCCTGCCCTCACCTATGGTCATGAGCTTTGGGTAGTGACCGAAAGAACAAGATTGCGGATACAAGCGGTCGAAATGAGTTTCCTCCGCCGTGTGGCTGGGCGCTCCCTTAGAGATAAGGTGAGGAGCTCGGCCACACGGGGGGAGCTCGGAGTAGAGCCGCTGCTCCTCCACGTCGAGAGGAGCCAACTGAGGTGGCTCGGGCATCTGTTTCGGATGCCTCCTGGGCGCCTCCCTCGGGAAGTGTTTCAGGCATGTCCCACCGGGAAGAGGCCCCGGGGAAGACCCAGGACACGCTGGAGAGACTATGTCTCTCGGCTGGCCTGGGAACGCCTCGGGATCCCCCCGGAGGAGTTAGAGGAAGTTTCTGGGGAGAAGGAAGTCTGGGAGTCCCTGCTCAGACTGCTGCCCCCGCGACCCGGCCCCGGATAAAGCGGCAGAAGATGGATGGATGGATGGATGCTTTAGAATTGCAAGAAAGTGACATCTTGATAAACTTCTGTGTCTAAATACATACAACTGTGTTGAGTGTTGTAAATCACTGTGTGTGTTGTTTTGCACAAAGTGTGAACTGACTTATTGTGTTACAGTGGTGCAAATCTGAGGCCGAGTTTTGCTCCTTGAGTGTAAGGTTTTGATAATTGGGCTAAACTTTAGATTTTAGTGTTTATTCAATTGTAAAAAACTGTAAACATCAGTGTGTAACTGGTGCAAACATAGTTAAGTCATATGCAACGTGTGAGTTTCATATTGTAAAAAAATATGGTTTTGATAAGTTAGTGTAGAGTTTTTACAAGAGTGTTTAATTTTGCAAAGGAGCTAAGGTGTTTTGATAATCGGGTTTGTGATTGTGCTAATTGTGTGTAGGGTTTTGCTAAATAAAACGGTAACACTAAATGTTAATATTGTGACATCCCTAATTGCATTTATTCAACTACAGGTGTTTTTATTACTTTGCAACATGAGCAGGGGCATGGCAGGCCTAACATCACAAAGTTGCATTCAGTTGTTTGTCAAGCCCAAATTCACAACAGGAGTCGCCTCATAGGCTTCAAAAAATAAACAAAGTTAGAGGTCAAAGACAACCAGAACAGCGCCGGTGCGCATTTATACAAAGGAGGAACTCAAGAAACTGCGGAGAACCATCGTCTTACCCAGAGATCGTCACGTTATCCCGGCGGACATCCTAATATTTCCCCACATCCCTTTTTGGGAAATGGGAGGTTTTGTCTATAGGAGTTTTTGTTTATAAGAGTTCTTCTATTAAGAGTGTTTTTTAAACTTCCTATAATCTGTTATCTGTCCTTTTCCTCTGTATCTACCTGTGTTGTATCAATAAAATTTCCCCATGTGTGGACAATAAAGGAATATCTTATCTTATCTCATCTTATCTTATTTTTGTGAAAGAGTAACCCAAAGCAGCACACAATTAGAAGAGAAATTACACATGATTTCCACTGACGTCTGTAGTCATGAAGTAATTTGAGTTCCTGGTCTTGCCCCTCCTCATGTCCTTCACCTCCCCCTGCTGGACCCCTGCAGTTCACCTACAGAACCAACAGGTCTGTGGACGCCATCAACCTGGCACTCCACTTCATCCTGCAGCATCTGGACACACCGGGAACCTATGCCAGGATCCTGTTTGTGGACTTCAGCTCTGCATTCAACACCATCCTCCCTGCTCTGCTCCAGGACAAGCTCTCCCAGCTCAACGTGCCTGACTCCAGCTGCAGGTGGAGCACTGACTTCCTGATGGATCAGAGGCAGTGTATGCGGCTGGAGAAGAATGTCTCAGACACTCGGACTATCAGCACAGGAGTTCCACAGGGCTGTGTACTTTCTCCCCTGCTCTTCTCCCTGTACACAAACTGCTGCACCTCCAGCCATGACTCCGTAAAACTGATCAAGTTTGCGGACGACTCCACCCTGTGTTTCAGACGTCTGCTCCAGTAAGGTGAGTTGTGAGTTGGATCACTTTCTATCATTCTCAGCTTCACAGTGTATTTCTCAACCGGATGTATTGGAATATTATACTAATATTTGGTTTATAAAACCAGATAATGGGCCAGAGAAGAGACAGAGCACAGGTGAGTCACAATTTTCAATTTATCTTTGTACGTGTTTTCCACCGAGACCTGAAGCATCACATTATGTAAATGTTTTTCCACAGAGTTAGGTTAAGTTAATCTGCTAGCTATTACCTCTACCAATTATTTAAAAATAAATGCATGTTTTTTCTTCTTGATTCCATATTGTCCCACATATAACCTACAGGTAGAATCAGTTCAGACCAATGTGCAGACGCCTTTAAAATGCAATCTGAGAAATCCATATCATCTACACACAACAGTCACACTCTGCACCTTCTCCAGAGCCACCTGTTTTGGGGACTGTTAACCTCAAAGTAGAATATAAATTATTAAAATGTAACACATAAACACAAGCCACTGCACAGTGAAGGAATAAAGGCCATGGTCCATGCTGTGGGTTCTATAGCACATTATATTAGTCTACATTATCTATACACATCATACATAACATTATTTACCAAACAGACAAAACATTTTCACTTCATCCTTTTCTGGATCAATTCTTCACTCATTATTCAAGGACATGCATTGTTTGGTTTGGTGTCTATATGAATAAAATTTATTTGTAAATTGTGTTCTTAGTGCAACACGTGTGAGACATATTATTATACATAATGCACTGTCACAAATCAATAAGAGCAACGCTGTGACCAAACTGAGAAACACAAATAATGCAGCTGCAAAACTGTCTTAGGAGCGGCCTCGCACTTTAAAAGGAGCTGTGAGCTGCTCCCATGACCCTTATATGATGTATCCTGTCATAGTCAGTGCAATCCCTCGTTCTTCCAGGAGTGTTCCATTGTAGAAGAAGATTCAGTTTTAATCATCTGGACACTATTTTTTTTTAAAACATGCAATGTTACTTCTTCATTACTTTGGCATAGAGGCTTTCATCAGCATCTTTAACCTGCCCTTCTTCTGACTTTGACAGTTGGACCTGGGAATACACAGTGTTTTCTTCTTCTGTGTTTGGGACCTCTTTAGGGCTCATCTTGGAAAAGTCAAGCTCTCCATAATGGATGGTTTCTTCTTCTGTGGCTTTAACCTGAAACACTTGGATCTGGGAGTAAACCGTCTCCTCTTTCGGTTCATCGTCTGAATGAATATTAGAAGCAGCTTTGAACGCCGTTTTGGAGAAGTCAATTTCTCCATAATGGATGGTTTCTTCTACTTCTTGTACAAATGTCTCTTGCTGCAACACAACATGTGTTTTATGTTTTTTTCAATTTCAATTTAAAATAAAATGCATTGAATTATTGAATTTTACCTGTGTGTCTTTTGGACTTTGACATTTGACTTTGAAACACCTGAAAAAAAGAAAGTACAGGGAACTGAACACTTTAAAGGTGCAACATGTGATTTTTCTGGTGGGGGTAAGCCATTTTCTTGTCTCCATGGAGATGTTTTTTCTTCGCTGGAATCCACAGTATTGCAGTAAACTTAGCTATCTTGCATATATTAGAATACAATGTGTTTGTATTGCACAAAATAACTTGACAAAAATGCATTGTTTATAGTGAACCTCTCCACAGACATGACCTGTAGCTTGGCCTGGTGGCGTCACTTGCTTGACTTTATGAAGATTCACTAGTTTAATGCCATACTGCGGAACATTCCAAGCAAAGCAAAAGAAGTAGAATTCCCTCCATCCAGAAACAGTTTTGGTTCTAGAATAAACCACCAAAAGAAAAAGCAGACTCCCACAGGAGTTGGAAAATGACATATACAACTAAAGTTATTTATAGAGAGTGAGATTACTCACCAGACAAATAGACCCAGGCTAATGACCACCAGAACTCCAATAACTGCTCCAAGAATGACACCCCAAACGTTTGATTCTTCTAAAAACATCAACTAGATTAGAAATGCAGATACTTGAAGGACCAGGTGTTTGATCAGGCTCCTGTTCCTGCTGAATTTAAATCTTACAAAGTAAAACTGGTTCTTTTAATAGGACAGTGTCAAGTTCAGGATAAAAAGGCCACAAAATGTATTCATGGAGATAGTCGACATATGGTCGACTTGCACTTGCACTAAAGCACTTCTTAAGAAGGGCTTTAGTGCAAGTGCAGGATTACTATTGCAACAACACATCATCAGTAGGGTAAAACTAACCTGTCTCACGACGGTCTAGTCTTAGTCTTAGTGCAAGTCTTATAGAGCTTTTTTTTTTAATACCAACAGTTTTACTTTCATTTAAAATAAAGGCTAAGTTTTAAATTGGTCAGTTTAAAACCGTTTCCTAGATAACTGTGATAAAATGTAAATATATGATTATATTTCTGTGATGTGTTTTATCTGCATAATAGTGATATGACGACATTTGTATATTATCTACATCATTAGTCTAAGAGAAAAATGGCATGTGTGACAAACTGCATTTGTGAAGGTGTCGTAAAGATGGAGCACAGGAATGTTTACTCCTAGGGAGGGGTGTAACACCCCAGGGGAGAATGGGTAAAACATTCACCAAGACTCTTATCGCAAGGCAAGGCAAGTTTATTTGTAGAGCACATTTCATACACAAGGCAATTCAAAGTGCTTCACAGCAGGAAAAATGCATTCAAATCACAAAGAAATTACAGAAACAGAAATACAATAAAATTAACTAAATTAAAAAATATAAATCCAACTGATTGTCTAAACTAATAAAATCACAAACAAAAGAGAAGAGTGCAAAGAAAAAAATCCTTTCAGTCATATGCGCAGCTAAACAAAACTGTTTTTAGCTTAGATTTGAACATTGTCAGAGTAGAAGCCTGTCTCACGTCTTCAGGAAGACTGTTCCAGATTTTAGCTGCATAAAACTGAAACGCAGATTCCCCATGTTTAGTCCTGACTCTGGCACCAGCAGGAGGCCGGTCCCTGAGGTCCTCAGAGTCCGAGATGGTTCATATGGCACTAACATGTCCAAGATGTACTTTGGTGCTAGGCCTAAGGAAGAAAGACTGATGTAAAGACAAGTGCCTTGATGTGAAGCTGACCAATGAGAAATGTGACCCGCCTATTCCATAATATCTAATAAAACCAACCTGCATGAGAAAAAACGTTGTGAAACCAGGAGGGTCGCCAGGCTGCTTACAACAGCCTGGGTGACCCGGTCCGACGGTTTCTCCCATGCATGCCACACAAACGTCTGATGTGTCTGTGTCGTTTCCTATTCTAAGTTGAATTGTGTTCTCTGTGTGTCAAAGAATAGCATTGGTGTACAGTGATCCCTTGTTTATCGCGGGGGTTACGTTCCAAAAAGAACCCGCGGGAGTCGAAATCCGCGAAGTAGAAACCTTTATTTTTTTTACAGTTATTATACAATGAAATACTCCATAAAACATTGAAGCTCACGCGCGCCGCTCTCACTGGCCTCTCACGCGCAGCGCCGCTCTCACCGGCGTGTCCCGCAGCTCACACGCACGCTCTCACCGGCCTCACAAACTTCAATTTGGCAAGCGGTTTTACGTACGTGTACATATTAATCCATAACGTTATTGACACACAGGTAGAGAAGACGCGGAGAGACTGTTTAGCCAATTAGAATGGAGAACACGATGCATGATGAAAATCCGCGAAGCAGCGAGACCGCGAAAAGTGAACCGCGTTATAGCGAGGGATCACTGTATGTCTAATTCCATGACATTTTCTGGTCCTTTGAGCCGGATGACAAGCTGGCCTTCGCGGAGATTGAGCGGTGAATCGGTGAAAGTCTGTGTGCAGCAGAAGGAAGTCAACCTTTGCCGTGGCTGCCCATCACACCTCATTCTCCGCGAGGAGAGCGCGTCGTTTCGAGGCAGCAGGAGAACACAGGCGACGCAGAAGGTCAGACAAAACTTTGTGTGTGAAAAAGAGTTAGCCATAAAACGTTTTATGCACTAGTTTAATATTTACTGGAAAAATATTTTAGGCTTTTAAAGCCCAGTTTGATATTACTGAGGAAATATTGTAGGCTTTTAAAGCCCAGTTTGATATTACTGAGGAAATATAGGCTTTCGGCCCAGTTTGATATTACTGTGGAAATATTGTAGGCTTATGGATGAGATACGTTTCTCACATAAGCGGGATTTTGATATTGCTGAAAAATATTGGTTGGCTTTATGTAGATAAGTTTCTCACATAAAGGAGTTAAATTGCTCACCACGAGTTTAAGTTTCTCACCGAAAGAAAATTATGATGCCTTATGTACGAGTTGTTACTGACATAAAGACGTGTGAATGTAAGCGCTGTGCACAAGCGAAGTAAGCAAGAGAGAAGTGTGAATGTGTGAATGAGGGTTAATAAGTGATTAACTAACAAGTGTGAATCACAATTAATCATACAAGGGTCACAAGGCGTTATTCTGAGAGATCTAAAATTTGCAGACACGGGTGAATCTTAAACACCAAGTTTATGTCCGGTGGAAAATCAATAAGAGATTATATTCTTTGGATGGAGACTTCCAGTGTGCTCAGAGACGTGGCAGAGAGGGGGAGATAAGGGGGGTCAAGAACACAGGAGAAGGGAAGAGAAAGCAGTTCAGAGGACGCTCTGAAGGTGAATGAATTAGGCGAACTAAACCCAGCTGGTTTAAATTTTAGTATTGAGAGCTCTGTAGAACAAATTTTAAGGGTTTTTGTTTTGATTGACAACAATCAACTATAAAGATTTTATTAAACTTGATAAGAGATGAAGATTAATTCAGATTTTTAATAGATGCCCAATATTTTGGGGAATGTGATCACAAGACAGGACACTTTCTGTCCCCGACATAGAAGACAAAAGTTGTGTTTTTACGGTATTGTGTTTTTTTTTGTGTGCACAAAACAAAGCTAGGTTTTGTTTTGTTTTGTTTTATTTTTGGACTTAATGCATGACTAGATGAAAGTACAGGACGAAAAAGAGACAGAAGTGTTCTTAAATTTAGGATAAAATACAGGCACAGGCCTGGAGTGAGACCAATATGGGTAAATGGATGACTACTGATGTTTTTGGTGGGACACGGCAGAACGGAAAGTAAACCAGAAAAGGCAAACTAGAAAATCTACCGAGTGTACGTACTAAATTTGGGTGGAAACATGGGAAGAAATTAGAGGCAATAGGAAAATTTGGAACCACATTGTCGACATTGACGAAAGAAAAACCACAGCCCTGTGACGTTATGAAGCTAGATCAAGCGACATATGACATTGTGTGACCAAACCACACCAGGACCAGGTATGACTTACGACAAAGCTGTGCATTAACTAGGACTGCAGGTTATATCAATAAGTTAAATAGTGACGTGCTAATGCCCTCCCAAGGACATGACTGTGTGTCATTAACTAAGGCAATTGACGCAGAAGTGGGGGGACATTGGACATGCTGTGATAAAATGTAAATATATGATTATATTTGTGTGTTAAAAGTTATCTGCATCATTAGCCTGGGGGGAGGGAAAGGCATGTATTTCTAATAACATGTGTGAAGATGTTGTAGAAGCAGCCGTGAGGAATGTTCCTCCCATCCTGGGGACCAGATGGGTAGAACATTCACCAAGGTTTTTATCTCTAAAGATAATACCAAAGAGTCGTAAAAGACAAGTGCCTTGATGTGAAGCTGACCAAAGAGAAATGTGACCCGCCTCCTTTTTATGTGTGATTTTAATAAAATGACTTGTAAGAGGGAGGAACGCTGAGAGTGATTTTGGAAAGTCGTTCAGGTTGCTTACAACATCTTGACTCGGCTAAGCCTTCCTCTCCCTTGCAAGCCACACAAAAGACTGACGTTTCTGTGTCGTTTAATATTCTAAGTTGAATTATGTTCTCTGACTGTTAAGTAATAGCATTGATTCATGTGTAATTTCTTGACATTTTAGTGGTCCTTCGAGCCGGATGACAAGCTGTTCTTCGTGGAGAGTGAACTGCAAATCGGTGAAGTCTGTGCACAGCTAAAGGAAGTCCACTTTTCCCGTGGCCACCCATAAGCGCCTCATTCTCCGCGGGAACAGCCCGTCGTTTCGAGTCAGCGGAGAACAGACGACAAAGAGGTCAGAAAAATGTTGTGTGTGAAAAAGAGTTAGCCACAAAACGTTTTATGCATTTAGTTTGATATTTACTGGAAAAATATTGTATGCTTTTATGCGCAGTTAGGTATTACTGAGGAAATACCCAGTTTCATATTACTGAGGAAATATTTTAGGCAGTTAGGTATTACTGAGGAAATATTGTAGGCTTATGGATGAGATAAGTTTCTCACATAAGCAAGGCAGTTAGGTATTACTGAGGAAATACCCAGTTTCATATTACTGAGGAAATATTGTAAGCTTATGGACGAGATAAGTTTCTCACATAAGCAGGGAGTTTAAATTGCTCACCACGAGATAAGTTTCTCACCGAAAGTGATTTAATGTATGCTTTGTGTACGAGTTTGTTACTGACATAAAGACGAGTGAATGTAAGCGCTGTGCACGGGCGTGGTAAGTAAGGAAGTGTGAATGTGTGAATGAGGATTAATAAGTGATTCACTAACAGGTGTGAGAATCACAATTAATCATACAAGGGTCACAAGGCGTTATTCTGAGAGATCTAAAATTTGCAGTCACGGGTGAATCTTAAACACCACGTTTATGTCCGGAGAAATCTAATAAGGAATTTCTCTAGAAGCTTGACATTAACCGTGACTGTAAAGCAAGTAGCATTTCTCTCAGACGACCGAGACCAAATAATGATGGAGCCAGAATTGTCACCCCAAACTGTAAGACCAAAAGACAAAAGAAAGGTCAAAAGAGATGAGGATCTGACAGATGCTGAATGGATGCGCAAGTATAATCCAGAAACTGTAAAATTTCTCCAAAAATGGAGGAAGAAATACGGGTTTAATGGGACTTTAGGAGTAGAAGCGACAGAAAGATTAATGGGAGGGTTGATAACTCATGATGGCATGAAGGGAAGAACTAAACAAAACCCAGGAAAACAGATAATAGCCGCTCAGGCCTGGTTAAAAGAATCCAGATCACGAGCAGAAAGAAAGGAAATACTGGAAAAAAGAACCGGTATTTTTGCAGTTGCTAGAAAAGAAGATAATACTGGGGAAAATTGGCCGCAGCGACGACCCCCACTGGTGGTGCCGGGGGAGGAGGCGGGACCAGGACCAGGGGAAATCCAGGAAGCAGTAGAGGCACATTCACATGACGAAAAGAGTGTGTCAACTTTTAGACAACAGAAAAGAGCTCAAAATTGGGAAGCAAAATTACCGGTAGAACAAAGTCCTCCTCCATATAATACTTACCCAAAGCCAGTATCAAAATTGTATCCAGCACTACCTACGTTAAGTGTTCCCGTAGATTATGCCCCAGAGGGAGCAAAATTAGTGCAGGCTGATCCATTTAAGGAAGGATCGAGCAGAGTGTTGCGGGATCGTGAAAGTTTAAAGAAACCTCAAAGATACTGTGAGGAATATTCAACAGCAGAGGCATATCCAGCAATTGAAGTCCCAGACGGGGCGGGAGGGACGACATACGTGTATAGGTCATGGACTTTAGGTGACGTTAAGGCCGCTCTAGAAGGAGTAACGAAACGAAATGTACACATTGATAGATGTCTTAATGAATTATCACTCCTGATAACACAGTACAGACTAAATGAGGCAGAAATACAACAGGTCCTAATGCAACTTCTGGGCCTTCATTGGATACAATTAAAGGGGAATTGGGATCCGTTTAATGCAGGAGTAGCTAGACCATATAATGATGTACCGGGGGATGGGGCTACGACAATGGCCAGAGTGCAAGAAGGAGCAGGAGGGGGAGTTTGGGGCAGGGCAAGGGCACATTTTACGAGGCCGGCGGATTATCTGAAGATAGCGCAAACTAAACAGGGGGATGTAGAAACAGTTCAAGAGTTTAGAAGCAGGCTTACGGGGATATTTAAAGATAACAGTGGAATCCCAGAAGACGCAGCTGCTGATAGCGTTTATCAGCAGCAGTTGAAAAGAGCAGTAATGGACGGACTTAAGCCCCAAATCCAATGGTGGCTGAAGAAAAATGATGTACATATGGCAACAGGAACACTCGAACAGTTCACAGAACAAGCAGTGCATGCAGAATCAGTGGAAAAAGAAAAACAGAAAAAAAGTAAATTAACAGAGGCGTATGTTATGGTGCCATTAGAAGAATGCGTCCAGACAAGCGTAGGAAAGAGGGGAGCAAGGGGAAAAACAGGTTACAGAGGGGGATATAGAGATAAGAAAAGAGAGGAACAAAGAGAGGAGGATTGGAAATTGGGAAAGTGTTTTCTCTGTCACAAAACTGGACATGTGGCGAATAAATGCCACAAAAAGAGGGACAGGAGAAGAACTGAGGAGGATAGTGAAGAAGAGGAAGAGGCATGACTAGATAGGAAAAGTGAGTGCAGGACAAAGGAGGGTGGCTTGGACAAGAAACAGACAAAGAATGAGGGGGACGAAGAGACAGAAATGTTTTTAAATTTAGAATATGTCAACTATAAACACAGGCCTGAAGTGACGATATGGGTAAATGGGAAATTACTGATATTCTTAGTCGACACAGGAGCAGAACGGACAGTGTAGGTGTGACTGCACCAGGGGAGGCTGTAGTAAAGATGATATCAGCAAATGGACAAACAAAAAGAAATCCACTGAGTGTACCTACTAAATTTAGGTGGGAAGAAACAGGGGAAGAAATTTTAGCAACAGCTGTGATGGATTCAAAGTGTCCGCATAATCTTTTAGGAAGGGACCTAACCACAGCACTAGAAATGGCTATACTGCCTCTGACAGACGGGACAATGACCGTTATGAAACACCCGTTACATGAACCCATCAGCGGAGCATATGTCACAGAAGGGACAGGATTGCCATACTATTCATGGACACTAGATTTACCTACAGGTGACTCAGGAGAAATAGTAACCACACTGTTGACATTGGCAAAAGAAAACACAACCAGCCCCCGTGACATTAGAAAGCGAGATCAGTTACAAATGACGTTGCGTTACAAAGCCACACCAGGACCAGACATGACTTACGACGAAGCTGTGAATAAACTAGGTCCGCAGATTATTACAATAACTAATCTGTATTATCATGAGGGAACCTCGTATTGCGATGTAGACGTGAGTGAAAACGTAACATTGCTAATGTCCTCCCAGGAAAAACGGCATCTGCCATTAACTAAAGCAAACAATGCCAGGTGGGAGGATATGGGACGGATAGTCAAAGATAACAGACGAGCTAAAGACTGGGAAAACACAGGAGAAGGGAGAAAGCAGATTAGCAAGAGGACAGGATGGACAAGATGTCCGTTATCTTTACGTATCACAGTGACAATTTCAGCAACACCACCTCAGGGGGGGTTGACGTGATGGGTAATAGGAAAAGTTAAAATTAACAGGGAAAGAATTTGACATTCTAAAGTAAATACCTGAAGGATTGTTGAGATTCAATCAAGAATTGAATAGATTTAAATAAGACAATATCATCTAAATTTAGACGTTATAGAAGTTATGAAAACCAGTGATAACAGGACTTAAACATTATAGGACTCAGGACGGAGGCAAGAGATGGTTAGACTGATAAAATGATGTGCCTTATGGACAAGGGGAAGGTTTAGGATCATTTTGATTGTTATACACATATAGACTTGCTAGAACAAACTAATACACAATGTTTGTAAAGCACCACATGAGCAGGTGTGAGAGATTGAGTTTGAAACTCACCTGAAGCACATATAGAAGATTAGCACATATTACATTAGATGGGTGATTTTATTCAGGCCACACCCACAGAGGAGATGTGAAATTGTTAATTATGTGAAGAATTCTAAGTTGTGAACTGACCCTTATGGCCAGCTCAACGGGGGAATTATTGAGATAATTATTATTGTTTGATGTATTTGAATCACACACACACACACATACATACACACACACACACATACATACATACGCGCGCACACGTGGACACCAGAAATGTAGTAGTTTAAAACTTTTAGAGTTTGAAACATTCAGAGATTGAAACATTTAGAGTTTGAAACATTTGGAGTTTGAAACAAATGGTGGTAAAACAGATCGCAGAGGCAGTGTCGGATTATAGACACACAGGGTGGGGGCCCAGCGCCGTGGAAGGGGGGGCTCAGCCAGGGATGTGACCACTGAACTGTGAAAGGTCAAGAGGTGACATTGCGGAGTGTAAGACAGACGCAATTCCATCTCTTCCTTGATTACATCTTGGATTAGTGAACGTTGTAAACTATCTGGATTATAGAATTTTGTTTAAATGTAGAAGTTTGAGAAATGGGCAAAGCCATCTCTCAAAAAGGAGGGAGATGTACGTGTAAACAAATATTCAGAATCAATAATTACTAAAAAAAAAAATACACTGAACTGTCGAAAAGACTTTGTTTATCACCGCAGCAGAACGTGTTGGAGATATGGTGTTTACAGAGACGATCCAAGTGGGACAGCCAGTGGACGGAGCCACACCGTGTCGTCCTCACACCGACCATTGGAGGGACGAGAACATGGGTGCTCTCATGGGAAAGTGAGAGAAGCGCCGGACAACACAGCGGCGGACAACACAGCGGCGGACAACACAGCGCCGGACAACACAGCGCCGGACAACACAGCGGCAGATCCATAAGATCTACAAGACGCAGGACTTCGGTGTATTCTTCATTTTTGTATGCAGTGAACACAGAGGCCACAGCGCGTAAAGTGCTACACTCTGCTACAATGAACGGGAGCCAGAGACAGCAAAAAGACGTACGTGTTATCATCATCGCAGCGACGGCGGTAATATGGGTGCTGACACCTGTATTATGCATCGGACAGTCGGGACCACGTGAGAGAACAAACAGCAAGCCAAAGGTACTCTGGGCACCCAACCCATGTTCTAATAGATCAGCATCCACTTGGATGCCACAATTGTGTATACCTGTGAATGAAACATACATTTTTGAAATTCCATACGTAGATCTGAAATACAGGGGGAAGAAAATAAGTGATACCAATAAAAAGCAATTAACGCCAGACACCTTTCTATACATGGCAACGGGTGCACATATTGCAACAAATATGTGGATACAAGAAGCATTAGCAGTGGCAAGACCTCTGCGAAAGGATTGCATAATATGCATGACAGCACGACCACAGTTATTATTAGTAGATGCGATAATAGTAAACACAATATGCATCCAACACCTAGCCAACAGAACCATGAATAATAAACTATGTGCCAATTATGACAGAGCATTTCCAAAATTGACAAATAATATGGAACAGCCATTGTTTACATTACCTAAAAGCGCCTTTTTTGTCTGCTACAACATAACTACATGCAAAGTTAATGAAATATGCCTTAAGATGGGAAATGTACCAGTTCATATGTGTAACCTAACTGTGCAGATAGCGGGAGGAGGTCTCTTGGATACCCAACGCCAGGATGTATGGTGGTGGTGTGGGGACACCGTGCTGAGAGGACACTTGGAAGCAAAGGGAGTAGGACTCTGTGCCTATGTATCGCTCTTGTGGCCAGCCGCGGCCATAACAAGCATCACCCAGAACCATACTGAAAGGTCAAGGCGAGACGTTAGTGGACAATCTGGTATGCTCCCAGTAGCACCTGATACTACGTATATAGATCCTATTGGGGTACCCAGAGGAGTCCCTGATGAGTATAAGCTGGCTGACCAAATAGCAGCAGGGTTTGAGGGCCTTCCGCTTGTCTCTGCGATATTTCCCATCACGCCGCACAAAAATGTGGACAGAATTAATTATCTGTCTTTCCAATTACAAAGGTTGACTAATCTGACTCACAATTTAGGACTTGCTCTCGGGTCACAGTTGCATCACACCGCTTTAATGGCGTGGCAAACTCGAATGGCAGTAGACATGTTATTAGCTGAAAAGAAAGGAGTTTGTTCGATTTTCAAAGGTCAATGTTGTACATTCATTCCTAATAATACAGCCGCGGACGGCTCAGTCACAAACACTCTGTCACAATTGAGAACTATGTCTAGAAAAATTAAAGAACACACTGGAATAGACAATAAAATCTCAGAATGGTTAGAAAGCTGGTTTGGCAGGTGGACTGGTATCGTGGTTCCGGTACTGACCTCACTGTTGGTAATAATTGCCTGTTTTGTGTTTTGTGGATGTTGTTGCATACCAATGTGTAGACACACTATAGAACGTACAGTGGAAGAAGCAATCACAAGCCGAGGGCATCATAGTTATGCCTTAGTAGCTATAGAAGAAGATGAAACTGACAATGCATGACCCTTTGAGTGTAAAATGTATTATGTTCACACCAATATGAAAAACATGTTGAAAACTGAAAAGAGTGATGTGTTCGGATATGAGAAAGTGGGCTAATGCTTTGATAAACAGGAGGGAAATGTGATAAAATGTAAATATATGATTATATTTGTGTGTTAAAAGTTATCTGCATCATTAGCCTGGGGGGAGGGAAAGGCATGTATTTCTAATAACATGTGTGAAGATGTTGTAGAAGCAGCCGTGAGGAATGTTCCTCCCATCCTGGGGACCAGATGGGTAGAACATTCACCAAGGTTTTTATCTCTAAAGATAATACCAAAGAGTCGTAAAAGACAAGTGCCTTGATGTGAAGCTGACCAATGAGAAATGTGACCCGCCTCCTTTTTATGTGTGATTTTAATAAAATGACTTGTAAGAGGGAGGAACGCTGAGAGTGATTTTGGAAAGTCGTTCAGGTTGCTTACAACATCTTGACTCGGCTAAGCCTTCCTCTCCCTTGCAAGCCACACAAAAGACTGACGTTTCTGTGTCGTTTAATATTCTAAGTTGAATTATGTTCTCTGACTGTTAAGTAATAGCATTGATTCATGTGTAATTTCTTGACACATGCGTGGGTCATAAAAGATAGTCAGAGATAACAAAGGCTACGGGCTATTGACTGTGAAAGAAGGAAAGAATCTGGGTAGAGGCCAGGATGGAGCAGATGTCGTTATCTTTACGCATCACAGGGACACCAACAGCAACACCGCAGGGGGGGTTGACGTGATGAGTAATAGAAGAATTTGACATTCTAAAGTAAATACCTGAAGGATTGTGGAGATTCAATCAAGAACTGAATAGATTTAAATAAGACCATATCATCTAAAAATTAGACGCTATAGAAGTTATGAAACCAGTGATAACAGGACTAAACATTACAGGACTCAGGACAGAGGCAAGAGATGGTTAGACTACAGGAAGGGCCTGGGGGAGGAGTGTAAAGCAGTGTAATGCAGGAGAATACATTTTACGAGACCGGCAGATTACCTAAAGATAGTGAAAACTAAACAGAGGGATGGGGAATCAATACATGGGTTTAAAAGCAGAATGACAGGGATATTTTAAAGATAACAGTGGAATACCAGGGGATGCAGCGCCTGATTATGAATATCAGCAGCAATTAGAAAGGAAAAGCAGGTTACAAGTGAAGGGTAAGAGTAAGTGAAAAGAGGGACAGAAAAAGCAGGTTTGGAAATGGGTGTTTCCACCGTTACCAAAAGGAAGACAGAGAGGAAAGCAGAGGGGAAGACAGAGAGGAAGATGCATGAGACAAAGAAAAGACAAGAAAGTAGGCAACAAGGGGAAAAACAGGTTGATAAAAAGAGACGTGCCTTATGAACAAGGGGAAGGTTTAGGATCATTTTGATTTTTAATACGCATATAGACTTGCTAGAACAAACTAATACACAATGTTTGTAAAGCATCATATGAGCAGGTGTGGGAGATTGAGTTTGTAACTCACCTGAAGCACATATAGAAGATTAGCACATATTACATTAGATGTGTGATGTGTGACTTTATTCAGGCCACACCCACAGAGGAGATGTGAAATTTGATGCTTAATTATGTGAAAGACTCTAAGTTGTGAACTGACCCCAGCTCAACGGGGGAATTATTGAGATAATTATTATTACACACACACACACACATACACACACACACACACACACACACACATATACATACACGCACGTGGACACCAGCCATTTAGAGTTTGAAACAAATGGTGGTAAAACAGATAGGTTTGGCAGTGTCAGATAACAGACACATACACATGGGGCCTGCGCCTTGGAGGGGGGGCTCAGCCAGGGATGTGATTACTGAACTGTGAAAGGACTGAAGTGACATTGCGGAGTGGAACCACAGACGCAATTCCATCTCTCCCTTGATTACATCCTGGATTAGTGAACGTTGTAAACTACCTGGATTATTGAATTTTGTTTAAATGTAGAAGTTTGAGATATGGGGGTGCAATGTCTCAAATGGAGGGATGATGTACGAGTAAACAAATATTCCGAATCAATAATTACTAAAAAAAAAATTGTAAACAGGAGAACTGTTTGAAATACATGAACTGTTGAAAAGACTTTGTTTATCACGTGTTGGAGATGTGATGTTTACAGAGCCAAGTGGAACAGCCAAAGTGGAAGGAGCCACACCGTGTCGACCTCACCAGTGGAGGGACAAAATCATGGGTGCATCGCTCTCATGGGAAAGTGAGAGAAATGGCTGAACACTGAGAGACAACACAGCGGCAGATCCATATGCAACAGACGCAGGACGTCTTTTTGTATGCCGTGAACACAGATTCTACGTTGCGCAAAGCATTATACTCTGCTACAAGAAATCAACAGTTATCATCATTACGGCGATGACGATAATATGGGTGCTGAACACCTGTATTATGCACCGGACAATCGATCAACATACACAACTGTGTATACACACATGGAATATAGAGGGAAGAAAATAAGTGATCAACTTAATGATGAAAGGTTATGAAATGTATAATGTATACTGTACAATGTATAATTGACATGACAGTAGCTGAAGAAACACAATGGCATATTGTTGCCACTGTTGTTTGCACTACCTAAGAGGGCCTTTTTTATCTGCTACAACATAACTACATGCAATGTTAATGAGATTATGAATTGAGATGGGAAATGTACCAGTTCAGATGTGTCATAGGTGTGACCGAAGCGAGCAGCGGGAGGAGGTCTTTTAAGAAACCAAGCGAGGACGTATGGTGGTGTGGGCACTCAGTGCTGAGAGGACACTTGGAAGCCAAAGGGACTAGGACGTTGTGCCTATGTATCTCTTTTGTGGCCAGTCATGGTCCTTACAAAGGCCAGCATCACCCAGAACCATACCGCAAGGTCAAGGTCGAGAGGTTAGTGGACAGTCTGGTTCCAGTAGCACCTGTTACAACGTATTTGATTTTATTGGGGTGTCCAGAAAGGTCGAACTGACTGACCAGAGAGCAGCGGGTTTAAGGGCTTTCCGCTTGTACTTCTTTATTTCCCATCACACCGCACAAAATTATAGACAGAATAAATTGTCTGTTTTTCAAATTAAAGAGATTGACCAATCTGACTCAAAATTAAGGACAGTAATGGCAGTAGACATGTTGTTGGCCGAGAGAAAAGGAGTGTGTTCAATGTTTGAGAACTGTGCATAACCTTTTGAGTGTAAAAGTGTCATTTTAACAACAATATGAAAGACATGTTGAAAACTGAAAAGAATAATGTGTTTGACATATGAGACAGTAGACTAATGCTTTGATAAACAGGAGGGAAATGTGATAAAATGTAAATATATGATTATATTTCTGTGATGTGTTTTATCTGCATAATAGTGATATGACGATATTTGTATATTATCTGCATCATTAGTCTAAGAGAAAAATGGCATGTGTGACAAACTGCATTTGTGAAGGTGTCGTAAAGATGGAGCACAGGAATGTTTACTCCTAGGGAGGGGTGTAACACCCCAGGGGAGAATGGGTAAAACATTCACCAAGGCTTTATCTCTAAGGAAGAAAGACTGTTGTAAAAGACAAGTGCCTTGATGTGAAGCTGACCAATGAGAATGTGACCCGCCTATTCCATAATATCTAATAAAACCAACGTGCATGAGAAAAAATGTCGTGAGACCAGGACGGTCGCCAGGCTGCTTACAACAGCCTGGGTGACCCGGCCCGACGGTTTCTCCCATGCATGCCACACAAACGTCTGATGTTTATGTGTCGTTTCCTATTCTAAGTTGAATTGTGTTCTCTGTGTGTTAAGGAATAGCATTGGTGTACGTCTCATTCCATGACAATAACAATACGCCAGGGTGACTCACCTGTTAAACTGTTAAGTGTAATGACTGGGGATGATATGTTTCCAAGTGTATTTGAGGCCACACAGTAATAGTCTCCTTTTTCAGTGAAGTTGAAGCTGTAAGTCTGTCCTTCACTGACATTGACTGGTCCTTGTGAGCTGTGTCTGAACCAGGTGAAATGATGAACAGGAGGCTTGGCTCTGCTGGAGCAGTTCAGCGTCACTGACTGACCTGATGACAGTGAACCGGACGGACTGACCACAACTGAAGTGTCTTTAGGACCATCTGAGGACACACAGGAACATTAGAGCAACTATCATCAGAACAGACTGGCTCCATCAGCGTGATTCACTCACATGAGACACTGAGAGTAACATCACTGTTCGACATTTTGAACCCTCCACTCACAGGATACGATGCATTACATTTTATCTGCCGTCCATCATGAGAGTCTGTCAGAGTGATGTTCTGTGTGATTTTAGTGGTAAATGTCCCATCTGAGTTGGTCTCTGTGATGTTGTTAGTGCCTTGGTGGAGGTCCCATGTGAGTTCAGGAGGGGCGTGTGGACAGGGAGTGACAGCTGAGCAGGAGATAGTCACCACCTCTGACTCTGTCTCATCACCAAAGACTTGTAAGGACGGACTCCAGGGAGAGTCTGAGAAGAGGAACAACAATTTGGGAACATAACATAGATAGAAAGATAGAAATAATAAACTTAGAACTAAGAGCTTAAGCTTATGCTCAGCAGAGGGCTGTGAATATTATACAGTGCACAAGGGAAAATGTCATCCAAGCATTCAAACCAAGCATGGGAATTTAGGGTTATTAAGTATGAATGTGCGTTCAAATTCAAACAATATTCAGTTGGGTATGTCTTTACAGAAACTATTTTGTCTGCCCTTTTCAAGTGGTTCAAGAGGTATGTGCTGTGTCGGGGAGTAAGTAACAGAAAACATGAAACAAAAATATGTGTTCAGAATATTAGTTTGTAGTAACTGTTTTGTGGAATAAACCCTGTGTGTGTGTGTGTGTGTGTGCGTGTGTGCGTGTGTGTGCGTGTGCGTGTGTGTGTCTTACCTATAACTGTTATTTGAAGAAACTAGTCACAAATAGCTGTTGCCTTAAAAGTACCATCGTCCACTCTGGAGTAATATTTGTCGTCATGTGTTTGGCTTAAGTTGTAAAACATTGTGGTGCAGTCTTTGTTTTTCAGGTTCCCAGTGATATTCATGGGATAAGACTTTTTGGAGTCTCCACTGACTGAAAATGCTGAATTTGCATTATATACAGGTTTATCTTCAAACCACATGCCAGTGACAGGGTTTGTAGGGTTTATGTCTAGTGAAACTAAAGATTTAAAGCTACATGGGATAAACAAACAAGAGCCACTCAGAGCCTCCATTGGACTTGGAGTTGTGATGGATAAAACAGGTCCACAATCCTCAGATTCTGCACCTGTAAAACATACAAATATTTAAAGTAACAACAGTAATAGAAAGTGCTTATAGAGCCAGTTGTTCACATGCATGTTTATTCTTACAAATAATAAATATTTCAAAGCTACATTATCATGGGCCCAATACACTTTTTGCCTGCATTTAATAATTAAGAACATTAAAAAATAAAAACTCCACTCACCTGAACACAGCAGTAACATTAGTAACATTTGAATGAACATATTCCCGAATGGCAGAATCTGCAATAACAAAATATCAATAGTAGTAGTAATAATAAATTAAAAATTGCTTCATTGTTAAATATAGCATTATAATTGGCTTAAGTATTGACGAACCGTCAGCTCTGAATAATAGAATAACAGTCAGTTCCTCTAAGAGATTGACTTCTTCATTTCACAAGATAATTGCAGCTGCTTTTGACAGACAAAACCACAGATGAAAAGATAAAGTTAGGTAACAAAATTGTAATTTAACTCTGTGAACTCAACATATACTCTCAGGTTTTTATGTATTTAAAGTGAATATTTATATTTGTTAGGTATTCGTTAGTGGATGCTAAACAGCTCCAGCAGAACTTAATCTATGCTCCAAAAATAATAAACATGGGTCCATATGTAAATTATTACTAGATTAAAATGTCAATTTCAAAGTAAAAACTACAATAAGTAAATGATATATATAACTCAGTCATGGTATATTAATAGCAACAATCTTAAAAATCACAATGATTCTTCTCCCAATTCTAGAACCTAGGACTAGTTTGTGCTTCCACAGATTTAATAAGGTTGTTCAAACTTGGTTAGCTCTGCACCAGAAAGACAAAACAATCTTAAAAGTAATGGTTTATATTCATAAACATGAAAGTAGTTTGTTGTTTGTATTTGTGAAATATTCTCTATTGTAGAGAAGTCTCAGATGAGAAACAACAAAAATCAAGTGAAAACCGCACAAGGTATTAAAAATGATAGAATGTGGAATTTTACCATAGTTCTTATCTATATATTTATTGACAAGTCGACGTGGACTCATGTCAGTATAATACAAACAAAATGATTCAACCATTAATGAATTAAAGAAAGAAAAAAGTTTCTCTTTTTCCCCAAAAACCCTCAAAAATGACTTTGTTTTTCTATGTTATGAGTCTAACTATTTGCAAGCCGCACATTTGGAGAGGCATTACTGTCAGATAATATAGTTAATATAATGAATTCAGCATTGAAACATGCAAATAGATACAATTTAAAATGTAAAGTATAAAAAAACTTTTATACTTTTATACCCGGAAAAATCAGCTGCATTTAAATATCTCTAACATTGACAATACTATTTTTTATACAATATTGCAAGAGGAGAATGGAATGGAAACAAGAACAGTAACAAATGTTGGTTTCAATTCAACTTAAAAAGCTCCACTTTATTTAACAGAAAGTGGCTATTAAAGTAAAGAAAGTGCCAGAAAGTGAATCACATACACATATATTCGGTATACTTTACATTCCTTTATTGACACAATTAGCACACACCCGCCCTAACTTTAACCCTTCACCCTTGGAAAAGAGCTCACGATCTCAATGGTAAAATAAAGGTTCATAAATAAATATACAACACTGAGTTCTTCACTTGTTGGATACTTTGAGTGAAGAGTACACAGTGTCCTGGTCCTTTTCCTGCACTGGCTTTGACTCATGTGGAAATGTGGAGAAGTCGATCTGACCATAATGGACCTCGTCATGTTTGTTTGTATCTGATGGAATGTTTGTAGTTGTGAGGCTCTGAGGAAACAAGAAATTGCATTATGTTTGAAATCCAAAATCTTCCAAAAGTATCACATAATGTTTCACACTCCGGTGCGATCACGCTTGCCCAGGGTTTGCTCTTGGTTTGAGCCCAGTTTAGACCTGAAATACACATGATTTGGTCCTGTTCTAGTCCTGGTCTAGTCAAGGTTTAGTTCCTGGTCTCATCCTGGTTAGGGGCTCGGGCCCACTCGGGTGAATTGTTGATTGAATCAACAATTCACTGAACAATGCCCTGTCACTCACCAAGCCGAAGGCAGCGTTGCAACTGTTCGATCAAACATGCATCCAAACAACATATATTTCACTTACATATATTTCAAATGTAATTGAAATATATAACCAGCCCTCACCAGAAGTGGCCTGGCTGGTTTTCCATGAAGTAGCCATAACAATATCCCTTTATCCTCTTTGTTAAACATGTTTATATTCATCCAACATGTTAATAGTAAAAAACAAAAGAGAAAAAATATTGACATGCACCAGAATGTTTGATAATGTTGATTTTACCTGGCAAAAACAGGGAAGTGAACAAAACGACTGTTTCCATAATAATTTGAATGATCTGACACACACAGACCTAGAGGTTCATGAAAAACAAAACAAGTAGATGATTATACACGTTTTATGGCACTGTGGAATATTTATTGGTTTTCTGAAATCCACTAAAATGTTCAACACTATTTCATATGAAATTAATCTTTAAATAGTAATGAATCAAAAACTTACCAAATAACTCATGCGAAGATCAAGCAAAACGATAGAAATTTGTTGCAAAAATAGAGAAATGTAAGAGAAATGTTGGTTTCACAAAACTGCCGTGTTAAAAAGTTCTCCAAATGTGACACATGATCTCGATAAAGCAGAAATGCCACTCTGCATTCAGTGTTGGGGAAGTCACTCATTTCAACAATCCCTAAACATACATAATGTTAAGATAAATTACTTTTGTTAAATCCTAAATCAAGAACAAAAAGCCCGAAAATTAAATTTGCCTTATCTTAATCTCATTATTGCGACATCGTGAATATTTCAGAAGACTCAAGAGGGTGAAGACCTCAGCCACCAACAAGGTTTTTAAAACAGTGTAAAACAAATTAAAACCATGTTGCGTTTAAATGCTTTTTGGAGTGATTACATTCACTCACATTCATTTCCTGGACAATCAAACTGAAATACATTACTACACTTGCCTAACCTTAATCTAAACCCGAGCCTTAACCAAAGTGACAGTGATATTTTAACTTTAAACCGTGTTGTTAATGGAATATTCAAGAATTCGCCATTTGATTTTTGGTCCTCACAACAAGATGCGAAACAAGGTGATAATAATGTATTGTGAATGATCAGCTTTTAAATATAAAGTAAAATCAGTGAATAATCTGTGCCATTATTTAAACTCATCATATCCAAGAAGTACATTTGACAGCATATTCACAAAATGTTTTCAAGGAACAGAATCCTTAAGTGTTTCTTGTTCTATTATTATCTTTTTATATATATTTTACATGATTTTATCCCATATTATATGTGTAAGTGTGTTTTTATGTAATTGTATATTTAATTGATTGTTTTATTCAATGTTTTATTGGCATTTTATTTAAATATCTTGTTTCATCTGTATTTTGTTTTTAACAGGGTAATCATGAAAAAAAAATTCTCATTGGTTTTACCTGTATAGATGAACAATTAAAATAATTTAAAAACAATGATGATAGTGGTAAATGCATACTTTAAAACTTTCATGTTTCATGTGAAATTAGTATAAATAATGCTCAACTGCCACAACATAATCTCCTCTTATTTGCCTGCATCTCAACACTGTCTGGGTCTTTTAAAGTGTGATAATCCTCCTGTGGAATCATCCAGTCTGTGCATATAATTCTAGGATAAACAGTAGGTTTGTCAAACACTGCAGGCTACTTCTTCACTGACAAATAACTGCATAAATGTGAAACGATTTACAATATGTCGTGCATCGTCAATAAAACCCCTTTTTATAAAACAGGCTAGTTCAGAGATTTCATTCACAAATAAACAAGTACAGTCATCTGTCTGGGCTGACGTTGGTTAAAAATGATGAAAAATATCAAACTTACATAGTGTGCATCTGTGTGTTCCTCTGTTGAAAGTGTAAGCTGTGCTCGTAGTGTCGACTGTTATCTCTGAGGGAAAATGTAATATAATATTTCTCTGATATGCCCATTTTTACGATTATCTGTCACCCATTTGCATCACATTACTGTTGTTCCTCTGTCTGTCCAACTGTAGTTCCGTGTTGAGGTCGCGGCAAAGCTCAAATTCAAAAAAGCATTGATTGATTGAACCATTGGAGACTGAAGACCATTATAATCTGGCCTCCATCTCTAAACATGAGCTCTGTTTTTCTTTTCACCTGTTCATAGCCACCAAAACACCATTAAAGAGTTAGTTACACATTTTGGGAAGAAATATCCCTGTTTTTCCACCTTTTGAGTGCCGTTTGGGTTTCAATCATGTGTTGTTGTTTTTTAACTTTATCATCATTAACCATAAAAAAGCAAAATGTTTACGTTGTTACACCAAAGTCTATGTTTTAATATTAAGGGAGGTCACTATTCTGTTTTTACTCGAGTGTTTGCTCCTCTAAACCTTTTTGTCTGTTTCTTTTTTAATGGGACAACACATTAAATCACTGGCCTCCATGTGACACAGTCTTCTAAATAATCCTTTTCGCTCCAAAACAGGACCAAGACCACTACATGTTCAACTATTCCTCTTTCATCGAGTCTTAAACTGTAACTGAGCGATTCTCAAACCGCTCGACCAGGACCAGGTTTAAAAATACGACAGCAGAAACACATTTTACAAAAAAAGCTGAAACTTTTATTTCATAACAGAAAACAGAAAACCAGAGAATAAAATTAATTATTACGTACTGTTTTATAGTTACAAGCAGTGTGACATATTACTACAAGCCAGGCCTAAGATGACATTTCAATGATTTATTTGGCAAAATTTGATCCAAAATATGGTAATCGTGTACAATTTATTTTCCTTTTCGAAATTTGCCAGGCGTGCCATTAGCAGTCTTCATCTTCTTTTGGCAGGTGCTTTCGTTATATTAAAATATAATGTATTAAATTTTGTTCATCTTTATTAAACCTTGTTCAAAGAGAGCAACACGTCTGTTTCCCTGTGATATTTATACCGCTGTAATATAAATGTGTGCTCTTACAAAGAGCCTACACCGGAAGTTCCGTTCAATAAACGTGATTCAACGGAACCAGAAAATTTGACATGAATAATTAGAGGGATCATGATTAAAAATAAATCAGAGGAGTTTATTGTTTGTATATCATTTCGCGCCAAAATTCAGCCCCTGTTTCTGATGTAAAATGATGCCATCTGCTGGTTGAATATAGACATGGTTGTCCTAAAATTACCAATGTAAATAGTTTTAATTTTGATGTATACATTGACATAGCTTTGGTGAAAGTGAATTATTTGCTTTTCGAATTATTGAAAAGAGTTTTACAAAATTATTTCGTATATAATTAGTCTTTTTCTGGTTTGTTGCAAAGATATTCTGCACAAAGGCCTGCAATTGTTTTTACTATACAAATAAAGCACCTACAAAATAGTGATCTCTGCCTTATCAAAATTCAGTATATCATATTTCAGTTTTGTATCAAGGGGTGTGGGATATTTATTTGTAGAGCACAATGTGTACATAAAGTAATTCAAAGTGCTTTAAATACAGTAAAAGATCAAATCAGAATACAAACTGATGAAAACATTAATAGATATCATACATTTTACTTTTAAACGAGTAGAGCGCAGATAAAATCCCTTCAGTCTTATGCACAGCTAAATGAAACTGTTTTTGCACATCCCCTTAATAGATAACTTCACTTGCATTGGTACTAATTCCCCCTGATTTTGACCTGCAGGCAAGGTGATCATGCACGGCCCCTTCGCCATGAGACCATTCTTCGGGTACAACTTTGGAGACTACCTCGCCCACTGGCTGAGCATGGAGACCAGGAAGGCTCCCACTCAGCTGCCAAAGATGTTCCACGTCAACTGGTTCCGAAAAGACCCCAGCGGATCCTTTTTGTGGCCAGGATTAGGAGAAAACGCCCGTGTGCTGGAATGGATCTTCAAGCGCTGCGGCAGAGAGAGAGAGGACCAAGCTGCCAAGAAGAGCATTGTCGGCTGGGTGCCAGTAGAGGGCGCCATCGACACTACAGGCCTGGGCAGCGCTGTTGTTGTTGTTGTTGTTGTTGTTGTTGTTGTTTTATGGCGGTTGGCATCCGAGTGTTGCATTACCGCCAGACTTTATTCCTCAGACGTTTCGTAGTCCTCAGACTCTGTCGTAGTCCGTGGATATGGGTGCGCTTTTTGACGTCCCCAAGCCGTTCTGGCAGAAGGAAACCAAAGAGTTGAGGGCCTACTTCTCGCAGCAGGTGGGGTCGGATCTGCCGGGGCAGGTGGAGGACGAGCTGAGGCAGTTGGAGCAAAGAGTGTACAATTAAAACCACAAATAAGAGATTCTACATGCTGGGTTCACATACAAAGCAGTAAAGGAATGTCTAAACTAGTTAAAGACAATTCATCCAACATTTTCTAAAACTTGCCAGCGAGTGCCTTTATTGTGATTCAGGTAAATAAAAAACAAATGAATAAAGTACATAATTGTAATTTGAAAGACTTGAAAGACTGCAAGTTTGTTTTATTATTAAGTTTTAAATCTGCTATTTCTGCAGCATTTAAAAAAAAAGAAGAAGAAAATATATATATATATATATATATATAAATATATATATATATATATATTTATATATATATATATATATATGTATATATATTAAATTACAGACAATATAGGTAATATTACAATGATCCCCTGTAAAAAAGTTTAGTTTGAAGACATTGACGAATTGAAAGCAGTAAAACATCTTGTTGAATTATTTAGACCTGCTGAGTAGATACATAGTCACATTTCTAAATTAAAGTGATTTAACTCCGATAAATGTTCCTTTTTGCAGTGTGTATGAAAACGGTGCTTGTCTGATAAAGGATTATAATAATGTCCAATATTGGATGAAAAGTGAAGCTGTGCTTGAATAACAATGCAATAAATACAGGTCTAACTTTTTGGTAACATTTTACAACAATGCTGCCTCCAAATCTTATCAGTGCATTTTTAAATTGAGAAAAAATAGATAAGCTAGATATATTTGCACCAGTCTGGCCGAAGTGCTTTAAGATCATGAATAGTCTGCAAACGTTTACTGGCTGAAGCCCAAAGACTTTTTAATGATGAATAAACCAGGGCCAAACAATGCATAATCTTCCCACTTTTTATGTTTGTGATTAAATTGTCTAATTTCAGGTGATGTTTACACAATAATATGTAAGATACTGGACCAATAAATGAGAGTGAGATTAGATATTTTTACAAACTGTAGACCAAAGTTTTATTTACAGTGCAAGTAATACAAATATGTCTGAACACAGCTTCCCATTTTTCTTGACAATAAGTTATTATTTTAGAATGGCCTTAAGTTCATTTCCATTCACACACATTGTTCTACAAATTGTACCTGCTGCAAAATAGCTTTACTGAATCTGGCCTGATTCTCTCATCTTTTCCTGTATAAATAAATGAAAATGTATCTTTAAGAATGAATGATGATACTTCTATCCCTAGAAAAAACCTTCCCAAGTATTGACTATTAAATGTATGAATTAAAACGTCACTATTTAACTTGGAGATGTTATTACTATAACTGTGCTCTTAATCTTCCACAATATAGCATTAAACGTCTCTATCTCCATGGACACACGGTTTTAAGGTTATTTCAGCATCTCCATGGAAACAAGCGGGCGACGCACCCCCCTCCAGTAAAGTTACAAAGTGCACCTTTAAGAAGAAATGAAACAAAACTACTCAAAGTGCATTACAATTGACATACAGGGAAACAACTGCACTTTGAGTTATGTCTTTTTAATGTGTGCGTAAATATGGGACATTTCTGCTCTCTCTCTGGTGTTATGGTGGGACACTTTCACATGTGAGTACACGGTTTCCTCCTGTGAGCTCCTGGGGACTGGATCAGGCTTCTTTCCACTGAATCTCACGTCTCCATAGTGGAGGCTGTCCTCAGTTGGGTCTTCTAGAACAACCTCCACAATGGTCTGGACCTTTGGGAATGAACACAAGAACATGACATGGACATGAGAAAATATTAAGACACATCATCTTTAAAGCTACATTATAATATCTGTTAAATATAAAAAATAACTCTGTGATCATGATTGGCTGCAAAAAATGAACACAAGCACAAGTTGGTTTTAGCCCTTCTCAAATAACTTTTAGATTATGTTGTAGAAAAACAAAACTGTGGGTAACTTCATCAGTATTTGCACACAGTATTTTTCCTTTCTCTGATATTTTTTTCACGTACAAAATATAGAACTTTATTTTCTTACCTGAGGTGGCTGTAAATGTACTCGTCTAAATTTAAAATGCCTGTAAAACATTTAGAGTTAAAAATCCTGCATATAGATAATATATTGTGATATATGTTCCTGTGACTCATACCAAATAAGGACAAGAACACCAATCAATGCAGCGATGAGGACAATGACGGCCGGAAGCCACTTTACAACAGCTTCACCTGAGAACAAAACGGCTTTTAGTTTAGTTTAATGTCAATAATACCACACACAGGAGCAATGAATAATAATGATACAAGCCAACCTGACCTCTTCCTGCATCCAAGCAAGCAGGAAGTGCAGACGCTTTCCTGCTTGCTCCAGCTGCTATTAGTGCTTTCTTTTTATTTTTATTTTTCATCAGTTTTTGTCTTCCAAAATGTTCTGAGCGAGAACCTGCTCCACGCTCTGAGGCATTGGATTAGGCCTGGACAGGGTCCTGAGCAGATAGTTAGAGAAGAATTCCTGCTTCATCAGTCAGAGACCGAGCCAATGTTTCAACATCAGCAGCACCACAACCACAGGCTCCACCAAAGGATTCATCAGCAGCTGCTCCACAATCACCTCCACCGCCTCCAGTGAAGGACTCATCAGCACCAGCAACACAACAATCTTCACTGCGGCCGGTGCAGGAGTCATATAAGTTCCTCATTTAAGGCCTTGGACCCATCTGTGACAGGAGCAATGCCTGTCATTGCCCCTGTCCTCACTGCAGACCCTGGGTCCCCCTTGCAACATCTAATCCCACTTCAGATTCCTCACTCTCCTTCCCATCTCAACCCTCACCCAGGGGCCCTCACCCAGGGGCCCTCCCACAGGGGCCCTCCCACAGGGGCCCTCCCACAATCTGAAAGTCTGATCAAAACAGGCGTTAAGATTACTTTAAAGCAGCTTTGCTTGTGTACAAGTCTCTCCATGGCCTAGCACCAAAGTACATCTTGGACATGTTAGTGCCATATGAACCATCTCGGACTCTGAGGATCTCAGAGACCGGCCTCCTGCTGGTGCCAGAGTCAGGACTAAACATGGACCGGCCTCCTGCTGGTGCCAGAGTCAGGACTAAACATGGACCGGCCTCCTGCTGGTGCCAGAGTCAGGACTGAACATGGACCGGCCTCCTGCTGGTGCCAGAGTCAGGACTAAACATGGACCGGCCTCCTGCTGGTGCCAGAGTCAGGACTAAACATGGACCGGCCTCCTGCTGGTGCCCGGGGTCAGGACTAAACATGGACCGGCCTCCTGCTGGTGCCAGAGTCAGGACTAAACATGGACCGGCCTCCTGCTGGTGCCAGAGTCAGGACTAAACATGGACCGGCCTCCTGCTGGTGCCAGAGTCAGGACTAAACATGGACTGGCCTCCTGCTGGTGCCAGAGTCAGGACTAAACATGGACCGGCCTCCTGCTGGTGCCCGGGGTCAGGACTAAACATGGACCGGCCTCCTGCTGGTGCCAGATTCAGGACTAAACATGGACCGGCCTCCTGCTGTTGCCAGAGTCAGTACTAAACATGGACCGGCCTCCTGCTGGTGCCAGAGTCAGGACTAAACATGGACCGGCCTCCTGCTGGTGCCCAGAGTCAGGACTAAACATGGACCGGCCTCCTGCTGGTGCCAGAGTCAGGACTAAACATGGACCGGCCTCCTGCTGGTGCCAGAGTCAGGACTAAACATGGACCGGCCTCCTGCTGGTGCCAGAGTCAGGACTAAACATGGACCGGCCTCCTGCTGGTGCCAGAGTCAGGACTAAACATGGACCGGCCTCCTGCTGGTGCCAGAGTCAGGACTAAACATGGACCGGCCTCCTGCTGGTGCCCGGGGTCAGGACTAAACATGGACCGGCCTCCTGCTGGTGCCAGAGTCAGGACTAAACATGGACCGGCCTCCTGCTGGTGCCAGAGTCAGGACTAAACATGGACCGGCCTCCTGCTGGTGCCAGAGTCAGGACTAAACATGGACTGGCCTCCTGCTGGTGCCAGAGTCAGGACTAAACATGGACCGGCCTCCTGCTGGTGCCCGGGGTCAGGACTAAACATGGACCGGCCTCCTGCTGGTGCCAGATTCAGGACTAAACATGGACCGGCCTCCTGCTGTTGCCAGAGTCAGTACTAAACATGGACCGGCCTCCTGCTGGTGCCAGAGTCAGGACTAAACATGGACCGGCCTCCTGCTGGTGCCAGAGTCAGGACTAAACATGGACCGGCCTCCTGCTGGTGCCAGAGTCAGGACTAAACATGGACCGGCCTCCTGCTGGTGCCAGGGTCAGTACTAAACATGGACCGGCCTCCTGCTGGTGCCAGAGTCAGGACTAAACATGGACCGGCCTCCTGCTGGTGCCAGAGTCAGGACTAAACATGGACCGGCCTCCTGCTGGCTTCTATTGTGACAATGTTCAAATCTAGGCTGAAAACAGTTTTGTTTAGCTGTGCATACGACTGAACTCTTTCACTTTTATAAAACTATTTTGTGATTTCTGTCATGTCTTTGTGATTTTAATAAATTATTTCCTGTCGTGTGAAGCACTTTGAATTGCCTTGTGTCCAAAATGTGCTCTACAAATAAACTTGCCTTGCCAACCTGGATCTGCCCCTGGTAAAAGAGGAACAATATATTAAGGAAGCGATGTATAATGATTATTACAACATTAGAAAATGTTTTGGGATTCTTACGTGTAACATTAAGAGTGATGGTTGTTTGTGAGCGTTTTAAGCCTCCTCCATTCACAGGATACGCAGCAGAACAGGTGAGGTTGTATCCATCATGAGAAGACTTCAAAGTGAGTGTGTGTGTGATTTTAGTGGTAAATGTCCCGTTGGTCTCTGTGATGCTGTTAGTGCCTTGGTGGAGGTCCCATGTGAGTTCAGGAGGGGCGTGTGGACAGGGAGTGACAGCTGAGCAGGAGATAGTCACCACCTCTGACTCTGTCTGATCACCAAAGACTTCTATGGACGGACTCCAGGGAGAGTCTGAACAATGAAAAAAAACAAAAAAACATAGCATAGCCTTTTCTTTCTTTGGATTTTATTGATTTTATTGATTGAATAAGTTCTCAATTTCGTTACCTGAGTAAAAGCCCAGATTCAGGAGCTAAAATATTCCTCACGTAAAAGAATAACATAAAAATCTATTTTTGAAATACTGGTTCAAAATGTTTTTATATATTCACACAGATTTTGATTGCTAAAGAGTTAATTGTGATTTTGTTAAAGACTTTAATCAACAGAAGAATCTGAATTTTATATAAAATTCACTAGAAAATTTAGATTTTCTCAAAGCTGGAACTTGAACTCAAAACCTTCATGAGGGATGGATGTCACCATGAACGTGCTAAAATGACTTTTCAAACCATGAAAATGACTTTCTACTTTTCAATCTAGTTTAAAATGTAGTGTAGAAAGTAAAGATACCTGCTCTTGAATGTAAAGTAACAAATATCTTCAGTAAAATGGTAAAAGTACAGATACAGTACCTAAAAACTTTATTTAAGTACACATTGGCCTTTGGGGGCCTCAGGGGGGTTCCAGGGGTTCTCTGTGCATGGACCCAGACTACCATACTTTTTCCTCTCCTCCCTTTATTTTTAAATTAATTCAATTTATATATTTTTTCTTCTTTCTGTTTTTATTTTTTCATTTACTTAATTCGTCAAAAATGTAAGTTGTACATTTTGCCAATTGTTGATATTGAGCAAGAAAGAAAAAGGGAAAAAACGGTTCATATTCTCCCTGTGTCAGAATTTTCAGTTATATGGTTAGTAGTTCACAAATACAGAGCTCAATATAATAAAATTATAATTCATAAACAAGTGTATTAGTTTCCTTTTGTCTGTTTGAAAGTCGGACTGTTTTTTAGTTTGTGTTGCTTTGTGTACAACTGACAACAAAGTCAGTGTTTTTGTCATTGATTTCAGTTTGAGGAACAAAACATATTCTATTATTTCCTGATTATTAGCCAGATCTGGTTATTGACCATTTGCAGCTTCTGTCTTATTGTAGATATGGAAGTTGATCTTGTTTCAGTGTTGGCTCAGTATCTTTAACACTGTGGGATATGGCAGAACTACAACAGGCTGTTTGAAACACAAAGCCAGCAGTGCGTGTTAGATGTTGCCCAATCCACACAGGACTTCCTCTTTTTGTTCAAAATGCAGCTTAAAAAATGAAGTAAACTGAGATTGTCCTTTTTCTATTGTAATGTGTCCTTGTTTAGTCCTGTCTAGTCCCAGTTTTAATGTGATGTGTGGTAAACGTGAAAATAGCTCTAAGTTGTTTAAAAATCAATGTTTTTTTGTAGATTTCTCACCTCTTACTGTTATGTTGACAGGAGAACAAGATGCTGTAGACCTGAAGCTGCCAGCCTCCACTCTGAAGAAATATATCTCTGTATATTCACTTTTTAAATCATTAAATTCAGTGGTGCAGCTTTTCTGACTCATGTTTCCAGTGATCGTCATTGGATAGTTCCCTGATGTCCTGCTATTGTTGAAAACCACGTAATTTGAATTTGGTCTTTCAAATTGGCTTTTGTTTTGAATCCACACAGCAGCAGCAGTGTTTGTGTTGCCAGGGAATATTCTTCCTTCTTTAAGTCTGAAATCACATGGGATCAGCAAACAGGACCCGCTCAGACCCTCCAAAGTCAGAGAAGTGATGAAAATGTCAGGATCGAGATGACAAGAGCTCGCCACAACTGAAACAAACAAACAAAGTTATTCAGTTAAATAATATTTCACATTTTTCTTTGACTTTGATAAACTCACCTGCCTGAAAGAGGACACAGAGTATGCTGCTGTGCACGGCTCTTTTCACTAAACACACATCCATTATCTCCCACAAGTGATCTACCACACACAAAGATGATTACATTAGATCTAAAGGGAAATTCAGGAAAGAAACATTCACAGCTTTGCCTGCTCTTTCTGCGCCCGAAGACCATACAAGAATGAAGAAAGTAAAAAGCAATGCAGTTCTCCTTTTCTTCCGTATTTGGTCTTTTTTCAGGAACTAGTGAAGTGGCTGGTGGAAGATTCTAACTTATTTTAAGTTGTTCTCATTTCTTGTATACTTCTTCTATTTTTGTTACACTTTAAACAAACCAAACTTCTGTGCTTGTTGGACAACCCTCTTCACAAAATTAACACAAGTTTATATTTTCTTTAATATGTGATATGTAATAACAAATGTAACCGGTTCATATTTTACTGTATTATAATTACACAAAAATGTTCCTTTGTTTATTATTGTGTTGAACGTATCTGGTATTTGATTTACTGTGCTGTCTTGGTCCTCCTCTCACTTCTTCTTCTTCGTGTGTTCCCTTTAGGCACTTGTATTAATTCGAGGGTCGTGACTTCAGCTTCCCTTTTGCAAATCCCGTGTTGGGAAGAGTTCAGGCTTCTTTTGTAATCCTTTGTTTTAAGTGTCCTTTTGTTATTATGTTGTCTTTATTTGTCACTGTTATAATAGTTTAGGTTTATTTCAGGTTATATTGAGCTCTGATGTTGCTCTGATGTATTGTACATTGATGAGAACATATGCGATGGGTGCTGACTCCATAGTCGTCTCCTCTGTAGTTTGGGCTGGACCTGTGGTGCAGTGGCACATGCTGATTTTTGCTGTTTTATGCTGACCAGATTAAACAGAGAATGTCTCTAAAAGTACAACTGTGTCCTGTGACTACTCTACGCACCACAACCATAAAGATTACACACCGCAGGCACACACCGGTCACACTTATATAGGGCTTACCTCATCTAAGGCCCTCCACGCAGTGTGAAATTAAATTAAGATATGAGAGGTTTTGTGTAAACAGTAAAAATGTAATGCCATGCACATTATCTAGAAATCTGCCAAAGCAATGACAAATATATTCAGAAAATATAGGCTAAAAGGAGTGTCCAAACCTTTCACAGAGGGCAGCAGATTAAAACCTATTCCAAACACCAACAGAGTTGTAAATACAGTGACTAGTTCAGAAGACTTGGAACATTAGCTCAGTACCACTAAGTAATGTGATGTTATTATAGTCACAGTGGTAGAAATACATATACATAACTTGTAGACCAAAATGTACATAGACTAAAGTTATTTTTTGTCCTGGATCCTGGAGACTCTTTTAGAATAAATTAATCATTTGAATATCTTAGCTTCATGGTTTAAGGATGTGACATTGGTGTTGTAGCTGATGTATTGTATCAAATACAGATCATGAGTAAAAAGTGTGATTTCACAATTGTAAACCTAATACACAGAAACAGACAAACAACCACAACAGTTCATTAGTATTGTTGTTCTTTAATGAACTTCAGACTTTTCTTTACAAAACATTTACTAAATAGGATACAACAGTAAAAACAAAAACAATTAAAATATGATCAAAGATACGCTGTACGCTGAAATTCTGTTTCCAAAAGGCTTATTCAGGCATAAAACTCACACCAAGAGGCATTAACTTGCTGCCACACAAATGCATCATTAATAAAGCAACTCTGTTATAGAACTATACAGGTTTATAGATATAATATAAAACATACATCCCTAAGGAAAAGTCATGAAAGAAACATTCACAGCTTTGCCTGCTCCTTCTGCGTCTGAAGAGGAAACAATAATGAAGGAAGAAGCAATGTAGTTCTCCTTTTCTTTTGTATTTGGTCAATGTTTTTTTAAGGAACTAGTGAAGTTGCTGGGGACAAATTATAACTTCTTCCTCTTCTTTGTCTTTTTTTTATTACAATTAAAACCACTTTTCTCAAACCAAACTTGTGGTCAATTCATAACTTTCTTCATAATGTTAACACCAAACAAACAACATATTAATATCATAGCTATTCATTAAAAATCAGACATTTTTTTTAGAAAAAAATGACTTAAAAGGATACAACAGCAACAAAAAAAGAAAAGAAAAAATACAACTAAATGCAAGTAAACTTTGTACAATATCATCAACGATAATAAAGATTAGCTATTGATCAAAATAACCCTTTTATTCAAGTAGATCTCACATAAAGAGGCATTAAAGCTGGAATACTGGACTTTGTTGTTGTAAATGAGAACATTTTGTGTTTTCCATTATAAAGTGTATCTCGTAAAAGCAGCACTTTGTAACAAAATTAGACCACTGTGCGTTGTCTGAGTCTAATAATAAAGCATTTTATTTATCTTCAACCCGGAAGTAAGAGCTGAAAGCAGCGCTCTGATTGGCTGTGCTTGGGTTGTCCAGCCCAGGTTCACGTCACTGCTTGAAAACAGTTGTTCTAAAGCCGTTTACATTAAAAGTAATGCATGTGGATATTAACAATGGGCCAAAGGGTTTGTGAGACCTTGGGACTAGTTAGACAGATTTGAATACCTACTTTTGTAGTGTCAAAATTAGAAACCCCAGCTTTAACTTGCTGCCATACAACTGGATTATTACTATTAACTCTGATATATATTGATTTGTAATAAAATAAAATACATAGAGAGGAACAAGTACAAAACAGAACAAAATGCATTTTAAGTTTGCTTTACAATCGCAGAGTTTTCATATATCGCTGGCTCTGATCTCTTTGGATAAAACATACAAAATAATTTGAGTTAAAACAGAGAAACTGAACGTGTGTAAATATTGGCTAATGCTTACCTGCTCCTGATTCTTGTGCAATGCTCTGAACCAGCTGAAAGTAAAGTGAGGCCAGTTTATTTTGAAGGAAAAGACACAGAAAAAACAATCATGCGACGTATAAAACGACAATATTTATATCTCACCATTCAATAAAGACCAGGGAGAGGTAGAGCAGGACAATCCCACAGAGCTTCACGATGTTGTATGGGCCAATCCCGGTCACAACAGCTCCTGACAAACAAACAAACAAACAAACAAACAAACAAAGTTTAAGTGGATCAGTTATTATCAGCAACACCTGTTTTTAGCAGTGAGAAATTATGCATGTGAACATTTTACAAAATCTGCTCAAACAATGTATTATGTTACAGCCATTCTTGTATCTTATCTTTTATTTGATACATTTTGGTGCCAAACTGGTCCTGGAACAATTTTCCTTTCATGATATAAATATGAAAATCAGAATAGTGCAGTGTAGGGTAAAATACCTTCTGTTCTGAGCTGGATGACTGCAGATGATTCATTTCCAAGTGTATTTGAGGCCACACAGTAATATTCTCCTTTTTCAGTGAAGTTGAAGCTGTAAGTCTGTCCTTCACTGACATTGACTGGTCCTTGTGAGCTGTGTCTGAACCAGGTGAAGTGATGAACAGGAGGCTTGGCTCTGCTGGAGCAGCTCAGCGTCACTGACTGACCTGATGACAGTGAACCGGACGGACTGACCACAACTGAAGTGTCTTTAGGACCATCTGAGGACACACAGGAACATTAGAGCAACTATCATCAGAACAGACTGGCTCCATCAGCGTGATTCACTCACATGAGACACTGAGAGTAACATCACTGTTGGACATTTTGAACCCTCCACTCACAGGATACGATGCATTACATTTTATGTGCCGTCCATCATGAGAGTCTGTCAGAGTGATGTTCTGTGTGATTTTAGTGGTAAATGTCCCATCTGAGTTGGTCTCTGTGATGTTGTTAGTGCCTTGGTGGAGGTCCCATGTGAGTTCAGGAGGGGCGTGTGGACAGGGAGTGACAGCTGAGCAGGAGATAGTCACCACCTCTGACTCTGTCTCATCACCAAAGACTTGTAAGGACGGACTCCAGGGAGAGTCTGAGAAGAGGAACAACAATTTGGGAACATAACAATCTACTATGATAGAAATAATAAACTAAGAACCTAAGCTTATGCTCGGCAGAGGGCAGTGAATATTATACAGGGTTCAGGGTTATTACAGTTTTTTACAATTGAATAAACACTCAAATCCAAAGTTTAGCCCAATTATCAAAACCTTACACTCAAGGAGCAAAACTCGGCCTCAGATCTGCACCACTGTAACACAATAAGTCAGTTCACACTTTGTGCAAAACAACACACACAGTGATTTACAACACTGAACACAGTTGTATGTATTTAGACACAGAAGTTTATCAAGATGTCACTTCTTTGCAATTCTAAAGCACTGACTGTCAAATGACCACACCCATGTGCCAATCCATTGAACACTGTCATTAGGTGACCAAACACACGATCGCTTAATTATAGACACACCAATCAGGTTTAAGCACTATAAAAATGCAGCAGGTGAGTTCACCAAACTGAACCAAAATGGAAGGAAGAGGAAGAGTGAGGATGAGAAGGAGGAAGAGGAGAAGGAGAAGAAGAGGCCGTGCCAGAGGTCGAGGTGGAGGTAGGGGTAAAGGAAGAGGAAGAGGAAGACTTCAAGCAGGAGGAAGAGGGGGAGGAGTTTGGGAGGGTTTTGTACGGTTTTGTATGTAACGTTCTTTACAACTTTCTTCACTGCATTGGAAGAAAGTTGTAAAGAACGTTACATAGGTGAGACGAAACAGCCTCTACACAAGAGGCTTTATCAGCACAGAAGAAATACTAGTTCAGGACCTCAGAGTGCTGTGCATCTCCATCTTGAAGCCTCTAATCACTCGTTTGAAGACGGTGAGGTGAAGGTTTTAAGCAGGGAGAAAAGATGGTTTGAAAGAGGAGTCAAGGAAGCTATTTTTGTTAAAAAAGAAAGATCTTCTTTAAACAGAAATGGAGGGCTTAGGTTTCATCTTCCTGTTATTTATAATGGGATTCTGAACCCCTGGAAAGGTATTGGACATTTAGATGCTAATCAGGTACTCAGGGTGGTTGAGCCAGGGTCTCACAAAGACAAAGAGGATTCTAATAGCCCATTAAGATTCTGAATAGGCTAGCTCGGTAGATACAAGGGGGAGTTTCTGTTGAAACAAACAACTCTTTCTACTTCAGGAAGGCTCCTCCCAATGGGCGGGTCTTACCACAGAACAGTATTAATATCGGAGTTCTCGACCTAAATTCTGTTATTGACAATGACTCTTGGATGAGAGTCGAAACGTCTATTTTTTCAAACTGAGTCCAGATGACTACAACTGAAGCTTTTTCTACTATGGAACACGCCTGGACGAATGAGGGATTACACCGACGTATCAAAATTGTGTTTATTCAATCGTAAAAAACTGTATTTTGTCTGCCCTTTTCAAGTGAGGTATGTGCTGTGTCGGGAAACAAGTAACAGAAAACAAGAAACAAAAATATGTGTTCAGAATATTAGTTTGTAGCAACTGTTTTGTGAAATAAATTAAGTGTGTGTGTGTGTGTGTGTGTGTGTGTGTGTGTGTGCGTGTGTGTGTGTGTGTGTGTGTGCGTGTGTGTGTGTCTTACCTACCTGTTATTTGAAGAAAATAGGGACAAAAAGTTGTTGCCCTAAAAGCACTGTTGTCCACTCTGAAGTAATATTTTCGAGCATGTGTTTGGCTTAAGTTGTAAAACATTGTGGTGCAGTCTTTGTTTTTCAGGTTCCCAGTGATATTCATGGGATAAGACTTTTTGGAGTCTCCACTGACTGAAAATGCTGAATTTGCATTATATACAGGTTTATCTTCAAACCACATGCCAGTGACAGGGTTTGTAGGGTTTATGTCTGGTGAAACTAAAGATTTAAAGCTACATGGGATAAACAAACAAGAGCCACTCAGAGCCTCCATTGGACTTGGAGTTGTGATGGATAAAGGTCCACAATCCTCAGATTCTGCACCTGTAAAACATACAAATATTTAAAGTAACAACAGTAATAGAAAGTGCTTATAGAGCCAGTTGTTCACATGCATGTTTATTCTGACAAATAATACATATTACAAAGCTACATTATCATGGGCCCAATACACTTTTTGCCTGCATTTAATAATTAAGAACATTAAAAAATAAAAACTCCACTCACCTGAACACAGCAGTAACATTAGTAACATTTGAATGAACATGTTCCCCAATGGCAGAATCTGCGATAACAAAATAACAATAATAGTAAAAAAATAAATCAAAAAAGGCTTAATTGTTAAATACAGCATTAAAATTGACGAACCGTCAGCTCTGAATAATATAATAACATTCAGTTCCTCTAAGAGATTGACTTCTTCATTTCACAAGATAATTGCAGCTGCTTTTGACAGACAGACAAAACCAAGTTAGGTAACAAGATTGTAATTGAACTTTGTGGGCTCGACAAATACTCTCAGGTTTTTATGTATTTAAAGTGGATATTTATATTTGTTAGGTATTAGTTAGTGTTAAACAGGGGGCTGTATCATGGTAACAAATACAACTCATTAAATTACGCTCCACACAAATGCATTTTCTGACACTGATCCAGCAGAACTTAATCTATGCTCCAAAAATAATAAACATGCATAAACTGCATAAACTCTGCATTCAGGGTCAGAGAAATTACTAATTTAAACAATCCCTAAACATACATAACGTTAAGATAAATGTTAGTTACACAACCGCTTTTGAGGCTTTTGTTAAATCCTAAATCAAGTACAAAAAGCCTGAAAATTATATTTGCCTTATCTCAGTAAAAAGATGAATGAGCACACAAAATGAGCGAAACAAGGTGATAATAGTGTATTGTGAATGATCAGCTTTTCAAATACATATCTGATTATTGTTTAGTAAAATCAGTGAATAATCTGTGCAATTATTTAAATTTTTAAATTTAAATTAAATAGGTTTTACCTGTATAGATGAATAAATAAATAAATGATGACATGATGATAAATGATGATAGTGGTAATTGCATACTTTAAAACTTGTTGAACATACAAGTTTCATGTCAAATTAGTATAAATAATGCTCAACTGCCACAACATAATCTCCTCTTATTTGCCTGCATTTCAACACTGTCTGGGTCTTTTAAAGTGTGATAATCCTCCCGTGGAATCATCCAGTCTGTGCATATAATTCTAGGATAAACAGTAGGTTTGTGAAACACTGCAGGCTACTTCTTCACTGACAAATAACTGCATAAATGTGAAACGATTTTTATAATTTAAGTGCATCATCAATAAAACCCTTCTTTATAAAATAGGCTAGTTCAGAGATTTCATTCACAAGTACAGTCATCTGTCTGGGCTTACTTTTATTACGAAATTATCGAATTTAAAAAGAAATTTGATGTAAAAAAAATTGATGTAAAAGAAAAAAATAATTGTAATAAAAACACAAAATAACCTTCATAGACTTTGCTTAAAAATGATGAAAAATATCAAACTTACATAGTGTGCATCTGTGTGTTCCTCTGTTGAAAGTGTAAACTGTGCTCGTAGTGTCGTCTGTTATCTCTGAGGGAAAATGCAAATATTTCTCTGTTATGACCGTGAGCTCTTTTATGATTATCTGTCACCCATTTGCATCACATTACTGTTGTTCCTCTGTCTGTCCAACTGTAGTTCCGTGTTGAGGTCGCAAAAAAGCTCAAATTAAAAAAAACATTGATTGATTGAACTTTTGGAGACTGAAGCTCATTATAATCTGGCCTCCATCTCTAAACATGAGCTCTGTTTTTCTTTTCACCTGTTCTTACTTTACCCACATGCTGCTGTTCCTTTTGTTTTTTGAGCTTCATCAAAATGTTTTCTATTACTTATATGATTATTATGATTTTTACGATTGAATAAACACAATTTTGATTGTTTTGTTTTATTTAGCAAAACCCTACACACAATTAGCACAACCACAAACCCAATTATCAAAACACCTTAGCTCCTTTGCAAAATGAAACACTCTTGTAAAAACTACACACTAACTTATAAAAAAACATATTCTTTTACCATATGAAACACACACGTTGCATATGACTTAACTATGTTTGCACCAGTTACACACTGCTGTGGAAAACCTTCAACACTTTGGGCTAATCCTGCTTCTAAGTGCCTAGAGTCGTATGGGTGAAGTACACGGTGAATTTGCAAAACATGGCACTATAAAAATGCAGCAGGTGAGTTCACCAAACTGAACCAAAATGGAAGGAAGAGGAAGAGGAAGAGTGAGGATGAGAAGGAGAAGAAGAGGCCATGCCAGAGGTCGAGGTAGAGGTCGAGGTAGGGGTAAAGGTAGAGGAAGACTTCAAGTAGGAGGAAGAGGGGGAGGAGTTTGGGAGGGTTCTTTTTTGTACTGGATAAAATGTAATGTTCATGAAAACTGGGAATTTTTTTATTTTTCGCCATGTTGGCTTGAGTATATGGAAAAAAATAAATGACATTGTCAACAGCATTAGTCTTGTGTCCTGTGTGGTGTCTACAGTCATGCATACAAGTGCGTGTAGTGTTCACTGTGTGTGTTGTTTTGCACAAAGTGTGAGCAGACTTTGTGTTTAGAGTTTTCCATCAGTGTGTAACTGGTGCAAACATAGTTAAGTCATATGCAACGTGTGTGTTTCATATGGTAAAAGAATATGTTTTTGATGAGTTAGTGTGTAGTTTTTACAAGAGTGTTTCATTTTGCAAAGGAGCTAAGGTGTTTTGATAATTGGGTTTGTGGTTGTGCTAATTGTGTGTAGGGTTTTGCTAAATAAAACAAAACCATCAAAATTGTGTTTATTCAATCGTAAAAAACTGTAAGCAATCTTGTGTTTGGTCACCTGATGACAGTGTTCAATGGACTGGCACATGGGTGTGGTCATTTGACAGTCAGTGCTTTAGAATTGCAAAGAAGTGACATCTTGATATACTTCTGTGTCTAAATACATACAACTGTGTTCAGTGTTGTAAATCACTGTGTGTATTGTTTTGCACAAAGTGTGAACAGACATTGTGTTTCCAGTTGTGCAAATCCGAGCCATGTTTTGCAAATTCACGGTGCACTTCACCCATACGACTCTGTGCACTTAGAAGCAGGATTAGTCCAAAGTGTTTAAGGTTTTAAACATCAGTGTGTAACTGGTGCAAACATAGTTAAGTCATATGCAACGTGTGTGTTTCATATAGTAAAAAAATTGGGAGTGTCTGCAGAGCCGCGGCGCGCGGCCGAAACTGCCATGTTATTTTTGTGCCGGCCGCGCGCTGCGGCTCCTGAAACTGCGCCGCTATTTGACCGCGTTTTAGCGCCGTTTTAGACCGCGCCGTATTAAGGTTAGGGTTAAGGTTAAGGTTGAGGTTAAGGTTAAGGTTAGAGAGAAGTCCCGCGGTTCCTGAAACCGTGGGCCGCGGCACTGCAGCCACGGCCAAAAAAATTATGGTTTTGATCAATTAGTGTATAGTTTTTACAAGAATGTTTCATTTTGCAAAGGAGCTAAGGTGTTTTGCTAATTGGGTTTGTGGTTGTGCTAATTGTGTGTAGGGTTTTGCTAATTAAGACAAAACAATCGAAATTGTGTTTATTCAATCGTAAAAAACTGTAATATCACAACATTACCTAAAAGCGTTATGGACGATTTTTCGGCAATTTGAGAATTCAGGCGGAAGTGCGTCTGCGCACTCCCCCGTGCGGACTGATACAACACACACGTGCGTTGGTTAGCGCGACGGATCGCATCGCATCTCTCGTCTCCCGTAGATTTCCGTCTTCTTCTGAGTCAGCTCGAACTGTCTTTCTCCGTCTTCATTTTGCCCCGTACACTGAGGGAACTATATTATGATAGATCAATGCGCTTAGACACGCGGAAAGTGCAGCTCTCCTGGGACGAGCCTGACGCGGCTGCAGGTGAGTGATTGGTGCGTTTTATGATTGATACGTGGCAGGACTAATCGGCAGTCCACGCCACGAGGAAATAAGACTCAGATTTGGGCCAAAAAATCGTCCATTCAACCTTTAACTTGTGCATTCAGAAAGTTTAATTTCATAAAACTGTTCACACTACAAGAATTAACCTGTTACCATCCACCTATTTTCGCCCTGTGCACAATGGTTGGACATACCCAAATGGCATTGCTTATTAAAAGAGGATCTTATGTTTCACATGCAAGTGTGATGCATCATTAGAAAGCTTAGGCCTTCTAGATTCTGCAGATGTGCACATGAACACTGTCAGGGCTTCAGAACTTACACTACAGAGGCCCAAACATAAACAAAACATCCTTTTTTAATCTCGCCTGAATATTGTTAATTTGTAATGGTCCTGAGCATGACATACTTTATTGTGTGCATATGCTGTTCACTGTACATGCTTTTTATCTTGTTGACAACAACTGTGTAAAGTTTCAGATCTCTAGGAACAGGCATTTTGGTGCTGTTGACCTTTTTGTATCAAAAAGTATATTCGGAACAAGTGATCCAAATATGTGCCAACTGTGCCAAACTGTTTTATTACAATTTTAGCTCCTCTATGATCATAAAACATACATTTTGATGTTTTGTAGGCCACTAATAGCAATTATAACTGCTAAAAAAAATATATGTGAAAATGTGTAAATATGAGTTTACCCATGAATTTCCCATATAGAGGTTAAAAAAAAATATATATATATATATAATATTTTTATTTTATTTTTGTATTGGTATAATAATACATATATCTAACAAAATGCACGTCCAAAAGGCTAATAAAATCAGAACACGTTATGCGCAAAATCCTGACGAGAAATCTGGCTCTTTACAGCCTTCCCGGAGCCTTACGCACGAGAATACAGAAGATTCTGTGTCAATGAGCCCTTTGTCCCGCCTCTCTTTCTAAAGCTATTTTCATTGGCTAGAATAATCTGTCAATCAATCTGAGCTACGTCATTCGCACGCAGCGCTATTTAGATGTAAACAGACTAATCCATGTGCGTCGCAAGCGGCGCATTTTTTTTTGCGAGGCTGTAGCAAACAAACCCGTGGACAGAAAAATTCGTGGATGGTCTCATTCAGTAGGAAACAGTCTGAAGAAAAGAAGGATACCCAACATTATCTTATAGGTCAAACAGGTCATTTGTTATGGACAGAGAAATGCGCCGAACAAGCGCATTCTCGTTCGGCGAGAAACGAAGAAAAGTTTGTTTACTTGACAATATCTTGAAATCGGATAACTTCAGGAAAAATACAAGTGGATATTGTTTTTCAATGATTCCTTACGGACAGACTGAGTGCAAGGATGTACAGAATTAAAGCCGTTTCGTCCGTCATAAACAGCAAACAGGTAGGACATGCGTTTGTAAAAGTTGAGACTTTCTCACAAACTATTGGCAATTGCTTCTTGGGGCATATTATTCAATGTAAATCAATGACATATTCGTTTTGTTGAGAAAATAAGCTTTAAAATGATGTATGGCTTGCTGGTATTGACCACGGAAATAAAAGTGATGATGTAAGAGAATATTTGAGATATAGAAAATGTTCGCCGGCGGACAGGTGGCTGGTAACAGGTTTTCATTTTTGTTTTTAGTGTCAGTAATTATGAATTATCATTACACCCTGATGTTTTTTCTCACAATAACGGTAACACTAAATGTTAATATTGTGACATCCCTAATTGCATTTATTCAACTACAGGTGTTTTTATTACTTTGCAACATGAGCAGGGGCATGGCAGGCCTAACATCACAAAGTTGCATTCAGTTGTTTGTCAAGCCCAAATTCACGACAGCAGTCGCCTCATAGGCTTGAAAAAAATAAATAGAAAGTTAGAAGTAAAAGACAATCAGATTACCCAAACAGATTATATATTGTACCTACATTGTATAGGCATTTTTGTGAAAGAGTAACCCAAAGCAGCACACAATTAGAAGAGAAATTACACATGATTTCCACTGACGTCTGTAGTCATGAAGTCATTTGAGTTCCTGGTCTTGCCCCTCCTCATGTCCTTCACCTCCCCCTGCTGGACCCCTGCAGTTCACCTACAGAACCAACAGGTCTGTGGACGCCATCAACCTGGCACTCCACTTCATCTTGCAGCATCTGGACACACCGGGAACCTATGCCAGGATCCTGTTTGTGGACTTCAGCTCTGCATTCAACACCATCCTCCCTGCTCTGCTCCAGGACAAGCTCTCCCAGCTCAACGTGCCTGACTCCAGCTGCAGGTGGAGCACTGACTTCCTGATGGATCAGAGGCAGTGCGTGCGGCTGGGGAAGAATGTCTCAGACACTCGGACTATCAGCACAGGAGTTCCACAGGGCTGTGTACTTTCTCCCCTGCTCTTCTCCCTGTACACAAACTGCTGTACCTCCAGCCATGACTCCGTAAAACTGATCAAGTTTGCGGACGACTCCACCCTGTGTTTCAGACGTCTGCTCCAGTAAGGTGAGTTGTGAGTTGAATCACTTTCTATCATTCTCAGCTTCACAGTGTATTTCTCAACAAGATGTATTAGAATATTATACTAATATTTGGTTTATAAAACCAAATTATGGGCCACAATTTTCAAGAGACTGACGTTCCTTTGTATGTGTTTTCCACTGAGACCTGAAGCATCACATTATGTAAATGTTTCTCCACAGAGAGAGGAGAGGAAAAAACTAAAACTTCAACACAACCACAGTATTTAAATATGCATTAAGTTGATCTGCTAGCTATTACCACTACCGACTATCTAAAAATAAATGTGTTTTTTGCTTTATTTGCATATTGTCCCACATATAACCTACAGGTAGAATCAGTTCAGACCAATGTGCAGACGCCTTTAAAATGCAATCTGAGAAATCCATATCATCTACACACAACAGTCACACTCTGCACCTTTCTCCAGAGCCACCTGTTTTTGGGACTGTTAACCTCAAAGTAGAATATAAATGATTAAAATGTAACACATAAACACAAGCCACTGCACAGTGAAGGAATAAAGGCCATGGTCCATGCTGTGGGTTCTATAGCACATTATATTAGTCTACATTATCTATACACATCATACATAACAACATTATTTACCAAACGGACAAAACATTTTCACTTCATCCTTTTCTGGATTAACTCTTCACACATTATTCAAGGACATGCATTGTTTGGTTTGGTGTCTATATGAATAAAATATATGGTATGTACAGCCTTATGTCCAATATTCAGGCTGTTCCACTCATGAAGCCCATAAGAGCTTCTGTTGTTGACTAGATGCGCCCGACATTAACTGAAATAATAATATTTATAATTACAACACAAGATATAAAGATGTCAAACTATATCTTACTCAGTGTTGGAAACAGAAGTGAAGTAAATGCATCAGCAGATCATCAAATTATGGTTTAGGGCGGCCTCGCACTTTAAAAGGAGCTGTGAGCTGCTCCCATGACCCTTATGTGATGTATCCTGTCATAGTCAGTGTAATCCCTCGTTCTTCCAGGAGTGTTCTATTGTAGAAGAAGATTCAGTTTTAATCATCTGGACACTATTTTTTTTTAAACATGCAATGTTACTTCTTCATTACTTTGGCATAGAGGCTTTCAACAGCATCTTTAACCTGCCCTTCTTCTGACTTTGACAGTTGGACCTGGGAATACACAGTGTTTTCTTCTTCTGTGTTTGGGACCTCTTTAGGGCTCATCTTGGAAAAGTCAAGCTCTCCATAATGGATGGTTTCTTCTTCTGTGGCTTTAACCTGAAACACTTGGATCTGGGAGTAAACCGTCTCCTCTTTCGATTCATCGTCTGGATAAATATTAGAAGCAGCTTTGAACGCCGTTTTGGAGAAGTCAATTTCTCCATAATGGATGGTTTCTTCTACTTCTTGTACAAATGTCTCTTGCTGCAACACAACATGTGTTTTATGTTTTTTTCAATTTAAATTTAAGATAAAATGCGTTGAATGATTGAATTTTACCTGTGTGTCTTTTGGACTTTGACATTTGACTTTGAAACACCTGAAAAAGAGAAATGGAAAATGTGCTGTCAAAGGTGTTTTATTTAGTTTATAAGAAAGTACAGGAAACTGAACACTTTAAAGGTGCAAAATGTGACTTTTCTGGTGGGGGTAAGCCACTTTCTTGTCTCCATGGAGATGTTTTTTCTTTGCTGGAATCCACAGTATTGCAGTAAACTTAGTTATCTTGCATATGTAGGATATGCAGATGTCCTACCCCTGTTGCCATGGTGACAGGAATGCGGGCTAGGTGTTATCTACTGCCCGTGTGGAGTTTTACACCCCTCAGAAGGAAGAGGATGTAATAGTGACAACAGAGACGCTCTGAACTTTGAAAATAACTTTTCATCAAATGACTCCTTTTGGATTACAGAGAGTAACGATCTCTCCAAGACAAACGCTAAAACGCTGAAAGACTATGCGGTTTTAGTGGTTTTAATAGACAATCATCAGATTGCAAAAATGTGTCCACCAGATGACTTTACATGTACATATTGTGATATCGTGTTTTACATGTCATTTTAACTGTTTCATAACTTGTTTTGTGGACAATTTTACCTTTTGTGTAACTCTTGTAGCCTAAAGCCAGATCTCGTCTCCTTATCAGCTCTGACCCCAGCGTGCATGCTGATTGGCTGAAGCCACGGCACCAAAACCCCCGCGGGGTAAGACAAAAGGAAAGAGCAGGGAGTTACAGACCAATTCCATCCGAGCTCCAAAGCGAGTTCCATCCGAGTTTCTTTCGAAGCTCGACCCTCCATCCAGGGTCCCACCAGCAAGGTCCATGAGGCCTTGGGAGCAGGCCTCGGGCCTAGTTAGCGTGAGCAATGCTACGCTACGGGACAAAGACTTTTCCAAGAGAAGCTAATGTTCCCTCCCGGAACTAAGAAACCTGTGCCCGTTTTTAAAAACGTGATTGATGCTGCATCACGCAAAATCAAGCAAGGACCTTTTGCAACTTTTTCAAGTCCACAGCCTTTTAAATCAGCCACATCGGTGGAGCAGCACGACGGCCTTTTCATTCGGGAACGCCTCAGAGCCAAGGAGAACGCCTCAGAGCCAAGGAGAACGCCTCAGAGCCAAGGAGAACGCAGATCGCAGAACCGATCCAGTCCTTCTTTGGCCAGACAACGTCAGAGCCAAACTCCAGAGCAGGCCCTTGGACCCCACGCAGGCCCTTGGACCCCACGCAGGCCCTTGGATCCCACGCAGGCCCTTGGACCCCACGCAGGCCCGTCTCCTCAGGATCACAGCTTCTGGTTCCGTTTGTATGAATGCACCTCACAGGCTGGCTGAATTTCATCTGAGAGTTAACTCTTGCATACACCTAGATAGATCTAGAACCATCATGTCTAGTATTTTCCATCTGTTATCGACTCATTTGCATATTCCTGATTCATATTTATCTGTTTAATTCTTTGGTCATTAAATCTTCATAACCCACATTTGGTTAGGTGTTCCTTCATTTCCAGAAAAGGGGTCAATGTCACGGTTACGTTCTCAAACCTTTAGATCAACGAGCAAATTAATTTCTAATTAATTAATTAATCTAGATATCTGATTTTAGAGTTGTTAAATTGCCGATTATCCGGCTGGTGCCCCATTCTTCTCTTAAAAATACGATTCAAACTTACCCACACTTAGGCAGTGTGTCATGTTTGAATTCTTGAGCAATTCTTTAATCAATATCAAACCTGAATGCCCCGCCCCCTTTACAAGTGGGTGGACATTCATAACCTTACAGTACTTGTACTAGTATGTTACCCTACACATGTATTGAAGGGAGTGTCTACAGAGCCGCGGAACTGCCATGTTATTTTGTGCCCCGGCTCTTGAAACTGCTGGGCTATTTGACCGCGCCGGGGTTAGGGTTAGCCATGAGGCCATTTGACCGCGCCGCGGCTCTGCAGCAACGGCCTTAATTAAAATACAATGTCTTTGTATTACACAAAATAACGTCACAAAATACATTGTTTATAGTGAGCCTCTCCACAGATATGACCTGTAGCTTGGCCTGGTGGCGTCACTTGCTTGACTTTATGAAGATACACTAGTTTAATGCCATACTGTGAAACATTCCAAGCACAGCAAAAGCAGTAGAATTCCCTCCATCCAGAAACAGTTTTGGTTCTAGAATAAACCACCAAAAGAAAAAGCAGACTTCCACAGGAGTTAGAAAATGACATATACAACTAAAGTTATTTATAGTATGGTATGTAACCTGCTTCCGAAGAGTGCACACGCTTTTTTGCTCGCTCCGCTTGCTATCGCTGCTTTCCTTATTTATTTTGCTTTTTAATCAGTTTTTGTCTTCCAAACATTTTTGCTTTAGACTTTTTCAAGTAAACCAAGGATTTTAAGAACATTTTTCCAGTTTTAACGACATATCTGACGCCAGCGACATGTCCGGGAGAAGAAGGGAGAAAGACTGTGAACGCTGTCGGAAATATCAACAAGAAATTAATGAGCTGAAAACACGGATATTTGTTTTGGAATCTGAAAAAGTTCTTCACGATACCATTCCTGTGTCAACCGACGGTAAGAAGAGCACACTTTTTACAAGAAAAACTGCTACTTTCAACCTAAACCGCAGTGACTCTGTGTCGTTTCCAAAACTGTCTGAAAACCAGAAAGACCAGGCTGTTTCTTGGAACAAACTTGGAGCAAAGCCTAAACGATACAAAGATAACGTGAAGTCACCTAAAATACAGCTCACCAACAGATTTTTACCACTTTCAGAGATGGAATTAAATGAAAAAAGGAAAGATGACGTGGCCAAAATACAGCGAGGAGGATCTGTGCCAGGAGCCAAGGTCAAGATTGTTTTAGTTGGGGACGGCGCGATAAGTCACGTGACGCATGAAAAGATAAACACACATTCTTTTCCAAGCGCCACTGTTTCTGAGATAACGTCACTCCTTCCAAATATTATGGCTAAGCATGGAGGAGCTAAACAGCTGATTGTGCACGTGGGTGCAGTGGACATGCGGCGGGAACAGACTGAAGTTTTGAAAAAAGACTTCTTGAAGTTATTCGACGTGCTTGATAAAATGGAAATCAAAACATTCATAAGTGGACCTCTTCCAAACATCGACAGGAGGATAAACAAGTTTAGCCGGCTTCTTCAGCTGAACACATGGCTGTCCAAAGAGTGTTCCCCGAGAGGACTACACTACATTGAGAACTTCTATCTATTCTGAAAACGAGAGGACCTGTTTAAGAGAAATGGCCCCCACCTATGCAGAGGTGGAGTGAGGGTGCTGACAGAGAACCTGCTCCACGCTCTGAGGCATTGGACTGGGCCTGGACAGGGTCCTGAGCAGATAGTTAGAGAAGAGAGGAATGAGAGAAGAATTCCTGCTCCCTCAGCCAGAGACCGAGCCAATGTTTCAACATCAAAAGCACCACAACCTCAGCCTCCACCAAAGGATTCATCAGCAGCTGCTCCACCACCACCAGCAAAGGATTCAGCTCCAGCTGCTCCACATTCACCTCCACCGCCTCCAGCAAAGGAACAATCTTCAAAGGCCTTGGACCCATCTGTGACAAGCCCAACAACATCCCTGTCATCGCCCCTGCCTTCACACCAGCCCTGGGTTCCCCCTGCAACATCTACTCCCACTAAAGATTCATCATTCTCCTTCTCATCTCCACTCTCACCCATGGGCCTTCCCAGCCATTTTGAAAGTCTGATCAAATCAGGCATTAAGATGGCTCCACTCACGCACAATATAGCAAGGGCTATGCCGACTACACCAACAAAAGCCCCACCACCCATCCCCCCTCGCCTCTCACCTGGTCCCAAACTCTCCTTGGCTACAAAAGCCCCACCACCCATCCAACCTCGCCTTTTACCTGGTATCTCCCATAGCTAGGATGCACTGGGTCTCAGCGTTGCAGGGACTTATTGTCACATTAAAAATCAAATCAACCCGGGGCCCTATGTAAAAAGAGCCCCCCCTAGTGCTATTTCTGTAGTCACATCATCACACAGATGGAAAAACAAAATGCGAGTCAGGCCCAATCTGAGAAATGTGATTCATATTCCCTGTGAAAAGATAAAGCCCAGTCCCACTGAAACTAGTCTGAAACTTGCTGTGCTAAATGTCAGATCCTTATGTAACAAATCTCTCTTAATTAATAATTTTATTTCTTCTTATAATCTTGATTTTATGTTTTTAACTGAAACATGGCTTGACAAAAACACAGGAAATGTAGTTCTGATAGAATCTGCTCCACCCAACTTTAAGTTTGAATCTGAAACACGAGAAAACAAAAAAGGGGGTGGAGTCTGTGCTGTCTTTAGAGATGAAATAATTACCCGCAGGTTGTCTTTTGGGATGTTTTCATCATTTGAGTATGTATCCTTTAAAATGGAGCTAAAACGGTCTCGATCTATTCTCTTCATTGTTTTATACAAGCCTCCCCAGCACTGCCAAAGTTTTATTGATGATTTTACTGAGATGCTTTCAGTCATATGCACAGACTTTGATGGTTTGGTCATTACAGGTGATTTCAACGTGCATGTTGATAATATTTGTGACAGAAACGCTAAAGAGCTTGATGCTGTCCTTGAAACCTTCAGTCTTACTCAGCATGTGAGAGGCCCCACCCACAGCAAAGGACACACTCTAGATCTCATAATTACAAAGGGGGTAAATATTTCAAATGTTAATGTGATCGATGTTGCTCTGTCTGATCATTTCTGTGTCTTCTTTGACCTGTCTGTTTCTCCCCAACCTCCGGTTGGTCCTGCAGTTGTTCAGAGGAGACACATAAGTGATGGCACAGGTGCACTGTTTATGGAAATGATAAACTTTGAAAATGTCTCATGTTCTAATGTAAATGATTTGTTGAACTCTGTTACATCTAGTGTTTTGAATGTTCTGGACACCATCGCCCCTATAAAGGCTAAAATGGTTAAAAATAAGCAGAAGGCGCCGTGGAGAAATGATGATTCGGTCAGGACACAAAAAAGGGAGTGCCGCAGGGCCGAACGGAAATGGCGCAAAGTCAAAGCTCCAGGTTCAAAAAGAGATTTACAAAGAAAAGCTGAACATGTACAACCTAATCTTATGTAGAACTAGGGAAAGATATTTTTCTGAAATAATTGGAAGCTGCAGTAACAACTCGCGTGTCCTGTTTGCCACAGTAAACAGATTAACAAACCCTCCAGCTCAGCTGCCGTTAGAACTCATTTCCACATCCAAGTGTAATGAGTTTGCATTATTCTTTAATGACAAAGTTCAGGGCATTAAAAATGCTATAAATCCCACAATGCAAAAAAATACCCTAAAACCACCAAGACACTTAGAGCTAACTCACTTTGCACCAGTAACTGACAAAACTGTCCATGAGATCATCACCAGTCTGAGTTCATCTACATGCTGCCTTGATGTGTTACCCACCAGATTTCTAAAGTCTGTGCTGAACAGTTTGTTAGCACCATTCACTCACATAGTTAACATGTCGCTTCAATCTGGAACATTCCCAATGTCTTTGAAAACTGCGGTCATAAAGCCTCTCCTAAAGAAGAGCAGTCTTGATGCCGCAGTACTGAGTCATTACCGGCCCATCTCTAATCTGCCATTTTTGGGCAAAGTCAAATCAAATCAAATCAATTTATTTTTGTAAGGCCCAAAATCACAACAACAGTTGCCTCTGAGGGCCACAGGGAGAAATGAATCAACAATGTCTGTGGTGGCGATGAAGTCAGACAATGTCTGTGGTGGCGAGGGACGATGTCCCAGGGTCCTCTGTCCTTAGACTCTCCTTCTCGGCCAGGAAAAACTACAAAAAAACCTCTGGGAAAAAAGCGTAGAAACCTGGAGGAGTTCCAGTGAAGGAGAGATCCGACTCTCACAGACGGACAGACGGACACAAGGAGACTGGAGCTGGACCCACTCTTCAGGCAGAAGAGGGACCGTCTGAGTCGAGCTGGACCCACTCTTCAGGCAGAAGAGGGACCGTCTGAGTCGAGCTGGACCCACTCTTCAGGCAGAAGAGGGTCCTTGAAAAGGTTGTTTACCAACAGCTCACAGATTTCCTCTTAATTAACAACTCATTTGATGTTTTTCAGTCAGGTTTTAGACCTCATCACAGCACTGAGACTGCTCTTGTCAAGGTGACAAATGACATCCGCCTGAACACTGACATGGGCAAAGCCTCAGTCTTAATTCTGTTAGATCTGAGTGCTGCTTTTGACACTGTCGATCATGGGATCCTCTTACAGAGACTAGAGGACTGGGTGGGCATCACTGGCACTGCCCTAAATTGGTTAAGGTCCTATCTGGAAGACAGGAAGTACTTTGTTGAAATTGGTAGCTGTGTCTCAGACCACATGACCCTGACCTGTGGAGTGCCCCAAGGGTCAGTCCTGGGTCCCCTTCTGTTCAACCTCTACATGCTGCCGTTAGGTCAGTTGATACGCAGTGAAAATGTGTCCTATCACAATTATGCAGACGACACTCAGATCTATGTTTCACTATCGGCAGGTGAATATGGACCAGTGGATTCACTCTGTCACTGCATCCAACAGATCAGTTTGTGGATGCAAAACAACTTTCTCCAGCTGAACTCAGACAAGACTGAAATAATCGTTTTTGGCCCACAGAAACAAAGAGAAAGTGTTAGCGGTCACCTCCAGAGTCTCGCTCTAAAACCTACAAACCAAATTAGAAATCTGGGGGTAATAATGGACTCAGACTTGAACTTTAATAGCCATGTCAAATCAATAACATCAGCAGCTTTTTACCATCTAAAAAACATTGCCAAAATCAAAAAAATAGTGTCAAAACCAGATTTAGAGAGACTTATCCATGCGTTTGTCTCCAGTAGATTAGACTACTGTAACGGCCTGCTCACTGGCCTCTCCAAACGAGTTGTAAAACAGCTGCAGTACATCCAGAACGCTGCTGCTCGGGTCCTGACTAGAACCAGGAAGTATGATCACATTAGTCCTGTTCTCAGGTCTCTGCACTGGCTCCTGTGGCTCAGAGAAGATACTTTAAAGCAGCTCTGCTTGTGTACAAGTCTCTCCATGGCCTAGCACCAAAGTACATCTCTGACATGTTAGTGCCATATGAACCATCTCGGACTCTGAGGACCTCAGGGACCGGCCTCCTGCTGGTGCCCAGAGTCAGGACAAAACATGGGGAATCTGCGTTTCAGTTTTATGCAGCTAAAATCTGGAACAGTCTTCCTGAAGATGTGAGACAGGCTTGTACTCTGACAATGTTCAAATCTAAGCTAAAAACAGTTTTGTTTAGCTGCGCATATGACTGAAGGGATTTTTTCTTTGCACTCTTCTCTTTTGTTTGTGATTTTATTAGTTTAGAAAATCAGTTGGATTGATCATTTTTAATTTAGTTAATTTTATTGTATTTCTGTTTCTGTAATTTCTTTGTGATTTGAATGCATTTTTCCTGCTGTGAAGCACTTTGAATTGCCTTGTGTATGAAATGTGCTCTACAAATAAACTTGCCTTGCCTTGCCTATAGAGAGTGAGATTACTCACCAGACAAATAGACCCAGGCTAATGACCACCAGAACTCCAATAACTGCTCCAAGAATGACATCCTTGTAAGGACGGACTCCCAGGTTTGATTCTTCTAAGAACATGAACTGGATTAGAAATGCAGATACTTGAAGGACCTGGTGTTTGATCAGGCTCCTGTTCCTGCTGAATTTAAATCTTACAAAGTAAAACTGGTTATTTTAATAGGACAGTGTCAAGTTCAGGATAAAAAGACCACAAAATGTATTCATGGAGATAGTCGACTTATGGGTCGACTTGCACTTGCACTAAAGCACTTCAAGTCTTATAGAGCTTTTTTTTAATACCAAGCAGTGTTTTGGGGCAACAGTTTTACTTTCATTTAAAATAAAGGTTAAGTTTGATAAATATTAAATTGGTCAGTTTAAAACCGTTTCCTAGAGAACAATACACCAGGGCGACTCACCTGTTAAACTGTTAAGTGTAATGACTGCAGATGATTCATTTCCAAGTGTATTTGAGGCCACACAGTAATATTCTCCTTTTTCAGTGAAGTTGAAGCTGTAAGTCTGTCCTTCACTGACATTGACTGGTCCTTGTGAGCTGTGTCTGAACCAGGTGAAGTGATGAACAGGAGGCTTGGCTCTGCTGGAGCAGCTCAGCGTCACTGACTGACCTGATGACAGTGAACCGGACGGACTGACCACAACTGAAGTGTCTTTAGGACCATCTGAGGACACACAGGGGGGACACACATTCATTTGACTAATACGATTTACCTGTGCGAGTGATGCCAAGAGACAGCATATCATGGAAGTTAACAACGTAATTATACATTTAAATAAAAAACCTAGCTCTTCTTTAAATGAGCATAATAAGTTGCAAAAGTGTCATATAAGTGTCCTCCACTGTCCTGCTGGATTCTCTTTTGTTTCTTGCACTAATTCATGATCCTCTTTTATAATTGCACAGGGCAGTAATCTTAGAGGTTAAGTGACATCAATCTCACAGTGCGGCTGTAGAAATATTGACTGCATATGTGCTGCGATCAAACCCAAGGCCATTTTGCGGTGCCTCTTCAATTTTAAATTCAAACATCTAGAGTCCAGTTGGTCTTAAAACTTCAATAGCGACACAGAATGGCTGACTTACATGTAACATTGAGAGTGGTGGTACTTTCTGTTGTTTTGACTCCTCCAGTTACAGGAAAAGCAGCAGAGCATTTTATGATCCTTCCATCATCAGAGTCTGTCAGAGTGATGTTCTGTGTGATTTTAGTGGTAAATGTCCCATCTGAGTTGGTCTCTGTGATGTTGTTAGTGCCTTGGTGGAGGTCCCATGTGAGTTCAGGAGGGGCGTGTGGACAGGGAGTGACAGCTGAGCAGGAGATAGTCACCACCTCTGACTCTGTCTGATCACCAAAGACTTGTAAGGACGGACTCCCAGGAGCATCTGAGAAGCAAAAAACAACAATGACTCTGACTGATTATAACCTGGACAGACTCAGATGGAGAAATAGGTGTGATAAATTAACTGATTTATTTATTCAGCTTTTGCACTTAGGTCCCAGCAAGAAACATTGAGCATTCGTTAAATTTGTTTAGCAGTGAAGGAGTCTATCCCCCTGAAGCCCAGGCACTGGTGGTGAAGGCAGAGACGAGCTGAAGATGAGAAGAAGGAGATGAGAAGAAGGAGACGAAGAGAAGGAGATGAGAAGAAGGAGATGAGAAGAAGGAGACGAGAAGAAGGAGACGAGAAGAAGGAGAAAGGGGAGGATGATAGGCTTTGCTGAGTGATGATTGGCCGAGCCACTCAGGGAATGGCCTGTGACTGAGATGAATCAGAGCTTAGCTGATTGACAGGAGCAGGACACAGTTTATGTTTATGCTATCCAAGCTCAGATACATGGAGGTATTTGTGTATATTTTCTGAACAGTAGCCTGTACTGTGGAAATATGTGAGTTTTTTGTTCAGGAGCCACAGGAAAGTCAATTACAGAAAGATGGAACATGAAGCAAACTGATAGATTCTCGCTGCGTGGTAAAATCTCACAAAAAGTCAATTTAGTCCAGAGTTGTGCCCATTAAATTGAAAGGTTATGTGATAAACACCTCTGATACAGAAAACCTACCAGTTATTTGCAATTGAATGTCTGGAGAGGACCCATTGCCGTGTTTATTTGAGGCCACACAGTAATATTCTCCTCCTTCACAGATGTTGAAGCTGTAAGTCTGTCCTTCACTGACATTGACTGGTCCTTGTGAGCTGTGTCTGAACCAGGTGAAGTGATGAACAGGAGGCTTGGCTCTGCTGGAGCAGTTCAGCGTCACTGACTGACCTGATGACAGTGAACCGGACGGACTGACCACAACTGAAGTGTCTTTAGGACCATCTGAGGACACACAGGAACATTAGAGCAACTATCATCAGAACAGACTGGCTCCATCAGCGTGATTCACTCACATGAGACACTGAGAGTAACATCACTGTTGGACATTTTGAACCCTCCACTCACAGGATACGATGCATTACATTTTATGTGCCGTCCATCATGAGAGTCTGTCAGAGTGATGTTCTGTGTGATTTTAGTGGTAAATGTCCCATCTGAGTTGGTCTCTGTGATGTTGTTAGTGCCTTGGTGGAGGTCCCATGTGAGTTCAGGAGGGGCGTGTGGACAGGGAGTGACAGCTGAGCAGGAGATAGTCACCACCTCTGACTCTGTCTCATCACCAAAGACTTGTAAGGACGGACTCCAGGGAGAGTCTGAGAAGAGGAACAACAATTTGTGAACATAACATAGATAGAAAGATAGAAATAATAAACAAGCTTATGCTCTTATGCTATACAGTGCACTAGTGAAAATGTCATCCAAGCATTCAAACCAAGCATGGGAATTTAGGGTTATTATACTAGTAGTAGTACGGGAAATGTTCTGTTGTACTGCATGAAATGAGAAAGTGAAACAAACTATTGTCAATGTCAATGTATAAACAAATTTACACTGTAGCTGAATTATTGCAAATCCTAGACCCAAATAATGCATAGGTATGTCACATGCAGTTTAAGAATAAAAAGTATGAATGTGCATTCAAATTCAAACAATATTCAGTTGGCCATGTCTCAAGTGAGGTATGTGCTGTGTCGGGAAGTATACATGAAACAAGTGTATGCGTGCGTGCGTGTGCGTGTGTGTGTGTGTAAATAAATATATATATATTTATTTATCTTCATCATTATCTTTTGAATAAATAGAAAAGTGTCTTACCCACCTGTTATTTGAAGAAAATAGGGACAAAAAGTTGTTGCCCTAAAAGCACTGTTGTCCACTCTGAAGTAATATTTTCGAGCATGTCTTTGGTTTAAGTTGTAAAACATTGTGGTGCAGTCTTTGTTTTTCAGGTTCCCAGTGATATTCATGGGATAAGACTTTTTGGAGTCTCCACTGACTGAAAATGCTGAATTTGCTTTAAATCCAGGTTTATCTTTAAACCACATGCCAGTGACAGGGTTTGTAGGGTTTATGTCTAGTGAAACTAAAGATTTAAAGCTACATGGGATAAACAAACAAGAGCCACTCAGAGCCTCCATTGGACTTGGAGTTGTGATGGATAAAACAGGTCCACAATCCTCAGATTCTGCACCTGTAAAACATACAAATATTTAAAGTAACAACAGTAATAGAAAGTGCTTATAGAGCCAGTTGTTCACATGCATGTTTATTCTTACAAATAATAAATATTACAAAGCTACATTATCATGGGCCCAATACACTTTTTGCCTGCATTTAATGATTAAGAACATTAAAAAATAAAAACTCCACTCACCTGAACACAGCAGTAACATTAGTAACATTTGAATGAACATGTTCCCAAATGGCAGAATCTGCAATAACAAAATAATAATAATAGTAATTGTTAAATACAGCATTATATTTGGCTTAAGTATTGACGAACCTTCAGCTCTGAATAAGTTTGAGAGGAATAACAGTCAGTTCCTCTAAGAGATTGGCCCCAACTTCTTCATTTCACAAGATAATTGCAGCTGCTTTTGACAGACAGACAAAACCACAGATGAAAAGATAAAGTTAGGTAACAAGATTGTAATTTAACTCTGTGAGCTCAACATATACGCTCAGGTTATTATGTATTTAAAGTGGATATTTATATTTGTTAGGTATTAGTTAGTGTTAAACAGGGGGCTGTATCATGGTAACAAATACAACTCATTAAATTACGTTCCACATAAATGCATTTTCTGACACTGATCCAGCAGGTGGACAAAAGGCTATTTAGTATTATATATTTTTTTTAACGAATCTATGAAAAATAGAATTCTATAAGGAACATGCAAATATGGAGAAGGAGCAGCACGAAACATTTAACTAAAGCTGAAGAAAAAACACATTAACTGTATTTCACGCGACCATTTGTGGAAAACGACAAACTAGAGCGATTAACTTAATGAACTCAACAATTTGACAAACTGTTCTTCTGTTTCTCATTTCACTGAATGCCAAATGTATCACAAGTCAAGTCTGTCACTTTCTAGAGCTTGCAGTATCTGTATCTTTGGCTCCGTCTTCAGCCAATTATAACTATTTTTATACTTTATTTTATAATTTTATAATTTTTTCTCCATCAAATTTCTATGCTAAAGTATACTGAAGGCAACTAATGCAAATGCAAGAGTTTCACAGTAAATATAATAATAATAATAGATAATGAACTTAATCTATGCTCTAAAAATAATAAACATGGGTCTATATGTCAATCATTTCTAGATTAAAATGTCAATATTAAAAGTAAAATTCAAATAAATAAATGATATATATAACTCAGTCATGGTATATTAATAGCAACAATCTTAAAAATCACAATGATTCTTCTCCCAATTCTAGAACCTAGGACTAGTTTGTGCTTCCACAGATTTAATAAGGTTGTTCAAACTTGGGTAGCTCTGCACCAGTAAGACAAAACAATCTTAAAAGTAATGGTTTATATTCATAAACATGAAAGTAGTTTGTTGTTTGTATTTGTGAAATATTCTCTATTGTAGAGAAGTCTCAGATGAGAAACAATAAAAATCAAGTGAAAACCGCACAAGGTATTAAAAATGATAGAATGTGGAATTTTACCATAGTTCTTATCTATATGTTTATTGACAAGTCAACGTGGACTCATGTCAGTATAATACAAACAAAATGATTCAACCATTAATTAATTAAAGAAAGAAAAAAAGTTTCCCTTTTCACAAAAACCCTCAAAAATGACTTTGTTTTTCTATGTTATGAGTCTAACTATTTGTAAGCCGCACATTTGGAGAGGCATTACTGTCAGATAATATAGTTAATATAATGAATTCAGCATTGAAACATGCAAATAGATACAATTTAAAATGTAAAGTATAAAAAAACTTCTGCACTTTTATACCCGGAAAAATCAGCTGCATTTAAATATCTCTAACATTGACAATACTATTTTTTATACAATATTGCAAGAGGAGAATGGAATGGAAACAAGAACAGTAACAAATGTTGGTTTCAATTCAACTTAAAAAGCTCCACTTTATTTAACAGAAAGTGGCTATTAAAGTAAAGAAAGTGCCAGAAAGTGAATCACATACACATATATTCGGTATACTTTACATTCCTTTATTGACACAATTAGCACACACCCGCCCTAACTTTAACCCTTCACCCTTGGAAAAGAGCTCACGATCTCAATGGTAAAATAAAGGTTCATAAATAAATATACAACACTGAGTTCTTCACTTGTTGGATACTTTGAGTGAAGAGTACACAGTGTCCTGGTCCTTTTCCTGCACTGGCTTTGACTCATGTGGAAATGTGGAGAAGTCGATCTGACCATAATGGACCTCGTCATGTTTGTTTGTATCTGATGGAATGTTTGTAGTTGTGAGGCTCTGAGGAAACAAGAAATTGCATTATGTTTGAAATCCAAAATCTTCCAAAAGTATCACATAATGTTTCACACTCCGGTGCGATCACGCTTGCCCAGGGTTTGCTCTTGGTTTGAGCCCAGTTTAGACCTGAAATACACATGATTTGGTCCTGTTCTAGTCCTGGTCTAGTCAAGGTTTAGTTCCTGGTCTCATCCTGGTTTGATTGTGTGTGTACATGTGTATTTCAATTTAACGCTTAGTTTATCCAAAGTACAAACTTCACATACTTCAGTGACTTAACAATTCTAACTCAGGGACAAGACTTTACAAATGTGTTTGAATATGTTTTTTTTTTTGCTGACCCACAATGTAAGGAAAACATCAAAGATATTTTAAAATCTTGCTACTGTCGCATGTGGGATCTTACTCGAGTCTGCTGGGAGGCTCTGCGTTTTAACTTGACTCTCCTGCAACCAGACACACCAAAAGTAACAATGCATCATAAATATAACATGAACAACATTTATGACATGAGAGTCACTTGTGGAAATGAGAGACGGCTTTACCAAATGGTGAGAATCCCAATTAGGATCAGAAGAATCCCAATTATTCCTCCAGCTATAGCCAGGGACTGAGACAAGCTGCTGGCTGCTCTGACGCCTGTAAAGACAAAACATACACTTATTCTAAAAGGGCTTTCTGTAAGGAGTATGCATTGGTACGCCCTGTATTCAAATCAAATTCAAAGTAGATTGTACTGGCACCTCGGTTCTCCAAGCATTTACACGGCGTGACTTTATCTCTTTGTTATGTGATTTTGGTGCTTCGTTCCTTTTGTGAAAAGCACTTTGAGTTACATGGTGTACAAATTGTGCTCTACTACGTGTACTTTTACACTCTGGAAAAGGGAGCGGGGATCCTCAGAAGTGCTGAACTAAACGCAGAGTAACAGAGGAAGTTAAAGTCTGTTGACATGATGTTTTAGTACCTGCTTGGCATGGCTGGAAGGAACCAGCTAGGTTCTTAAAGAAAGTTCCTGCTTTGAGGTTCCTCCCAGTTGAAATACTTGACAGAGTTGAGCTGTGGAAAAGGCCACAGAGGCAGGACCAAACTCAGTTAGTGGAGTTATTATGGGACTGTTAAACTTCATGGGTCCTTTATCTTTAATATCTATCAGTGGGTGTAACTTATTTTACCCCTTATCAAGAGGGACTATTTCCCCTGAGCCTGAGCAAATTCAAAGTGAAGCTGTTCCTGTATTGACACGTGACTCTTTGTGAAGCTGAGACGGCTGAGAAAGTTTAAAAAGGCCTGGCAGAATCCATGTAAACGGCCTATGAAACTGTATTGAATTTTTATATTTTTTCAAATTTTGGCTTTGGATTACAGACTAACCTTGATTCATCCCAGAATGGTTGATTTGACTGGAAATAAACTTCTAAAAGAAATCCAAAGTTCTCCTGTTGTATTTATGATCATAATGACCAGTACTGTCAGCAAAAGAATTACTTTTTTATGGCTTTATTTTACATATTGGACTGAAAATCTATGAGTCAGACTTTTTATGATCTAGCTTCTAACCTCTAAAGAGGACATGAGAACATAAATGCTTTTATTACAAACACTCTTTGGTTTAATAGTACTTTAATAGTATTTACATAAACTACAGCCATGTTTTACCACGTTAGGTTTTTAAATTTGCTTGTTGACATCATAACTTAAAATATCAGAATTTGCTTAAACTTTGAGAAAATATAATTGTTTGTATTTTTGGTTTTATTTTGAATTATTGTGTGGATAAGGAAAAAAGTACTGACAACAGATGACTGCATTTCCTATCAATGTGGGATCATTTGGTTATGTCTAGACACCGTTTGAGGCTTATGCTGTTGTAAAATTAAACTGCTAATGTCACTTCCCCATTACAATACAACACAATGATGCATTAAAGCTTTGTCATTAAAGGTGCAATATGTACTTTTGGAGGTTTTTCCACAGTATTTTAGAGCAATAAAAATACATAATTGGAGTAACTGAATAAATGCAAGATAGACCAGTGTGATTGCCATCTCCTTGCAGAGGAAAAGTTACATTATGCACTTTTGAACTAAATAGTCATCAGTGTTACCTCCAGGGCCCAGATGGATCACTTCAGAAGCTTGTTTTCTGACTTTATTATCAGCCTCGCAGTAATATTGTCCATATGTGGCTTCGCTGAAGTTGAAGCTGTAAGTCTGTCCTTCACTGACATTGACTGGTCCTTGTGAGCTGTGTCTGAACCAGGTGAAGTGATGAACAGGAGGCTTGGCTCTGCTGGAGCAGTTCAGCATCACTGACTGACCTGATGACAGTGAACCGGACGGACTGACCACAACTGAAGTGTCTTTAGGACCATCTGAGGACACACAAGGCAGGTGAGTTAGTTAGTTAACAACAAGTGGCATTGATTTATGCCTTTTGATTATGTTTTGTATACCATATACAACATAAAAAGCTTCACATTGCATTTTTCAGTCACTCCTTGCACTTGGAGGTAGGAATGTCAAGATTATTCAGTTAATCAATATTTGTGATTATTCAGATCAAAATTAAATAGTAAGAAATAAAAAAAATACATGACTATTAAAAAAACAAAATTGGGTTAATTTCAATTAGAGCTATCCTCCATGGTGCCAAAGAAACAATTGTGAAATTGTTAATTAATGGCTACATTGTTTGAGAAACTTGAGTAAATAAGTTTGAGTAATAAATCGGTCATTAGGCAAAACCAGGAGGAAAAAATGTAAATGCAAATCTGTATTTTACAGACCGAAAGGCTGAAATTTAACACTTTTGGTTAACCCAAGATCAGCAATCAGCAAGTTTTATGATTTAATTGTCATACAACACAGATACACAGATAATATTTAACCACAACCACACAAACACTACACAAACATACATACATAAGATAAGATAAGATAAGATATTCCTTTATTGTCCCACATGGGGAAATTTCATTGGTGCAACGCAGGTAGATCCAGAGGTAGATACAGAAGAACAGATCACTTATAGGAAGTCTGATAAACACTTTCAGTAGAAGATCTCCTATAAATAAATAAAAACTCCCATAGACAAATAAATACATAAATACCATTGCATGTGATCACAACAGTAATTGCACATGAATATGTGTCACGACAGCACATAGATTGCACATGAATTTCACAGTAATTGCACATATGACAGAATTGCACATCAGTATTAGGCAGTTTCATGAGTTCCTCCTTTGTGTAAACGCGGTACGGCGCCGGCCGGGGGGCGGGGCCGGAGCCGGGGGGCGGGGCCGGAGCCGGGGGACTCAGAGCCAAGACACATCGCAACGACACGACGAAAACACTCAATCCAGCCGAATAAAGTCAAAACAAGTTAATTTAAAGCGATTCCAGTGCGTGTCCCGATCGTTCGTGAAGTTCCTCTTTCATATAAACGTGTATATAAACGTGTACCGACGACACGCCGTACTTTAGCGCGGCCGGAGGGCGCGGGGGGGGGCTGGTGGGCTCGCTCGGAGCTAGCTCACGTCACAACAACACAACGAACGCAACGAAAAACGCTCAAATCCAGCCGAAAAAAGTCAAAAACAGTTGAATTAAAAAACTATTCCAGCGCGTGTCCCTATCGTACAGTAAAATAGAAAAAATATACTAACTATATTTACAAAATATAGGAGATAAAGCACAATAAGTGTGAGAAAGACGAGAGAGCGTTTACACCGGGCTGCCAGCTGTACCAGCGCCTTATGACGTAATGCACAAATACATGCACAAATACATACAAATGTATTGACATGCATGCATGTATGCATGCATACATACATACATACATACATACATGCATACATACATACATACATGCATGCATGCATACATACATACATACATACATACATGCATGCATGCATGCATACATACATACATGCATGCATACATACATACATACATACATGCATGCATGCATGCATACATACATACATGCATACATACATACATACATACATGCATGCATACATACATACATGCATACATACATGCATACATGCATGCATGCATACATACATACATGCATACATACATACATACATGCATGCATACATACATACATGCATACATACATACATACATACATACATGCATGCATGCATACATACATACATGCATACATACATACATACATACATACATACATACATACATACATACATGCATGCATGCATACATACATGCATACATACATACATACATACATGCATGCATGCATACATACATACATGCATACATACATACATACATACATGCATGCATACATACATACATGCATACATACATGCATACATACATACATACATACATGCATGCATGCATACATACATACATGCATACATACATACATACATACATACATGCATGCATACATACATACATGCATACATACATACATACATACATACATACATGCATGCATGCATGCATACATACATACATACATACATACATGCATGCATACATACATACATGCATACATACATACATACATACATACATGCATGCATGCATACATACATGCATGCATACATACATACATACATACATACATACATACATGCATGCATGCATACATACATGCATACATACATACATACATACATACATACATGCATGCATGCATACATACATGCATACATACATACATACAGACATGCATACATACATGTATGCATGCATACATGCATACATACATACATACATACATACATGCATACATGCATGCATACATGCATACATGCATGCATGCATGCATGTATGCATGTATGTATGTATGTATGCATGCATGCATGCATACATACGTATGCATAAATGCATACATACATACATACATACATACATGCATGCATTTGTCTATACCTCTATATTTTCCTGTAGAATGACTGTGATTTGAAGTGCTTTAACTTGAGTACACACAATAAGCGATATGCGTGTGGTCGACTTACACGTGACGTTGAGCTTGACCGTATGTGTGTCCTTCTTGTCTGTTCCATCGACACGATACGCAGCAGTGCACTTGATCCTCTGTCCGTCGTGGGAGTCTGTTAAAGTGATCGTCTGTGCGATTTTAGTGGTGAATGTCCCGTCTGAGTTCAGTTGCAGGCTGTTTTCAGGGGTGCCTTGGTGGAGGTCCCATGTGAGTTCAGGAGGGGCGTGTGGACAGGGGGTGTCAGCTGAGCAGGTCACTGTCACCACCTTCGTAACCTTTTGATCACCTGAGATCTCGATGAACGGGTGCAAGGAATCTGCGGATGCAGAGAAAATTCAGTACTTCAAGACTCAACTTTTCACCATTTAAAAAAACATTTCATAATCTACCTCAAAACATAACCAACAAATGACTAGTTTAGTTTCTAAGTGACTGGTCAGTTACAGTAAGCACAATATGAACAGACCATAACTTACCTTGTACATTGACTTGAATGGCTTGGCACGACGCTGTTGCCTTGAAATCCCCATTCTCAACCCTAAAGTAGTATTTATTTGTATACACTTTGGTAAGATTAGAAAACATTGTGGTGCAGTTTTTCCGTGCCATGTCTCCAATCATTTCCATGGGATATTTCCTCCTTTGCAAACTGCTGTTGAAGATGATGTTATCTGTAAATTCAGTTCTTGGATCACTTTTAATCCAAATGCCGTGTGTTGGTTTTGAGTTGTCTATGGTGCGTCCTGGGACAGGGCTGAATGTACAGGGGATCTGTAAACAGGAGCCACTCAAAGCTCTCAACTCTTTTGTCGGTGCCGTGACGTTCATCTTTGGATTCCTGTGACAATCGGCCAAAACACCTAAAACCACAATTCAACATTCAGAAAACAAAATAGTGAGTGTTGTTTTCATGTTCGCAATATTAAGTGCAGTCGGTGAATTATAATATTGTGGTAAGATGAGAACTATTGATCTCACAGAACAAGAATTAACTTTGGATGGCAGTACTTGATACACGCTACCAACAAATCTAGAAAATGTAATTGAAATATATAACCAGCCCAGAACAGAAGCGGCCTGGCTGGTTTTCCATGAAGTAGCCATAACAATATCCCTTTGTCCTCTTTGTTAAACATGTTTATATTCATCCAACATGTTAATAGTAAAAAATAAAAGAGAAAAAATATTGACATGCACCAGAATGTTTGATAATGTTGATTTTACCTGGCAAAAACAGGGCAGTGAACAAAACGACTGTTTCCATATTTGACACACACAGACCTAGAGGTTCATAAAAAACAAAACACTGGCACTGTGGAATATTTAAATATGTTGCTTATCTGATATACACTGATATTATAATACATCCATGGATATACACTATGATGCTAAACAATATATCACATGAAATAAATCTTTAGATAGTAATGAATCAAAAACTTACCAAATAACTCGTGCGAAGATCAAGGGAAACAATAGAGATTTGTTGCAAAAATAGAGAATTGTAAGAGAAATGTTGGTTTCACAAAATTGCCGTGTTAGAAAGTTCTCCAAATTAAGATGTGACACATGATCTCGATAAAGCAGAAGTGCCACTCTGCATTCAGTGTTGGGGAAGTTACTAATTTCAACAATCCCTAAACATATGTAATGTTAAGATAAATGACTGTTTAGTTACACAACTGCTTTTGAGGCTTTTGTTAAATCCTAAGTCTAGTACAAAAAGCCTGGAAATTAAATTTGCCTTATCTTAGTCTCATTATTGCGACATCTTGAATATTTCAGAAGACTCAAGAGGGTGAAGACCTCAGCCACCAACAAGGTTTTTAAAACAGTGTAAAACAAATTAAAACCATGTTGCGTTTAAATGCTTTTTGGAGTGATTACTTTCACTCACATTCATTTCCTGGACACTCAAACTGAAATACATTACTACACTTGCCTAACATTAATCTAAACCCGAGCCTTAACCAAAGTGACAGTGATATTTTAACTTTAAACCGTGTTGTTAATGGAATGTTCAAGGATTTGCCATTCGATTTTTGGTCCTCAAGATGAATACGCACACAAAATGAGCAAAACAAGATGATAATAATGTATTGTGAATGATCAGCTTTTTAAATATATATCTGATTATTGTATAGTAAAATCTGTGAATAATCTGTGCAATTATTTAAATTTACCATATCCAAGAAGTACATTTGACAGCATATTCACAAAATGTTTTCAAGGAACATCAGGAAAATCTTTTTATATATATTTTACATGATTTCATCCCATATTATATGTGTGTGTTTTTGTGTAATTGTTCATTTCATTGATTGCTTTATTCAATGTTTTACTGGCATTTTATTTAACTATCTTGTGATTGTTTCGTCTGTATTTTGTTTTGAACAGGGTAATCATGAAAGTTTTTCTCATTGGGTTTTACCTGTATAGATGAATAAATAAACAAACACAAATAAATGAGGACATGATGATAGTGGTAAATGCATGTTTTAAATGCATACAAATTGCATGTCAAAATAGTATAAATAATGCTCAACTGCCACAACATAATCTCCTCTTATTTGCCTGCATCTCAACACTGTCTGGGTCTTTTAAAGTGTGATAATCCTCCTGTGGAATCATCCAGTCTGTGCATATAATTCTAGGATAAACAGTAGGTTTGTCAAACACTGCAGGCTACTTCTTCACTGACAAATAACTGCATAAATGTGAAACGATTTACAATATGTCGTGCATCGTCAATAAAACCCCTTTTTATAAAACAGGCTAGTTCAGAGATTTCATTCACAAATAAACAAGTACAGTCATCTGTCTGGGCTGACGTTGGTTAAAAATGATGAAAAATATCAAACTTACATAGTGTGCATCTGTGTGTTCCTCTGTTGAAAGTGTAAGCTGTGCTCGTAGTGTCGTCTGTTATCTCTGAGGGAAAATGCAAATGTAATATTTCTCTGGTATGACCGTGAGCTCTTTTATGATTATCTGTCACCCATTTGCATCACATTACTGTTGTTCCTCTGTCTGTCCAACTGTAGTTACGTGTTGTTGGTGTGAAAAGTTCAAATTCAAATAAGTATTTATTTATTGAACTATTGGAGACTGAAGCCCATTATAATCCTTTCCCCTCCAAAACAGGACCCAGACCACATGTTCAACTATTCCTCTTTGATCGAGTCTTAAACTGTAACTGAGCGATTCTCAAACCGCTCGACCAGGACCAGGTTTAAATCCAATCTTAAAATATGACAAAAGAAACACAGATTACAAAAACAAAAAGCTAAAACTTTTATTTCATAACAGAAAACATAAAAGATATAACCAGAGAATGAAACTAATACATATTGTTTTATAGTTACAAGCAGTGTGACATATTACTACAAGCCGGGCCTAAAGATGGCAAAATGACAAAATATGGTAATCGTGTACAGTTTATTTTCCTTTTCGAAATTTGCCAGGCGTGCCATTAGCAGTCTTCATCTTCTTTTTGGCAGGTGCTTTCGTCTCAGGTTCCTACAGAATAAAATGTAATGTATTAAATCTGGTTCATCTTTATTAAACCTAGTTCAAAGAGAGCAACACGTCTTTATTAAAAATCAAGCTACACTGTTCAAATTTACATTATTTTTCATTATTCATCCAGGTTCCATGGCGAGTAAATGCAATAGTCTAGAATGATTTGCAAACTCTTTAAAGCGTGCAGACTGGTTAGTTACAGTGCATTGTGGGTTAGCAGGAAACAATGGCAACAACAAACTGCCGCAATTTCACCTTCCGCTTTGAGGACAGGGATCCAGTGACAGTGAAGAAAGAATCCAGTCGCCCTTGGGTGCTTCCCTGTCGGCTCTTCATAATCTTCTTACAGCCGTTGCGGATTCGGTCCTCACTGTAAGCGATAATGTTTGTATTAGCACTTCACAATGACGCAAATCGTTTGAACAATGCATTTCCCTTTCTTTGCCAATTTGGGCTTCGTCCTATGGAAGCACATCATATTTTTATTCCTTGTTAAGGCCGTAGTTATTTTATTACTTGGTTTACGGATTTTTAAATGAAATATATTGAACAGGCGGGCAAAATATAAAAACAAATATAATTTCAATTTCAAAAGATTTTTTTCTAATAATTAATTTTATTTATATTGTATAAATCAATAATCTAAGTGCGGCAGATCCGTAAACCAAGTAATAAAATAACTACGGCCTAACTTTGGTTGCTTTATATTTTATTAGTTTGTTGTTAATGCGATCAATTGAAATGCCAACGTAACTCAGCAGTGAATCCTAGTGGCCAACAAGCTCACTACAAGCCACAGAGCATTACATTTGAACAATCAAGCCAATAGTTTATAATCTTACACCGACTACTGGTAATTACAAAGTATGAAGTTAGAAGAAAACTAACACTACTTCTGTGTCGTTATCATCGTCTCATTTGAGGACAATTTCATTTGAGAACAATCGAGCAACTTGGCAATTACGGTAATGAGCTATTCCATAGATGTATTTCCCTGTTAAAAATGCCATAATCTGTCTTGAATGTACCTGAATTGTTTCTCGTTGCACATGAACTGAATGAGGCCTTCGTCGTCTGGTTCTGTCCACTTCAGATCGACGGTGGAACAATCCACAACTTCAGGCTCCAGAAACAACGTCCTGGCTTCTTTGTACAGCCAGTCCTCTGGAGATGGGTGTTTCTGTCGGGCAGATGAAAAGCTAAACATTAAGATCAACTCCATTCAAATATACACAGCTCAAGTCAGTTACTGGACTGACGTTGGGGTCGATGTTTTCCAGGATCTCTTCGATGCTGCCGTGCGTTTTGATGAGGTCAATGGCTCTTTTTGGACCGATCCCTTTAATGGTCCCACAATAGTCGCAGCCGAGAAGAATGCACAGGTCTATAAACTACAGCACAAAAGAACAATGTTGATCCATAAAAATGAATCATAAAGGATGTTTTAAGATGAAAAAGGTCATGTTACCTGCTCATTTGTCAGGCCAATGTCTTCAAGCATTTTACTAAAGTGGAATTCCTGGATTGGCAATTTCCTACAACAAAGTAAATGTGTTAGCATAGTTAATAGCTGAACTGTAGTCGTTTGGTTGATTAATTGGTTAATGGTGTCCAAGTTGACAAAATGTTTGATCAGTCGACTAATCGTTTTATTAAGTTTGTAAGGATTTACGACATAAAAGGCGAAAATGAACAGGAGGAGAGTTTGTTGAGTTTTGAGAGTGACTGGGAAGTTTTAACCATGTTTACACTTATGAAGATGCCATTTACTTGTGTTTCTGTGTATATTGTTGTTTTTAGACTAAGGGTTTATAGAGGCGCCACACTCTTTTTAGTGAATTAATTGATTCAGAATGTCTTTAGTCGACCAAGAATTTCCTTCTCGCTAAATTCTAGTTAGTTCAGGTTTAACAATCTTAATACTGCATATTCTTTTCACAATCCTACATATTTACATATTCTGCCATTCTAATTAGTCTTTGTAATTCACTGTGTTTGAGTTACTGTGTCCAAGAAAAGGTTTGTCTACGAATAATTGCATACAAATATTTGATTCAACTCAGTAAATGCAACCTATAACAGTGTAATAACAATATAATGCTAGCTTCAACAGCCTGCTTTTAAACATGTTATTTATACAGGCTTTTCCATAGAAAGTGAAGTTTATAATTTGATATACGGACAATAAATATGTGAAATCATTACTTCGCTTCGCTTGCCGTGAGGTGCCTCAACAGGACGTTTGTGCCGAAGGTGAGTCCGTCCATATCTTCAGTCGCCGTGGCAAAAACCTTACCAGATTTAACCAGGGCTGCACAACTGGCCTCAGCCTCACAAGGAGCCTACCGGACATACATATCGTAAAAACAAATGACAAAAAGAGGTTTTGATTTTGAAATGATAAGCTTCTATAAGATTAGTTGAGTTCCAACCTCGACGTAAGGCACTCCCATCAGGGTCAGCAGCTGCTTGCACTCATCATTGTGCTGCTTGGTGACTTTTACTAAGCGCTTGGTAAATTTATCAATGTTTTCTTGCACTCCCGCCTCCTGGGCTTGTACTAGCAACTTCTCAGCCTCAGCTCTCCTTTCACCTCTCTTCGTCAGCTGAGGACAAACAAAAGAGACATTAGCTAAAAGGGTAAAGATGACCTCAGGAGAAGCCTCATTTTACAGACCTCTTGCGACTTGAGCTGCGGGGGCTTGCCGTCAAACACATAGACGGGTTTGATCCCATGCTCGAGCATTCGTATGGTGCGGTAGAACATTCCCACGAGATGACTGGAGAAGACGGCATACAAATTTAGCAATCATTAAAAAAGTTACACTGGTAGTTAAATGTGCAATATGTGACTATAATTAATAGTAAAAGTGGTACAAATGTAACACAAAATTAAATTGCATTGTAGCCATAATATTTTTGGGCACAGTATTTATCATATGTACATTTTCTTCCGATGAGAGATTTGTTTTTTGCATTTATTTGTTGTACAATACGAATTCAGTGGTAGGGGGGAAATAAGTAACTTCTAACTAATTAAATATACCAATCAACCACTTTCATTTCTAAAAAAAAGTTTGGTCAAAAAAGTAATATACAGCACTTCCAACATTAATCGAGAAAGGCACATCAATAACGAACACACATTTTTTGCAGGAAATGATGAGTTTGTAAATAAACTCACCTCGTTGTCTCTCCATCCTCGTTTTGTAGCACGTTTCCATCCTGACGCACAGCTATCAAGAACTGGTAGATGCACATAGAAGCATCAATTGCTATTTTCCTACCTGTAATGAACAAATATATATATATATATATATAGATTGAATTTAAGTCAGAGTGTAAACAAAGGCGCTTGGTGAGAGCTAGGATGTGAGATACAGGCGAAACATTACCAAAGTAGCTCTTGATGTCCTGTTCTTTGATGGCTGCAGGCGCTTGATCAGCTATGAGTTTGGCTAATCCATGTATTCCCATTGTGTCAGACGGCCTTGGTTTGACAAATTTGAAACATTAACAGTCCAATAACGTGTCAGTTTACAGCTACAATTTTATATAACAGCTAACCAATTTAGCATAACACATACTTGACAGAAAACGTTATCATGTAATATAGCTATCTTTGAATTATACATGGGTAGCCTTGCAGAAAAGTTACCTTGAGCTTTAGCTGTGTGCTGTTTGCAGTAGCAGTCCACACGTTTGCTTCCCTGTGCAAGACTTTCGCGGTAAAAGCGAGCGCCAGGCATTAGCAGTGGATGTGCCGAGCAGACTAAAGACGACTCTGATTGGCTGAAAGGATTTGGGGTGCTGACAGTGATTGGCTGGACGTGGGCTTCTCTGGCTGTGATTGGTTGTTACGTGCTACTGTTTCGCGATGTGGTTTAGGAAAACGTAGTAGCAATTATAAATGGTTTCCAAACTAAATAAACTAATTAATGTGCGTTTATGACCCTATATAATAAAAACGAGGATGAAGTTTCAATTAAAAAAATAAAATTAAAATAAAGAGGTGCTTTTAGAGATCGCAAAAATTCTCGTAAGAAAATATCCCTTGTTTTACAAGATTAATTAGTGAGCAAGCGTTTTGAACATTTTACAGTGACACAATCGTAATAGTTTTGAGACGTGTATATGTACAGTTACATAATGGAGAGCGTGAACTTTCTATTTTGTCAAGGATGAGCTACCAGATATGCTTTAAAAAGTGGAATTACATGACTTTCAACACAAATTACTGCGCTTTGCAAGATTATTTGCATTTTACTGTACAGCATTTAAAACCGCGATAACAATCGATGATGTACGAACGATTACAATGGTCTAACCCGGAAACATAACAGAGACATTTGATTGGCTGTGTCCCGTAGAAGGAAATCCGGTCATTTTCACAGCAAAAAGGGGTAGCTTTTCGGGTAGCTTTTCACTCCTTCCAGATGTTGAAATGTATCTGCAATAATTCAAAACGAGGCATTTGGAGAGGATGAAACCCAAACGCGCACGATAAACGTATTCGGTTTGCGATCTCTCCATTTTCCTTGGAAATTTCAATCGCGAGTATTTATCTGTTTTTAAGGTGACGTGGAGCGCCTTGCAAACAGAAAACGCTTTGGATGTCGGGGTCTGCTCGGTTTATCTCGGACGTAATTGACGCGTCAGTTTCTTTGTGCTCCGCCGTGAACATGTTTAGCATTAAAACGGTGCACTGAGAGCACCACGGTCGGTCCCGGGAGTCAGGAGCAGTGTGCGGCGGGGGGCCTGGAGTCTGGAGGAGCGGACAGGACTGGCTGGTTGGATCGGGTCTGCTGCAACAACATCAAGGCACAAGTCACCAGACAGGCAGACTGGTATGACAGCATTATGTTGTACAGTAATGGGCTTGAAATGAACAAAAGATAATATCAGTTTATTGTGTGTAATATAGCATCAGCCTGAAAATATTATATTGAATCCTCCTTAAGTTAGGACTGGACTGACGAGGACTGGACTGACGAGGACTGGACTGACTAGGACTGGACTGACGATGACGGGACTGACGATGACGGGACTGACGATGACTGGACTGACGATGACTGACTAGGACTCGACTGACCTAGGACTGGACTGAAATAGATGTGGACATTATAAAATGGAAAAAAAAACTGACTTTAACCTTTTGAACTTAGACACCTGCCTGACTGACTTTATTCATTGTATTTATTTTGCTTTGATCCCATCACTCTCTGGTCTTGTTTTGTGTGTTCTCTCTATATATATTTAAAAAAAGGAATGAATGAGGGTATTGTATGCTTTGCTTGTGTCACTTGAGTTACACTTTGTTTGCTTCTACCACAGGGGTAATGCGGTGTGGAACAGGACCCAGACTGGGCTGGTTCCTCTGGAGGACCATGGAGCTGCACTGCGTTTTGATCCTGTGCTTTTTCCCAGGCTGGGCAGCGGGTTACAAACACGGAGACAATGTGACTCTCTATGTCAACAAAGTGGGGCCTTATCATAACCCCCAGGAGACGTATCATTACTACACTCTGCCCGTGTGTAGGCCAGAAAAGGTCAGTGTTCTTTTGGCTTCGATGCAGATTAATACAAAGGTGCAGTACGGTGAAGGTGAAAGAGGGCAAGCGCATGTTCAGTTCACAGATTTCCTGGTTTGTCCTGGTTTGAGCCCAGTTTAGTCTTGATGCAGACTTGGTTTAGTCTCTATATTAAAGTTTAGTCCTAAGTCCTTTGTCTTCATTTGAATTAATTGTAAATCGTAATTCATTCTTTAGTATTGTGTTTTTTTTCTGGGTATTGACTTGGCTTACACAAAGTTTACTCATGACTTGCTCAGAGTTGATCAATGTTAAATTAGGAATTCATTTTAGTCTCTGGTTGTTTTTTTATGTATAAAAAGATGAGGAGGACCACACCTCCGGTAAATGTGAGCACATAAAGCATACAGTGTAAAGCAAATATCTTCATTGTTTTTATGTTATTACATCCACTCAGTACACCCCTTGTATTAATATGTGGGTGTGGGTGTTCTGTTCTGTATGTTGCAATGCATTTCTTTATACGCTTTGTATTTATTTGGTTGATGTGACTTTGCAAGGTGCATCACAAGTCGCTGAGTCTGGGAGAGGTGCTGGACGGAGACCGGATGGCCGAGTCGCTGTATCATATCCAGTTCAGAGAAAACGTGGAGAAAAAAATGCTTTGCCAGCTCTCTCTTTCAGAACAGCAGGTACATCATAATCTACTGCACCCTTCTCTGATTACAATAATGACATGGATTTTAAATGACAAACAATACAGAATTATACATTTATGCTGTGTGAATCAAATGTTTTTAGTCAATCAATAATCAATCATATCTGATTCCACATGATTTTTTGGTTTGATCACTTTTGAGGGTGCGATTAAACTGATGTAGACGAGGTTTAGTCCTGGTCTGCTCCGGATTCAGTTCTGGTTCTAGTCCCAGTTTAGTCCAAGTCCATGATTTTAGACATTAGACCATTAACCACCTGGTCATGGCATTAACTGTAACAATTTGGTTGGTTGGCCACTTTTGTTGGTGTCCACAAGAGCTGAAGATTTGGAGTTAGTTTGACCCAGTCGATAATCACAATTTGGTCAAAACCACTTAAATTCTTGAGCATGCACAAATCAACTTGCTGCACAAAAGACTGTATTCTTTCAGTAACAGGCACGTAAGCGAAAGAGTTAATTGGTCATAATACATGGCCTAATTTGCCATATTTGTATCAGAAATACTATTTAATATTATAATTTGTTGATAATTATGCATTTAAATGATTTGTTTTAAGGTGGACCAGCTTCGTGAGGCCATTGAAGAGTTGTACTACTTTGAATTTGTTCTTGATGACATTCCAATCTGGGGATTTGTGGGATACCTGGAGGAAAGTGGCTTCTTGCCTCATAGCCACAAAGTAAGTTCAAGTTTATGTAGTGCAGGACATGTACGGCAAGTGTTGTATTTGCTCTCTGCGCTAGATGTGCTACTGCGTTTATTTCTGTTCCTGTTGTGATAAAATTTGTGGTTACGCTTCCTTTTAGTCATACTATGTGACTGCACAATGTAACGCCAAACTGTTTTGTAATATCCATGAAATAAGTAAATATCTTAACAAACTGACATTTACAGTTTTCTGCAGTAACATAAAATTATAGTCAAATAATTTATCAAAGTCAAAATTATATTAGTCAAATTATAGTCAAGTCAAATTTTCACTTGACAGAATTTGTGACTTTACTCACTGTGTCTAAACAAACAGTTAGTAATTAATATTAAAACATTTTTTTGTTGATATAAAAATTATTACACAACTTTTCATACTGTTCTGTCCTGATTAAAAATCATATTTACATTTATTCATGTTTTTACAGGTTGTTCTGTGGACTCATCTCAATTTCAACATTGAGTACAACGGTGACACTATCATCTTTGCCAACGTGTCTGTCAAAGACGTCAAACCTGTCCCGCTGGAGGAGGGCGCTGGTACCGGAGTTGGCGGAGTGGGGCTGGGCGGAGGAGGCCTGACGGTTACACACACGTATAGCGTGCACTGGTTCGAGTCCCCTTTGCCTCATTCGCGCCGCGGGGAACGTTTCAGGGACTATTCTTTCTTCCCCAAAACTCTTGAGATCCACTGGCTGTCCATCATCAACTCCCTGGTGCTGGTCGTGCTGCTGCTCGGATTTGTGATCATTATTCTTATGAGGGTACTCAAGAATGATTTTGCCCGGTGAGTCGACAAAAACATGGCATTTTCTGCTTGGATTTGACAAAAGTATAAGAAATTAGATACTAATTGATACTAAAACCAGTATTGAAATTTCATACTCATTTGAGCAAGTATCAAAAACAAAATGTGATGTTTCCTGAACAGTTTTGAGCTTTAAGGCCACAATGTTTTAAGAGCTTTTTTTAAGTTATCCTTGTGGTATGGTATTGAGAATAGTGTATATTCCTTAGTATAGTGACAACACTACATAAGAACATGGTATATAATAGAATAAATGGATCGTTGAATACATTTTATTATCTTCAAATGGTAATTTGAGAGTATCATCTCTATGGTGACCTCCGTCAGAAAAGTTACATAATGCACCTTTTAAAAGAAACCAGAAGAGGTTTGACTGTTATGGTTCAGAACAAAGAGTTGGAGCAAGGGACAAGTTCACATCTAGTCCAGTTCCACCAGTGGCACAAGTTCTTACAGCTCAAAAGTGATACTTTGTCCTGCCACTTTGTTCACACATCAAAGTAAACCTTGGCAACTCTCTTAAACCCGCAGCCACCTTTTCTTTTAAGCTATATATATACACATATATATTTATATCGGATGCATAGTAGTGTAATCCATCTCTTATCCACTTGCAGATATAATGTTGAGGAGGAGGGAGGCTGTGATGACTTGGATCAGGGGGACAATGGCTGGAAGATCATTCACACTGATGTGTTCCGGTTTCCTCCGTACAAAAGCCTCCTGTGTGCCATACTGGGAGTAGGAGCACAGTTCCTTACTTTAGCCACTGGTGAGTATTATTTACAATGCAAGGAAGGGACACATTCATTTCAGGCTTAATAGGGGAGATAATATGTCAGAATATGTAAAACTTTATCAATCATTGCTGCAAAATGCATCTGAATCAAATAGCCATGTTGTAATTATTATTGAAATCACCTAGAACTTGTATCTTAATTATTTCAATTTGCAGAATTTAAATCACTTTAATCCACACGTTTGTCCTTTTTCAGGTCTGTCCTTGGTTAGTAATGGCACAGTTCTGTTTTGGACCGTGTTTAGATCTGGTGATACTTGGAAGGCCACTTGAGAAGCACTGTTCTAAAATAGAAACATTTCCTGGTGTGGCAAATTATTTGATTGTTAGTGAAGTGTTTCAAAAAGTCTATTCTTATTTCCGACATATGTAGTCGGGAGACTCGGAGGATTGTAGTATATAAAACATTTATTCTAAAATAATAACATAATAAAATAAAATACTTCCATCTACCATCTTCTCAATTATGGTTCATGTCCATAGGAATCATTTTGATGGCCTTACTGGGGATGTTTAATGTCCATCGTCATGGCGCCATAAACTCTGCAGCCATTGCCTTATACGCCCTCACCAGTTGTGTGTCGGGATACGTCTCCTGCAGCTTCTACACTCAGATCAACGGCCAGCGCTGGGTCTGGAACATCATCCTCACGTCGTCCATCTTCTCTGGTGAGTTCACAGAAATATGACCAGGAGCGTCGCACAAAGTATGAGCAAATGCAACATCTGTATCGCAAGGAATCAAATGTACTGCAGTAATATTTTAGCATCTGGCAGAGATTCAGACTCTAAAATATATAATTGAAAGGTTGTTATTATTATGACGTGAATAACAAATGAATTCCATACTGTTTTATTTTTTTTAACTTGTACTTGAATCATGTTTTGGTTTTTGTGACAAAATGCTACAAAATGCTACAAAATGCTACAAAATGCTACAAAATGTTTATACAGCTGCAGCCTAGGCCTCAGCATACCCTTGCTGCATATTTAATTGTCCAAACTATGTAACTTTTATGCTGGAAGGTCTTGTCTCTATGGAGATGTTTTTGTTTTGTCAGAAATGTTCCACAGTATGAAATTATAGTTTTTTTATTGCTAAAGAAAACACCTTTAAAACAAGCACCACTCGGCATTTAGAAGTTGTTTAGGAAAAAGCGATATTTTCTCCATGGAGTCGTGCAGGTGACGGGGGTGCAGCAGGTGACGGGGGTGCAGCAGGTGACGGGGGTGCAGCAGGTGACGGGGGTGCAGCAGGTGACGGGGGTGCAGCAGGTGACGGGGGTGCAGCAGGTGACGGGGGTGCAGCAGGTGACGGGGGTGCAGCAGGTGACGGGGGTGCAGCAGGTGACGGGGGTGCAGCAGGTGACGGGGGTGCAGCAGGTGACACGGGTGCAGGTGACACGGGTGCAGGTGACACGGGTGCAGGTGACACGGGTGCAGGTGACACGGGTGCAGGTGACACGGGTGCAGGTGACACGGGTGCAGGTGACACGGTATAGAGACTTTCCGTTAAGATGCCTGCAGCGTCTTGACGTAACATACTAAATAGTCAACATGTCCTACCCAGAATATATGACGTGTTATTATTACTTTTGCAATATTCAACACTGAAGTCCACATTTATCAGGTGGTTTCCCCTCTCCACAGCCCCCCTGTTTCTGACCTGGAGCGTGGTCAACTCGGTTCACTGGTGGAGCGGTTCTACTCAGGCCCTGCCAGCCACCACGGTGCTGCTGCTGCTCGGGGCCTGGGCGCTGGTGGGCTTTCCGCTCACCGTGATCGGGGGAATTGTGGGGAAGAACCGGGCGGGCAACTTTCAGGCGCCTTGTCGAACTCGCAACATCCCCCGACAGATCCCCACGCAGCCCTGGTACAAACGTGCAGCGGTGCACATGGCCATCGGAGGCTTTCTGCCCTTCAGGTAAGATGTAGTGCGGAATAAATGGTAAACTGTGCCAAAAATTAGACTTGGTTCAAATAAATTGGGACGTTTGCAGTATTTGCAATGGCTAAAATTATGTGCATCTTGAAAAATATTTATATATTTTTAGAGTGTTATGGTACTTGAAATATTATTTAGCTTGAAATAAGAAAGAAAACATTATTCCATTTTACTTGAAAAGTCAAATCAAATCATTTCTTACTTTATGCTGTGTAGTTGTTACCAAATGTATAATTGACTAGTTTAACAGGATTCCACGTGAACTGTACACAAAAACCGATAACCATGAGGAACTTGGGGCTTGAACATTAATTTAAAGCTCATTTGACAGGTTCAGGTTGTCAGTCAAGTTGCAGTTTGTTTGCTGCAAAAATGCAGAGACAATTTGTGCACAACTTACACCTTTTTTATGACCGTTTAAACAGTAATGTAAGGTGTAATTGTTTGTCGATTCATAAATATTGTATTATTTTAAATGGACTCATATTTGCTGGCCATGTCAAACCAGGAAGTGACATTATAAACGTCACCTAAATTGCCAAATTGGAGAAAAACAGGCAAAATATTTGGTAAAATTTTAAATGTTTTATATATTCCCTTTTTGTTTTATTGAAAAGTGCAGTCTAATGTGGCATATGGACTTTAAGCACATTTTTGATGACATAGAGATATTTTGTTGGCTTTGTATAATATCAAACGTATGTGAGCCCTGTTTTGTAAAAGCCATTCAGGTTAAAGCGTTGCAAATTGTAATGTGTTGAATAAATACATAGAATTACAGTTGGACAGGTCGATGACAAATGCATTGTCATTTCACTACTTTTACATGTGACGAGTGTGCGTGTAGTGACTTTGCCCTTTTTCAAATGTACAAACCACAGCTGATTTCCTTCCTCCAGTGCCATCTCCGTGGAGCTGTACTACATCTTCGCCACAGTCTGGGGCAGAGAGCACTACACCTTGTATGGAATCCTGCTGTGCGTTTTCGCCATCCTCATCTCCGTCGGCGCCTGCATTTCCGTGGCTCTCACTTACTTCCTGTTATCTGGCGAGGACTACCGCTGGTGGTGGCGAAGCGTCCTCAACACCGGATCCACTGGCATTTTTATTTTTGTTTACTCCGTTTTTTACTACAGAAACCGGTCATCAATGAGCGGCCCGGTTCAGAGCACGGAGTTTTTTGGGTACTCGCTACTCACAGCAATGGTCTTCTCGTTAATGCTTGGTAGTGTCTCATTTTGGGCGTCGTTGGCCTTTATTAGATACATTTACCGCAGTCTGAAAATGGACTAAAATGTGCAATTATGTTGTGCTATATCCCTTGTGGACATAGTGCGTTTTTCTCTTTAATATATTGGAGATGTGGGCATTCTGTTCCAAAGGGAAAGCTTGAGCTATGAATTGCTGCAAATTGCATAAAAGGAAACTTATGAAGTTTAATTTATTGATAGGAGAGTAACGAGATAAAACAGTGAAATCTTGCATTAAAGTACATGTTACTATTCTTGAATTTGTGCCCAGCTTCACAAACTGGACCCTTAAAGACAAAATGGTGACAAAAACGTTCAAGTCTAATGTTTGGGCAATATATTGAACAAAAATACAATCTAGCTTCTAAAATGTCACTTTTTGGTTTAGATTATTTTGTGACCCGATTAATCATTAACCAAATATATTGACATATTGGCCTTATTAGATAAGACCAGTACAATCTTAGTATAGGTTGCATTCATTTCTGTAATAGACAATGTTTAGTTAAGATGTACTGCAGTTTTAATGCAGTATTACCTGATTTGCTGCTCACAAAAGAAATTAATCATTCAGCTATCCCTGTAGAGTTGAATGTGGCCCAACCATGTTTAAGGATGCCTTGTAGCTGGAGATGTTGTAAAATGGTTAAGGGAGCAATATTATCATTGTATTTGTGGTCAATAGACCAAATTTGCTTTGTTGTAAATAGACTTTTCAATAAAATGCTTTAATACATGTTTGCCTAACCAGGTTGTATTTTATTAGCCAAGTGCATTGTCCCTTGACAGATGCAACCCAATATGAAATCAAACATTTAAAGGTTGATCAACAGTGTTAACAAAAGTGTGAAGGACAATAGGTTTCAGTGGAACTGTATTTATATAAAAAGGTGTTGAAATGTGCATCAGACAACATTCCCAAAAAAAACAAATGATAAAATCGAACGGACTTCATCTAGTATCATCAAGAGCAAGGAACACACAACATTGATTAAATACTTATATAAAAATAAAACTACATGATAAAAGTATGAACATACATATGACAGCATATGTAGGGTACCCCTGGTCGGACAAAAAAAGACCCATTATTTACAAACTACATTCAGAAAATTGATGGGTAAATGATTATATAAAAGCATTCACAGCCAAAGCATTTATGGAGTGGTGCCTTGTACAATGACCGTGCTGTGCGCTGCCCGGTTGATCTGCTCGCCCTCTTTAAAGACTGCATCTGGATGGTTGAATGCGCTGTAGTCAAAATGATGCGTGTCTGAAGGCAGGGGCCAGCTTGGAGCCTGGGGTCTACTGTGGAGGGTGTTTTGGGCAGCGTTGGGCGACCAGGCGGGGTAACCATTAGATCCAGAAACTCCTCCCATCGCCGCCAGGTAAAAGGCCAGATTTGGGGGCGTGGTTTTCTTCATGGCTGCTTCAAGCCGCACTGGTCTGGGCTGCCCTTCATACTAGAAGAAGAGATTGGTCAAGTTTAATTTCATCTGTAACCAGGGCTTCAGTTGGTATAAGTTGAATTCCAAGTCTACTTTGACTACCTGCTTTTAATGTATTTAACTAAAGGACACATTATGCATAATTTGGCACCAGAGGGAATTACCATTGGAAAATAGCCTACTTTCCCCTGAAATGCAAATGTAAGCGAGCAATTTGACAGCACAAATGCTAAAGTAAACAAGTCTGATGATCATTAGATGTTAAAACAATCTGAGAAAGTGTTTGTGAGGCTTAGCTCTAAAGGAACTCAAACAGGATTAATAATCATATAATAGGTGGCTATGTTGCTCAGTTTAAAATCAAAACAGACAACTGGTAAATCAGTAAGTTGTCTAACCAACAGACCATTAGCCCACAACACAATTCAAAAAAAGGCAAATACAAAGGGAAAATGACCATACAGAAAATATAATCTATCCTGGTTTATCGTTTTGTGGAAGTTTGTCAAGTTTTGTCAATAATGGCACTGACCGAATTCTTTAGCTACTGAAATGAAGTTGTCACATCTCGCCTTTAAGGCCACAACCAGACTATGGTAAGGCCTCCATTATGGATGTGATTATCTCTGTCAGAGCCACTGATTCAGCTTATAGTAAACCAGAACACCCGGGCCCAGACAATAAAACAGATTATGCACAGAGGACGGCACTTACAGGCTGCATGTGCGAGGGCAGGTTGACATAGACTGGCCCTTGTCCTGCATTGTCCTTGGTCGTGTACCGCTCTGATGCCCAGGTGTTGTCCTTCTGGTGTCTTCTCAGCTTCATTCTTCGATTCTGAAACCACGTCTTGACCTGCACAAAACATTGCACCACGAACATTAGTGAACATAACTACACCGCATAATTTCAACCCTTTTTAAAAACAAGTCTTACCTGTTTGTAGGTCAATCCTGTAAATTCGGCCAAGTTTTTCATTTCCACCGGAGTGAGGTACCTTTGCACGTTGAAGCGCTGGGCCAGAGCGTTCATCTGACTCTCAGAGAAAGAGGCTCGGACCTTACCTTTGGTAGTGCTTTGATTCTTTGGGGCAATTAAAGGTGCAGAGGTGATCATATTATTAGCCCCCTCATCCTTGAGATTGTTGTGGGTTTGGGTCTCCTCTTTTACTGGAATGTCTTTATTAGAGCCAGGGCTTCTGCTGCAGGTCTCATCATCTAGGTCAGTCTTTGCCCATGTGGTGGGGTCAGCCTGAGGAAGACAGCCTTCACCACTGCTGCCAGAGCGCCAGGAATCTGCAAGACAAAAGGACGTTTAAACACAGGAGTGCAAATTTTATGCAACCAAATTAATATTAGTAAATTCATGATTGAATCCAAATCAACTTAATGGTAAATAAACAGAAAATAAATAAACGCTTGAAGAAGTATCCAAACTTTTTTGACTGAGGACCACATATATAAACCTAAATGAGGCAGGGGGTCACTTTATTCTGTTGGATTCTGTTTTGCAGGGTTGGAATACAAACGACTACATTTACACAAAATTTAGCACTTAATAGATCCATGTTTAACACAGATCTAGACTTTCACAGATCAGACTAGGCTCTTTAACCACGAATTTCCGTCCCCGTCCAACATCTCTAATGGCAGTTGGGTGCAATACTTGCATAATTCCGCGAGATGGCGCCAATTTTGCGAAAACTCGCCACCGTGACTTTGGCGGGACATTTATCGATCATAACAAACCGTCATGGATCTGGATTGGACGGCGCTGGCGATGTTGGAGGCGAACATAACGAGTCTTATCGATAAAAGCACTCGAAAATATGTAAGTCACGTTTTGAGTTTCCGTCTGCAGATAATAAAAGTGTGATTTTACCTGGAGACGTGTGTGGTTCCGAGTCGCTGGCGGAGTCGCTTCCAGTCCTTCTGCTCTCGTGTTCGTGGGGTTGTCCCGTCGTGAGAAGCCCGCTTTCCTCCGCATCGTCCTCCAGGTAGACCCCGGCGCTGTGGTACTGTCCGTGGCCGCTGTAGACGTGCGGCTCGGGACTCTCCGGCGGTGACTCGGGGCTCTGGGGCGCGGCGGCGGGAGGGTAGTAGCCCTGAGACGGGGTGTAATTATGATGACCGGCCTCCGCGTGCCCGGGGTCGGCCCACGAAGACAAATGGACGTGGTTTTGTTCCGACCCGTTCTGGTACATGAGGCTGTAGGCGTACGCGTGGTAAGAAGTGTTGTAGTTGTAGTTGATCTGCGCCTTCCAGTCCGCCATGCTGCAGGCCCCGTGCTGCTAAAAACCTCTAAAGTGACTTGAAAAATACGTGAACGGTTGATCTCTTCTAACGTAACATGTGGATAAAATGACCCTGACCAACGCAGATGAACCCCGAAAAGCCTTGTTTTAAATTTTGGACGCGGTTTTCCATAGGCTGTTTATAGGGCGTGTGTGGGTGTGGTTATTTACACCGACCAATCACCTGGGCCCCTCCAGCACCTGAAGCACACGCCCACCCGTCCTCCTGTGCGCGCGCCCCATTGGGCAGAGTTTGAAAAGAATGGCTAAAAGAATGGCATTTCTTCAATTCAATATATTTGTTTTAGAAGTGTGTTTCATTCATCTTTTCAGTTGCATTTTTGTGTGACTTAAACTTTTTTAGTTGAAAAATATTGAGTTTAAGTCATCTGGGCTGGTTTTTACAGTCCAGATGACTACAACTGAATCTTTTTCTACTATGGAATGGACATGTTTCAAACTTTTTTGTTTAAACTTTTCTAGAATGAATTAAATGTCTTGGTATTAAGATAAGGATGTAGCCTATGTATTATTCATCTAAAAAAATTAAATACTAGAAGTTCCATGCTTTAATAATCTGAAATGTGCCATGACAAATCACATATTTAAAAAGACATTTACACAAAAACAGAAGGATCCTTTTTCATTTATGCACCAGGAAGAGCTTCAGAAAATACAAGTCAAAAGAAATAATTCATATATTCTTGTAAAATCCAACTTCTCTATCTGTGGGCACCAGTTTGATCCAGTGGCTTTATTTTCTAATAAAACTATTCTAATCTAAAGATGGGACATTACATAATTATTATTCTAGTCTACTGTTAACACTGTAGACTAAAACATAATTTAACATGGAAAGTTTGGAGTGAATATACATACATATACTTTGCTTTGTCACACCACAAGACCATTTATGTAATAAAGAAACCATATTGTTTTGAATTTTGCAATAAAAGCTACATTGTCACAGTGACTAGAATGTGCTTTGAAGTTGTGACGCAACAAATACAATGATTCATATTAGTTAAACATATAAACCAGGAAGGATAAAACATTTAAATTATTAAAAAAAGTAATGCAAAAAGTAAAGAAGTCAAGTACCACATCTTATAACCCGAGGCTACAAGAGTTCTTTTTGAGGTAAGACATGTTGTTGCAAACTGTGATCATGCGTTGTACTGGTTCTATTCACAAACATGAATCACATTAAGCCTGTGAGATGTTGTTAGTGTCCCTCCTCCTTATGTGCATTGGAGTGGTAATGAGTCAGTAAAGTAGTGAAATACCAAGCCTAATGGGCGCATTTGCATCTCTACTGATCACAGAGTGGACAGGGCGGGTTTGTTCAAGCCGCCACAGACTCTGGGGCATTTCCATATCAACTAGAACATTACTGCCCAGTTTTCTTACACAAACAACAGCACAACTTGACCCTGCAAAGAAGTTTGTGTGAACAATAATGTGTTTTATTTGCAATTCATGAAAATGAATATAGTTGTTTATCCTGGTCTAATCATAAGTGGTCAAACAAGCAGTGGTGGAAAGTAAATAATTACAAATAGGTTACTTATTGAGTAGATTTTTTGGGTGGAATTTGAGTAGAATTTTACACTTGTACTTGTAATTCACTATAATTCTAAACACATGATTATAATTAGCTACATTTGAAATCAGAGGAGTCACAAGTCCCAATCCATGGCTGTTTCACCATTGTATCTGCCCCAGACAAATACACAACAGTACTGCATTGCCTGCTGGGATTGACCAGAGGATATGCGGAATGCGTGGTCGTAACTGGGCCTGCTTCTTTAATGTCTCTATGATAGATAAGATAATATTGCTAATAATATGTCTGGAATGTTTCACAGTATGGCTTTAAAGTTTTCTATTGGACATTTATTCAATTATACATACTTTTAGAGCTTGGTGTCTGCTGCTTTTCTCCATGAAGACGTTCTAAAACAATAACATGTCCTTGGAAAGTTTAGTAGCAGAAGCTTTTTTTTGCGCTACCTGCACACAGTATTTTTAAAGTTATTTTTGCATATTTCTGTTCTCCTGCTGTTCTTGAACTGTGCGTGAATTTGAATTCCCCTAATGTGGGACAAATAAAGGTTCTCTTATCTCTTAATTCATCAATTTTGGCAGAACTACTTGCTTTCCAGTGGTGGAAAAAGTACTCAATGTTGTTACTTACGTACAGAAACTGGAGCAAAAAAGTATTAAAATATACCTTTAAATATGATGTAAAAATAAAAGTGATTCGCACAGATTTTGAGTACTATTTAAGCGTCCAATCGTGATCTTGATAAATAATTGTCCTGACGACTGGTTACAGAAGTAAGTTTTCTGGTCATTTTTAAAGCCAAATTTTGTTAGCTCATTCCCAATGCTTGGAACTCTAAACATGTAAGTATTTACAAAAGTAAGTATCAATAAACATGCCATTTCACCATAAAACCATGACAAAATACTTTTGAGTTCAGTTTAAAAAGTATTATTAGCTGTATATTTTATTCACCATTCCCCTTGTTGGCCTTTTTAGGGTTGGTGATGGAAACCTTTTGTTCTGTTATAGGCCTGGTTTAGATGACATTTTGAGAACCACTGGCCTAATAAGGGGTGTATGATATTGACAAAAATATAGATATTAATTTACACTATCCCGATAAAAATATTCTGACAATTCTGACAGGTTTAAGTAAAGTAACTAAGTGAGTAAAATGAGTCTACAAAAGTTAATGTTTCCATTTTCATTTTTGATTAGCTTTTATTTTTGCAGCATTTATTTGGTAACACATTCTAATAATTACACTTTTAATAGCTGTAATAAAGCATTTACAAAGACTTAATTCATAAAGAACAATTAGTTTAATGACAAGTCATACTTAATTAAGGCTAATCACGGTGTAAGTATTATAAAATTGCACCTTTTTATATTCAATATTCAAAATTTAGATATATAGATATATATAATCTACTATTTATATAGCCAAATGTCCATGGGTTTTAGAATGACGACGAATTAGGATCCATGCCATAGCAATTGACAACTAAAACAAACAATAATATGTTTTTATTGGGAAAAGTCCTCATGAAGCTGACGTCGCCCTCCTGTCCACATAGGGGCGCTGTGTGTTTTCATGCGCCTCGATGTGACGCGTGTCCCTCTCGGTCCCTTTAAGCGCTCTCACGCGGATCTCTGTCTTCTCCGGTCCGGTCCGGTTCGGCGTGGTCTGTTTTCGGCACGCGGACAGAACCTCAGAACTCTCCAAAAGTGAACACAAAAACAAACGGACTGACTCGGGCATCGGTCCATTCGATCTCTGCTGATTGACATTTGGACACAAGTTGCAACAAACAAACTGTCAAAGTGCTTCTTTTCGGAGACTGTTAAAGAAGAAGAAGGTTCCTTGCCCTGCCGAAGATGACACAAGAACTGGAAAAGCTGCTGTCACAGCTGACAGAGCCTGACAATGCGGTTATTCAGCAGGTAATAAGCTATATTTACTGTGTTTAAGGAGTTAGCTTGGGTAGTAACGGTATTTCATCTGTTGAGCTAACTTATGGTTTAGCTTATGAACATTTTGACATCAAACAATCAACAGAAAAACAGCACATTCGAAATTAATTAGAATGTCCAAAGTCTGTCGTCATTTCCCCCCCCCCATTTGTCTGATGTCTGTCAGTCCAGTCGTTGGTGCAGTTTGTGTCATCATTTTCTTTGTTATAGCCAAAAGTACATTCCAAACTGAGCCGTTAATTGTATCCATGGCAGAAGGGTTGAGGTCTAAGCACATATTTCTTAAATTCAGAGGGATGGTAATGTCAAAAACGACATGGGACAAATTACATAGTTTTCCCACATAATTTCCTCCAAACATGTGATTTTGTGGTTTATTGAGAAATACATATATTTTCCCAATCATCAATGGGAAATTAAAATGACCCTCTTTCACATTTTATTTTTTATATAATTGGTAGAGTTGCTGCCTGAATCAGGTACTACTTTCTCATCTTTCTGAAGAGTTAACGTTTATGAACACAGTCCAGAAACTGTAAACAAGTACATCTGCTTGTGTTTTTATGTCTACATCAACCATATTTAGTCAAAACTCATGTATTGTGTCTCCCAGGCAACTGACATTGCCTTCTTATGTGTCCTAACCTTTCAGGCCACAATTCAGCTCAAACAGGCATTCAAAGACCCTGCCATCATCCCGGCCCTGTGCACGATCATCAGTGGTTCCCAGAGTCCACAGGTATGGTGGGCTTGGGTGGAAAGTCATTGAAACATCTATGTATGAATCTGTGAAGTAATATTTAATGTTTTGTCTCCTGTAGATTCGCCAGACGGCTACAGTGATGCTGAGATTGAGAGTTAAAAAACATTGGAAGAAAATAAGTCCCAATGACAGAGAGAGGTCAGTGGTCATAATGTTTGTTTTTGAGTATGCATAATGGTTTCTTACTCTCTCCTATTTATTTGTCCTGCACAGCCTAAAGGCAGGTGTTTTGCAAGCATTTATGCAAGAAACTGAGTGAGTTTTCTAGTGCACTTTGTTAGAATATTATTCTAATGCAAACATTCAAACTCATCATATTAAAATGTGCATTTCAGACACACTGTGCAGCACTCTCTCTCCCAGCTTTGTGCTGTGATGGTAAAACATGAGACTCCTGACCGCTGGCCCGCTCTGCTGCAGCTCTTGAATCAGGCTACAAAGAGTGATAATCCCCATGACCGACAGGTACGGTCCAGTGACACAGTATAAGAAAAGATGTTTCTCACAAGCTGACTATGTCCTGTTGTCTTTTCAGGTGGGCCTTCTGTTGCTGGCTAAAGTTGTGGAGTCAAACCCTGAGCCGTTCAAGCCTCACTACCTCCAGCTGCTGCAGCTGCTGTCCACTGTCCTGCAGGACCTCAACAACCCCACAGCTCTGTTCTACTGCATCTTAACCATCACCGCTCTGACTCCTTACATTGGCTCAGAGGAGATGGTGAGCCCTCGCACAATTAACCTTTTGTTTTAGATTGGAACATAATTAAACTATATTCTGCTGTCCAGAACCAAATGCGCTCCATGATTCCTAATCTGATCACTGCTTTGAAACCTCTCATCAAATCAAATCAGGTAAACAATGAGCATTATTGATATATTTATCATTATACAATTTCACATATAAAATAATAATACATTGAATGTGTTAGGACCAAGCCAGTGAGGCCATGGAGGTGTTCACTGAGCTTATGGAGAGCGAGGTTTCCATAATTGTGCCACACATCTCAGCTATTGTCAGCTTCTGCCTGGAGGTACTTTGTGTCTGTGTGTCTGTGCGTGCGTTGACCATTATGCTGATCATGCTCTTTGGACAGGTGGGCACTGACACCACTCTGAATGACTCCCTGCGCGTCACGGCTCTGTCCAGTCTCACCTTCCTCATAAAGTTGAAGGGCAAAGTAAGTCGTACTGTATTTTACTTTCTGTGCTGCGTTTAACATCAGAGGGCGCTTCCACACGGGGTCAGCCCCAAAGACCAGGTGTATCTGGTTAAATGTATGTGTCTTATTTCCTGTCTAAGCCTTGCGATGGTTTAACATGTTTTCATAGTTTTTGGGATCACAATAAGATAAACTTATTCATAAATGTTTAGCCTATGGAGTTGGATACTTAAATATCCCCTGGTCAAGTCATTTTTTCTGTTTTTGAATATATATTTTTTGCGAACACGTAGAGGTAACAAACCAAAGCTATTTCTCTTGTAGGTTGTGATAAAGCAGAAACTGCTGAATCCCATTCTGCAGTCCATTTTCCCTTTGCTCACTGCATCGCCCCCTCCTGGTAAAAAGGACCCTGAGGATGAAGAGGATGAGAATAACGATGGTGAAGATGATGACAGTCCTAAACATGTCGCTGCTCAGGTACGGGTGTCACAATTCTGAGATCTCACGATTGGGTTCGATTCACATTTCAGGACATGTGATTTTATTCTTCAAAATAGTAAGTAACTGTAGCCTAATTCAATTTGTTTTTATTTAAAAGTGGGCTTAACTATATTTTAGTTACATTTTGGCTGCATCTTCATAGATCAAAACTGCTGTGTGGTGTGCCGTTTCTTCCTTATTTTCTTTCTCTCAGATCTTGCACATTTAATTTTTGTTTTTCATGTTCTAAAGAAAGAAAGAAGTGACCACTTTATTTTTGTTTATTTTTACAGATTATTGACACTATGGCACTTCACATGCCTCCAGAGAAACTGTTCCAGCAACTGGTAAGTTTGCATAACAATAGTTTTTGTGATGAATGAGTCAATTTCTTCATTCTTGCTTATGTTTCAATTTGTGTTTGTTTATACGTCAGATGCCCCTCACTCAGGCAGCTCTGGCCAGTGAAAACCCCTATCAGAAAAAGGGAGGCCTCATGTGCTTAGCCGTGTTGGCAGAGGGCTGTGCTGACTATATACGCACCAAGTAAAGCCATGTTTGAATCCGCTAATTTACTGCCATCTTTGAACCTAATATGTGATAATGACTCTTAACTTCCTTGCTGTGGTTTGTTGCCAGGATGTTGTCGTCAGTCCTTCAGACGGTTTGCCAGAGTCTTTCAGATGGTGACCAGGTGGTGCGCAGTGCTGGCCTGTTTGCTCTGGGACAGTTCTCAGCGCATTTGCAGGTAGCGTAAATGTTGTTTTTATAATGTAGATCTGTATCTTTGTTTGTTCACTAATAAATATACAAAATGATTCCCTGTTAACGTGAAAAGCCGGACATCAGTAAATATTCCAATGAGCTGATGCCTTTGCTGCTGGGGTACCTGTCGTGTTTGAACCAGGCCAAGGTCGTTCACGTCGCAAAAGCTTTTTATGCCCTGGAAAACTTTATGGAGAGTCTTGGTAAGCTAAAGAAAGACAAAAGTTACCTTTTTTAAGAGAAACACTTGATGTTTCTGTATTCTGTTTGTGTACTTTTCAGGTGCAGATATTGAGCCTTACCTTCCCACAGTGATGGAAACCATGTTGTCTACGCTCAACAATGCAGAAAGCCTCAGGATCAAGGAGCTGGCTGTGTCTGCCATTGGAGCCATAGGTCAAATAATTGAAATACATTGGGGTATTAATAATGTTGCTGCTCAATGTACAATAATTAGACCCTGTTTGAATCCTCTTTTACAGCCAATGCTGCCAAGGAGCTCATGGTTCCCTACTTCGCTCCAGTTATTGAAAGTCTGAAAGGTTTCCTCACGGCCACCTCAGAGGAGATGAGGGGTCTGCAAACTCAGTCTTTGGGTAAGAAAAGTACACTCTACATATTTAAGTATATGCAGCCTACATCTCATTTGCTGCATTAATGAATGTATATATTCCAGGGCTTTGCTTAGTACCTTGCGATGCAATGCGCATCTCGATACAAGGTCCACGATATACATATCCTGATACTTGGAACTTGATATGACGTATGTCCTTTAATAAAAATTGACAAAGTAGAATAACAAAATTAATTGGAATTTCATGTTCATAATGTGCTTAAGAACAGAATACAACGGTCACATTTTCAGCTCCTCAGATTCAGCCTTGCTGCAGCAGTCTATAGGTTCAGAAACATAGAACTCTGTAATTTATTTATATATATATATATATATAAGTACAGCCTTAATGTGTGATTTTCCCCTGCTGTAGACACTCTGTCTGTGTTGGCCCGCACCGTGGGCAAAGACGTCTTCAGTCCACTTGCTACAGAGTGTGTTCGTCTGGGCCTCAACCTCACTGACAACATTGATGATCCTGATCTCAGGCGCTGCACGTACGGCATTTTGCTCAATCTACCTATTTGTTTGGAGATGTATTCTTATTTACTAATTTACACATGACACCTAAACCCACACTACATGAACATTTGCGAGATTTAAGCCCCGATTTTCTTCTTCCCGAGTTCAGGGAGGCGTGACTAGGGATGGACAATGTATCGAACAGGTGATATGAACTAGTCTGGGCTATTTCTCTATCAGCATTTTATTGGTTTCCACAAATTAATGATGGCTGTTCCACAATACATCGGTATTTATAGAGTTTGAAGTGTTATTCAAATAAAATAAAATAAAGAGAGAAAAGGGTGGGAGTAGATCATGGCTTTGCTGTATTTACTGTACATAAATCCTGGAGGATAGATGAAGCTGCTTCAGATTAGCTTGAGTGAACGGGACACAACTTCATGTGAAGCTTTCTGCACAGAGCATACTTTGGATCCACTTCACTGAATGTAACGGAATAATAATTACTTGAATACTTCAGTGTTTCAAAGCGAAAAGGTGTGCTTGCTGTGTTTGCGCACAACTTTTAGCTTGTATCCTAAAGTGCATCGTCTGAAGATGATGGGCGAGTACAATAATACAAAAATCATCTAAATCTTTTCACGTTTGCGCTTTTTGTTTTGCGTTTAAAAATAAAGACTCACAAATGTTGTAGTGTGTGGCGAGCTTTTGTGATATTACTTCTTTGACCAGTCTGCTGTTTGTTTTTCAGATACAGTTTATACTCCGCGGTGTCCACGATCTGTCCCGAGAGCCTGACGCCGCATCTCACTGCCATTACTACTATCATGGTGCTCGCGCTCAAGTCAGACGAGGGAATTACGGTCTGAAGCCAACACACCGCTGTCCCAAGTCTGTGCATGGAACACTACTAAAATGGGCTTTTGCCTGTCTTTTCAAGGCGCATGTTGAGGAAGACAAGACATTTGTGCTCCTGGATGAAGAAGACGACGACGACGACGATGATGATGTTGAGGTGGAGCTTGGTGAGAAAGATGACAATGACTTCCTGGAAGATGACACTGAGCCTGACGTCCAAGAGGCTTCACGGTACATTTACACTATCAAACACAAAACTCCGCCCAAAAACAGAAGGAAGCTAATGCTTTGTCTGATCTTTCAGATTCACTGTTGAAAACGCCTACATTGATGAGAAAGAAGATTCCTGTGAGTCACTCGGAGAGATTGCCTTCAACACTGGGTACGGAAGTGAACATGTCATTTTGGTAATATGGTACTTGTCTCTCATTTGTATAATGTCATCTTGTGTAATTGTGTACAGTGCTGCGTTCCAGCCCTTCCTGGAGTCCTGTTTTCAGCAGGTGTATGAGATGATAGATGTAAGTCCCTGCTCTGCTCAATGGGGTGTATTTACTGTCTGTATTATTGATTATTTTTGTATCTAGTTGTAATAAATCAATCCTAAAATGACATGATTACTGTGCAGCTTGGATGATTCAGAACTAAAGCCTTTAACCTGCAGGTTGATACATTTTCTCTCCTTGTAGTATGCCCACGACGATGTACGCAGGGCAGCAATGGGAGCCATAGGCCAGTTCTGCAGCGCTCAGTATAAGGTGTGGAAGGAAAATCCCACTGATGTCAACTACCTGGGTGAGCTTTTAAAACCTGTTACTGACAATATAATGTTACTCAAAGAGATCCCATAATGTAGACATGTCTATTGAAACACATCTGCTTTTTACCTGTGGTTCAGCTCTACACAAGTTGTTGGATGTGGTAATGCCCTGTCTTATAAAGGCAGTAAAGATTGACGAGGAGCGCCAAGTAGTGATGGGAGTCCTCGACACAATTAACGGTGTCGTAAAATCCTGCCAAGAGGAGGTGTTCAAAAAACCTACGCGTCTCAAAGAAATTTGCAACGCAATTAGGGATGTGCTAAAGAAAAAGGCAAGTTGTACTAAATGCCAGATCCAGGCAAAATCAAATAAATACCTTCGACGTTCCTATCATAATTTTTATGTCCTTTTGTCCGTGTAGACCGCCTGTCAGGACGCTGATTGTGATGATGCAGATGATGAGGAGCAACAGGTTTGTGATGTTGGCTGAAAAAAGCAGCAGAGAAATAAATAAGTGTTACTCATCAGCTTGTTTGCAGGCGGAGTATGATGCCATGCTGCAGGAGTACGCTGGAGAAGGGATCCCCCTGGTGGCAGCTGCTGTCCCTGCAGACGCTTTTGCTCCTTTCCTCAATGAGCTGTTGCCTCTGATCATGAGCAAAGCTGTAAGTTTGTCAAAATGACATAACAAAACAGATGACACAACATAGTACTACAATGAAAAAATCAAGTATTGGTCAACATTTCTGTAAATATGGTGTTTTGTTTTGGCAGAAATCCTCTTGTTCTGTGGCGGAGCGGTCTTTTTCAGTGGGCACCATTGGCGAGTTACTAGCCGCTCTGGTAAAGGCACAGGGCGGTCGAGGGTTGGCGGGACGACTGGCCAACAGGCTGCTCCCTGTTCTGGTTGCTGGGACGAAGGATTCTGATGACGAAGTGCGCAACAACAGCGTCTATGCTCTGGGTTGTTTGGCTGAGGCCGCTGGACCTATTGTAGCATCGTATCCTTCCATCGTTCGATTTATTATACACTTTATGTAGCAAGAATACAAAGACTTTTCCTCAGCGTGTGTGTTCAGGGACTATCCCATGATGCTCTCTGTGTTTTCTAAATTGTTGGCCAACGAAACTGATCTGAGAGTGCGGGACAATCTGTGTGGCGCCCTCTGTAGGATGATCATGGGTAATGCAGATGCCATCCCACTGGAGCAGGTGACTGACTCATTTAACTTTGGTAGTTTTGCACCCTAACCCTAACCCTAAACCCTCCCTAACCCTAACCTGCTTACCATACTGTGATTTGTGTAATAGGTTTTTCCTGCCTTGGTGGCTCGACTCCCGCTCAAAGAAGACATGGAGGAAAACAAGACTGTTTACAACTGTCTGGCAATGCTCTACTGCCGAAATCCTGCTGTGGTAAACTTTGACAGCCTTTTATTCATTATCTAGTCAAATAATATTGAATATTCACGCATTTGAAAAAACTAACGCAATAAGAGTTTTTAGGCAATTTATTTCACATGATTACAAAACACTAGAACAACAGAAACAAAGTCTTTACTTTATACTTTTTTCCCCCAGATTGTGCAGCAGATAAATCCCATCGTAGCAGCTTCAAGCCAGGTCCTGGGCCAAAAAAATGTTGATCAAGGTAAACTTAAAAATCTCTATGTTCTCAGGGCTTTTGTCGACACAGTACTGTCTTTTTTTTTTTTAACAGACACCATGATATTTGTCTTGTTCTTCAGTCTCTACTTCTGTCTTTCCAACAGAGACCCAGGGCACCGTGGTCCTGTTCCTGAGGCAGCTGGCCCAGCAGCACTCAGCAGACTTCCACACAGCAGTGACCGCGCTTCCTGGAGATCAACAGGCCAAGCTCAGTGCAGTCATCTCCTCGTAGCCTCAACAGGCACTGTTTTTGACATGAACTGAACTTAACCCAGCAAACTAAATATAGCACTTCAACCAATGTTCTACAATTAATATTAACCTTTGTATTTATTTGTTTCCTGCATGGGTTGATGTTTTAAGAGTTTGGATTTACCTCTTGTTACAAATGGGGGTTCCAATTGGCCTTATGTATAAAAGCCCAGTTTGCTTTTGTCCCTTTTAACTCCATCTGGACCGACTTGTAATTCAGAACTGATATGAGTGAAATCTCTAGATAAATAGAATTTTGCAGTTGTGTAACCCTTTCAGACTGTTTCTGTTGTAAAGTGTCAATTTACAGCATAGAACCACACAAACAAAATGTACAAAACATACAGTTTACAGTCTACTAACACGATAGTACTGCAGGGCATCACAATGAGCCTGTTGTTGACATGAGGCGACTCATAATTAGCAGTTTGGCGGCCCCTCAGATGTCCCGTTGTGCTCTGGTGCCATTGGAGTGTCTGTTTTCCATTTTCAGCGCCATCGTCATCTGCACTGGCTCGAGTTCATTCTCTCCTGGCAAAGGCACAAGAAACATAAATAACGCCTTCTTAGCGATGATGGGAAAAGTAGTTTGTCATCACATCTGCCTCTTATGAATTAAGTTTTTTTCCGACATGAAGGGTTCCTTTTATAGAACATTTCAAAACAGACATAAGACTATGATCAATAAAAGAAGTCAAGTTTCTAATCTATTGTAGGAGTCATATTTTTTAGCACCTGTGTAATGTTGTTTCCAAGGCATGATGTCCATTCCTGTTCGGCAAAATGAGCGGTCAGTGTGGGCCTCGGTGCTGTACAAAACCTCCTGGAGCGTCTTGTCTCCCGGCTTTTGAGCTTTCACACGAACCTGCAAGTCATAGTTCAATTTCTGTTTTATCACAGTATATTTTGGGTCCCAACAAAGCACAGTAGTTTGAAAACAACAAGCACATCTAAAAGGGACAAAAAGAAGAGACTTAATGAGGTCATCATCCATTTTTTTTGTGCCCACCTTTTCATGAGAGTGACTGAATTCCAGATAAAGTGCAAATTAGTGACCTTCACCACTTCATCTATTATAAGGTAAGACTCATTTTTATTTTTACCTCCAAAATGGTTGTCTCTTTCTCCTTCAGTTTCCCAGCTTTATTCTTCACTTGTGTCTTTGTGGTGTCGACCCAGACCACCCTTTCCTTCACCTCTGACCTGTCAACACAACAAAATCAACACCAAACTCAAATTCAAATCCAAAAAGCATTTCATTTCAGATTTGTAAACGTACTCTTGTATTCCCAGGTCTGCCAGGGTTGTTTCCAGAAAGGGGAAAGGTTGGTGTGCCGGGTCGGGCTGCATTTCAATGGGCAGAGTCACGGCCATGGGGACGTCCCACTCGACTTCCACTCTCACTATGGGCTCCTTGGTGCTGTCCCGGCCTCTGCGTCGCCGCACCTCCTCCTTTTGTGAACTCTTGATCTCGTCGGCCGCCAGCTTGTCAAACTGAAGGGTAATTGAATGTTTCCTGAATGTTATTTTAAGGTTGGATTGCTTTGTTTCTGTTGAGAATTTGCAGTGTCTCCCATAGACTTTTTTGAGACTATGTTGGCACAGTTTATTTTTATTTGAGTCATTTAATTTTCAGTCTGTGGTGTATAAGTATAATTTACTTCCTCTATTTAAGCAACCACCTTTGACCAGTGTTGTCAGATAAAACAATGATAAACAAACTTATTTTGTCATGCCAATGCATAATCCAGGTAGGTGTCTTATTCGTACCCTTGGGTAAATCCAGTTTTTAGACTTTTTTTTTTTTTAAGACTTATTTATAAATGGCCTATAAAACATACAAGATCAAACCAACTTGATTGTACCTAATTGACAACATTATAACTGTAAACGGAAATGTCTAAATCTGAGGAATTGCATGAATTTATAACAGAAAATGTGTGCCACTGTTGACAAAGTATTCACTAATGATAATTTAAGTTGAAATAATACCCAAGAACATGGAAGAGAATAGTTAAAAATCTTAACTGCAATGCAAAAACATATTCAAGAAACTGTTGCTAGTTAAAATTTAAATGAATAATTAATTTTCCCACCTGTGGTTCTTGTTGCGTGCACTTGACCGTTGGTGCCGTTTTGTTTGTTATTCTGAAGGTGGGCGAGCTGTTTCATGCGTCGGTGGTAGCAGATGATTCACAGCTCTGAGGACCCAAAGGCCTGTGCAAAGTGTGAGTTGTTGTGTGTGAAATGTGTTTGGACACTGCCCTCTCAGCCTTTATAAGCAGTCGGTGTCTGCGTGCGTTATGTGGCGCACAGATGCAAAGTATATTAGACTGTCAGAGCGCTGATGGACTAAGTTGCCTTTCTGACCGGGACATGTTGAAGTCACTGTGTCATAGTGATGTGACCGGTGTCAGATCTACTTTTATAAATGCCTTTTTAATTATTAGATCAAGCAAATTTTTAATGTGATGTAGAAGTTCTGGTCAAGGTCCCAGGACAAGATATTGAGGTCCCCAGATTCTCCTGACAGGTGTGCTACTGTGGCATAGTTGCAGCAAGGATGTTCTGAGTTCATCCATCCATCCATCCATCCATTTTCTACCGCTTGTTCCCTTTCGGGGTCGCGGGTGACTGGAGCCTATCCCAGTGACTTCGGGCCTTAGGCGGGGTACACCCTGGACAGTGGCCAACTTGTCGCAGGGCCAACTGTTCTGAGTTCAATTCCCTGCAAAAGAGTCAGATTCACAGGGGAATTTCCTTCTTTAAATAAAGATATAAAAAGTTGACCGTATATGTTTTTTAATAACTCATTGTCTCAGTGTCTAGTATCCTGAGCCCGCAATTCCTGAAGGTGCTTCTCTGAAGTATCCAATTAATCCTTATGAGCCAAAATAAACCTGGGAAAAACATGTAAACTTAGAAAAATGTATTGATTGGGGCATGAGTCAACAAATATTTCCCCATAGGCATGACTAAACCAAATCCTACTTTTGCAGAATTGGCATTATATGAATCATTTTGAGGTATTTTTATGTTTTCACCATACATGGATTGCAAGAGGTTGAATGTGCTACACAAAGACAAAAGGTGTTTTTTGTTTCAGATTTGTACAGAGATTGTATGCTAATGTCTTCTCATTCCTTGAATGCTTCAGCTGATCATATTTTTGATGTATGGCAATTCACACTTGAATGTTGCATGTGCATCAGGCCAATCGAATACGCCCGAGACTCGAGCTCCAGATGGTTGTTGTGGATTGCAGACGTTGTGCTAGATTCTAAAGGCTGCTATTATTATAAATAGTTACATATGTAGAGAGCCATACATCAGGCCTGCAGAAAGGATTGAGTGGGAATGTAAATATAAGTTAATTCACTCATTCACTCAGTTTCTTCCATCCATGGGTTTCAGTTCAAATCCAACAATATTTCTTAAATGGGAACAAATCATATGAATGAAACACACAAATAAATTCTTCAAAATGGATTGAAACATTTGAGTTTGGATTGAAAATAAAATGCATGTCTTTAAGAAGAATGGTCTTTCTCTGAAAAGATGCTTGTTGTGTTTAACCACTACATCAGTGTTTCTCAACCAGAGATATGGAGACCAGTGGGAAAAATGACTAATCTCAGCTTTTAAAAGTAGGTGAAATTTAGTATAGTGAAAAAAGAATACATGTATAAAAAATGTATTTGTACCTGTAGTTAATGTGGAGGATTTTGGACACACATATCTTTAAACAAGGAAATATACTAGTAATAATTGAAACATACAAATTTATAGTAAACCAATTTGTTGGCCTAGGGGCTACTGAGTGTGAAGCTTGGGGGCCTCTCGAGACAAAAAAGGTCAGGAACCTCTGTGTTAAACCACTACATCTACGTTTTCCATTTCCCAAAGTGAATCGTATTTGTAGTTAGTGTTATATCTTTATTAATGTTTTGGATGATTTAACATCAATGTAATTCTAACGATAATATATCAGTAATAACTGACAATATACTACAAACAAAGACAGATTTATTTGCCTAGTACCTGAGTTAATGGTTACTTGGAGTGTGAGACGAAGCTCAAGCGGTACCTGATAAAAATGGGAATAACTGCACTACATTTCATAGTTTAGATCCTGAACGTGCCATTGTAGATTAAAGTGTACTTCATTCCTCTGTGTTGATGTGAATGAGGATTTCTGGTCAGTGACTGCAGCCCAGCCCCTGACCTCAGCTCAAACCTGTCACAAAGAGGTGTCATGTGCTCTTCCTCTGCCCTTTCTCTCCGGCCACAGTGAATTACAACCATTTCAATAAGTGAACACCACTGTTATTGTGTGGTAATCTCAGCATGAGGTCAGAGGCAACACCGCTGAACTGATGTCATCCTGAGCTGGCCATTTCACAGTGGGCTGGCTACTGGCTATAGGTGGTCCAATCCAGTGTTTTTGGTTAACCATTTTGTGTGGCATAATATTGTTGTTAAAAAATGCCACACACCATCCACAAAACATTACAGAAACTGACGATGACTCCAATTAGAAAGGGGTGTAAATAAATGCCTGTGTCACTGTCTGGCTTATGCAATAGTGGTTGTTTTTGTGCCTTTTCTGCTTCACAAGTTTGCTCAGGGCACTCCAAAATGGGTACTTATTACATAAAATTGTTTCCTCAAATTTGATTCATAAGGCACACGAGTGTTCTCTGGCACTGGTTGAAAAGTTAGGGTCAAGTCTTTTAAGTTGGTACCAATAATCTATTTTATTATGAATTACAAAACCATGTGTAACACAATGTGCAATACAAAACACATGTTTAAAAATGGTAGAAAGAACAGTCCATGTAAAGTTCATGTTAAAAACACTGAACAAGATAAAACCACAATTTCAAACAACAGCAGTAATTATATGGTTAAAAGGTTTCAATTGTTAACATTTAATGAATAGCTTAACAATAAAGATGGTTAAATGTTATGAAGCCCTTGTGAAAACTTTGAAAAAAACATCCCATGAGTTCATGGTGAGCTGAGGAGGATGGTGTGGTAAGGCTTGGCCTGTTGTGCCTTCACTCGTCCAGCAGAGAGCAGCCCTGAGCAGACACGGACCAAAGCTCATCAGCAAAAACAACAATGGGAAATACATGACTTACAGCAACATTTAAGAGTATATATAAAAATTTTGTACTGGGCCCACTTATATTTGCTTTCCCAAATTCAAGTTCTAATTTCTAGCTTTTTAAAAAAAACACACAATTAAAACAAAGGCAATTATTTCAAAGCTACTCTGACTCTTGACAATTCAAAACCAGATACAATCTAATATAAATACCCAGTAGTTTGCAGAGTGTGTGAGCTGCAGTGCTGCGATTGGCCTCTGGAGGCAGCAGTGAGTCAAATGTGACTTCTCCAGCGCTCTGCAGATGGGAACAGATCCAGCTGCAAAAAAAAACGACATGAGCAAGCAATGAGATCAAGACATCCATTAAGCTCTAATAATAGTACGACTGCAGCATCAGGCTTTCAGTGTCATCATTGTGGTCAAGACATTTGCTAATGCTAAAAGATGAGATGTGTAGTCCATATTGATTTGACAGCCAATTTTAACATTTTGAATTATGTTATTATCCATTATGTGATATATTTAGAATGGATAATATTGCTATTGTTGTTTTGGAGATATGATATTAGAACATTGTTTTAATTATACACGATAAATTCAAAGAAATAAGCTGTTCAAAAATAAATTTAACTCATACGTCTAGTGTAATATTTCCTGGTTGATGTTATGGTTTCTTCATGTTTTTCCTGTGGCTTCTCACCTGGACGTGCCGCTGCTCTGAGCCTCACTCTGCGTCTCGGGCATCTCGATGTTTTCCTCTGCGATTGGCTCCATCATGGGCTGCACGTCGTCCTGAGGCGACCTGCATCAGTCAGTGGATACAAAAGATGTTTCTGTGGTACAAAGGCTAATGTCATTATGTTCTGTCATTTTCTAATAATGTAATATCCATATCACAGGAAACTAGTTAAGTTAGGGAATTGTTGATCACATTTTTATACCCAGTGTTTGAAACCTAACTATTATTTACACTGTCTATGGGATGCACATGGATCTATGAGTGAAAAGGTTGCCTGATGTTGGTTGGAGATTTTAATTTGAGTTAATTTACGATAGTGTACTTTCATTACAACTGTTTTAAAAAAAAATTAAACTACACTTTACACCAAGCTCGTATTCAGTAGTTTGAATATCTGTGATTTCCCTTATGGTTAAGATAACTGTGATAATTAAACTGAAAGGAAAAAGCCTTTCAGTTTGTCCACACTGAGGCAAAAAAGTGTGACACAAACTTTTATGGTCTTATTTTAGTTGTAAAGTCCATATTTAAATAAAGATTGTTATTTGGTGCACACAAATACAACACACATCATAAACAAACACAGATGCTGAATATATGGCATGTTTTACATTTAGTTCTAGCTGGTCCTGAAAGGCCGTGGGACTCACCATCTGCCGGCGGAGGCGATGGCGTCGCTCACAGATCTGTCCTCTTTAGACAAGTCCAGCCCCACGTCCCGCGCAGCTGTCCAAAACACAGCCGAGCATGACCATGAGTAACAGAAATGCTCATATATTAGACACACTTTGAGTGGGAATAACACATTTGAAGACTAATACTTTCAGAGGAAAGCACAACTTAACATTAGAAACTGAACTGGTGGTTTTGGATGAGGCCAACTGGAAGAAGTACACGAAGGATTGTATCTGCTGGTTTTAGGACGTGAAAGTGCCTCTGACAGGTTGAACCACTCATTCAACTGAAATGCAGTTAAGATAAATATAATTTTGAATTTTGCTAAAAAATATAAAAATGTTAACACAGAATAGCACATTTTTAGGTTTATAATTTCACTTTCTGTTTGTAAATTATGACATCACACTAGGGAATTACCCAGCAAACACTTGGCCAAAATTCATCTCATGTCACAATTTGTCAGCTTTGTTTTGTTGAATTCATGTTTAAAGGGTCAAAATTCTGCATAAACTTTGACTGAAGTGTATTATGTTATCCAACCAAATTTCACTAAAACATAGTGTTTTCAATAAAAAGAAGTAGATGTAATACATTTTCCTAATTTTAAAATTACATTATGAAATTATTTTGTGCCCCAGCTCATGCTTTGTGACCTCCAGGGGGTCCAACCCTCATTTTGAAAACCACTGATCTAGATAAAGTGTTTTTCAATTTCTTAATGATGACGCAATTACTTTTTTGTTTTATATTTTAGTTTTCTCAAAGCCTCAAAATTTCAGTCAGGATGCATCGTGAATCTGCTCAAATATAAACCCTTAAACATTTTACTTTTGTTCTTAGTTACTTTCTGCCTCTGTCTTGCACAATTGTCAACACTTCCAAATGATGAGCATTAGTAGGTTAAATATGTTCAGTAATGCAGTACAGAGCTGAGCCATTACACTTGTACACACTTCAGTGGTTATATATTTATGGATGAAGAGAGAAAGGTAAATAAGTCTTACATGATCCGTCCACAGGCTGAAGTCCTGAGTCACTGGATATCTGAAAGAGGCTCAAAGTTACAAAACAGACTTAATTTCATTTATCTCCCCACTGAACTGAACACAGAGGTCTAATAGAGACATTACAGTGGCTACACTCCATAACCTCCGACACCGAGGCAGGGAGTACTTTCACTGACCTGATTTACATCTACATAAGACCAAGTAAAGACAGATTAATCACAGTTACAGATGTTATAACTGATGTATCTCAAGTAAAGACACATTAATCACAGATAAACATGTTATAACTGATGTTTTCAAGCTTTTTCGAAGGAACAACCTTTAAAAAGCTGTGTTCAATGTTGTTTTTATTATTATAACATCCTAGAACCCGGACTCTTGCATTGCTTGCTTTGGTAATTTCTCTTTGTGATTTGGGCTGATTGGGACCTGATGAGTGTAAAAACAAAGAATTATGTAGAAAAGATTTAGTTATTTCTGCAGATTGAGAATGACTCTTGGATGAGTCAAAATGTTGACTGAATCTTTTTCTACAATGGAACATTCAAATGAATGAGGGATTACACTGATAAAACAAAGAATGATCTTTTTATATGATGTAGTTTACACAGTTTAGGACATTCATTCATAATCTATTTGATAGAATACAATGAAGTTACAACTGAAAAATGCTTTGCAAAAACGATTAGTGCCTGAATACAGCAACATTTTCCTGGTGTAAAAAAACCATGAGAAAAAACAACAACTATGGCTCTTGGAATAATGTGGCTAATGTGAAGTGCTGCTAACAAGTGCAGGAAGATGTACATTTAACAAAGTAAAACAAAACATTCAGGACATTCTAAACTCTTAAAAACCTCGGTCACCACCACTAAGTGTCAGTATAGTGACCTCAAATGTGGACACCAGAACTTTGTAGAGAGAAAATTGTATTGTGGTCTAGACCAGGGGTCCCCAACCTTCAATCATATTGGTGCAATATTCCCTGTCCATACAACTGCTGTAAATAAGAGTGTTATTTTTTTAATTAAGAATATAAGGTTTTTTAACGAGAGTTCTCTTTTCTCTTTTGTAAGAGCTCCTCTATTAAGAGTGTTTTAAAAAAATCTGCTATAAGTTATCTGCTCTCTTTACTTCTGTACCTACTTGTGCATTGTAACGCTGCAATTTCCCCACTGTGTGGACTATTAAAGGCATATCTTATCTTAACCACCGGGCCGGGGCCCAAAACCGGAACGCGGAACATCTGCTACTGCCAGTTTGATTAAATAATGCCCGGTTTCCTCTACCATTAAAAACATGTACAACAGGCTCTTCCCCTCTGGGGCCAGGACTCTAAAGAGGTTCTTCATCCCAGTGGGACTTTACTGGTTAAATAAAGGTCAATAATACTTTGTTTTCTTGCTGCAGCCCTAGAATAATATGAAATATTTGTTTAGTGAAGTTGATCACATAGGTCGACCTGCTCATCTACATTCAAACATAAACTTAATGTGTTTAGTGCTAATGGGGTCTGTAATGTATATCATGTAATTAACTGAATTTCCTGACCTCCTTCATGGTTGAGTGCCTCCTCTTCCACTCCAACATCAGCATCTCCCTCTCTTCCTCCTCTTCCTCCTCTTCCTCGGGTCCAGTGAAGGATGTGAGCACAGCGCTGGTCTTCCAAAGGGATCTGAGGTCGGGGTGGGCCAGGTCTGAACACAAACCTTCAGTTACAGTATCACATTTGGCCAAATGTACTTTTCAACCAAGAATTTAACGAGAAAAAATAATCCATACAAAACATTGAAAACCTTTATTTTCCTTTGCTTGCACCAGTTGTGGAAAGTAACAAAGTATAAAAGTGAAAGTACTGTACTTAAATACAAGACTACTCGAGTACATTTTACTGTGAATACTTTTACTTCACATTTAAAAGCAGGAATCTGTACTACATTTTTAAAAAAGTACTGAAAAGGTTTTTTTTTAGGGTTTAAGGCATTATTTGTAGTACTTTCACAGAGTAGTCTAAAGGTTTTGACTTCAAGTTCTGACCTTAAGCAAGCAAAAATATACAGAAAACATTGACTGAAAAAAAACTGACTTTTACTTGAGTACATTTTTGCTCCTGCATCTGTTTACAAATGGCAGAACTGCTAAACTTATGTTTGATATAAATTTATAGTGTTTGTACTTTGCAGTACATCCGTGTGGCGCTGCGATGGCATCTGTCTGCACTTTCATTCATTCAGGTCGATCAACATCATATAAAAGACATTTTATAGCTTGACACCAGCAGAACAAGGCCATGGGGGAAAACAGATGCAGTGATGACACCACCAGTCTGATTTTAAACCTAACCAACATTACATTTTGTTAATTGTAAACAGAAATATTGTTCTAAAACGGCTTAATAATAGAAACAGGTTAATTTACTTCCTGTTCAAAACTGCTGATCAGTTAAGCCCCGCCTCTTCATAGTGTCATCTCTTCGTAGCAAGAAGCAGCTTGTCATTTACATTTTGTTTTTGAAGATTGGCAAAAACATTTTTAACCCTAATGCTTAGTAAAAAAAACAAACTACAAGTAAATACAGGGATGTGGGCGGGTATAGGGGGTATAGCACTTGGGTCTCGAATGCAGGACAATACAGGATTTCTAAAACATTCTTGAATCAATCAAAATACTAATTTAGGTAGGATAAATAAGGAAACACTGTAATCATATTTTGATCATCGTAATCATTATTTGGACAATTCAGACTCTAAAACAAGAATAAGCTTAAGGTCTTCCCCAATAATACACTTGATCCATAAACATTCTCTGTCCAGAAGCCTTTCGTCACCTTATTTCAACCTTTATTTGGATAAGAATTTGAAATAATTGCTGACTAGTCGACTACAATAATTGCTTGTTGCTGCCGAAGTGATGTGGTTTTCCTATTTAATAAGTAATGTAACCACATGTAACTACTATGGCAGTGTTTTGCAGTGGAGCCAAACTCACTTCCACAGGGGTTTTGGAAGAGTTGTGCAGGACTGGCGAACTTAACCACAGAAGACTTCACCAAGATGTCGGACTAAACGCAAAAGAGAAGAAAAAACATGAAAGTAAGTTACTCTGACCAAACCAACACCAAACTGAGGAAATTAACTCAAAAATGGAGGAGCATAATCAATCTGAGGAACTCGGAAGTGCATTTTTAATCAGGAAACCGCCTGATTATGGGCGATCTTTGATTACAGCTCAATGGAGAGCGAAAATTAAATCGGCCATTGAACTCCTGCCTGCAGTGAGTTGTTTGATCTAATTTACCCCAGTGTTTTTAATATAACAGTGCTAGCAACGTCAGGAATAATTCATTATGATTACACATGTATACGTTCAATAGTACGTCTTTAACTGCTTTATGTACTTTCCTTCTTGGTAAAATAATTTGCTTTTCAACGCTATACAACAGAAGATATGGGACGTTTGGTTTAATAAATCTACAGTATTATCTGCACTATAAGGCGCACTTAAAAGCCTTTAATTTTCTCAAAAAAACAACATTGCACTTTATAATCCAGTGCGCCTTATATATGGATGAATTCTGGTTGTGCTTACTGACCTCGAAGCGATATTGGGTGGTGCACGTTTTGTTTATCTTACTGCACCTTATAGTCCATTGCGCCTTATATATGAAAAATGATCGAAAATAGACTATTGTCAGTGCACCTTATAATCTGGTGCACCCTATATTGTGGAAAATACGGTAGTCCCATCCTGTAAGTACATAAGTCATATGTTATAGGTGTAAATTAAGATGTTTGTTCCTGGTTCACTCTGTAATTGTTCCTCCTCATAAATCCTTTTGTGCAAAGCAAAATACAAGGATTATTGTCTATTGCTCTATCCTTATTTACCAGAGTCAGGGTTTCCGCCAGGGGGTTCTCCAGCTGCATCTTCATGATTTTGTTTGAAATCTGGACTTCAGGATCCGCGAAAACGAGCTGCCGTTTGCGAAGATTGCGAGCGGGACGCGCGATCACCTGACGACAAAGCCACAATACCAAGTGACAACACAATATAATGACATGATGCGTGACGTGTGACGTGAAGGAAACATGGCAGTCTTTTATTGTGAGCATGGATTAAGAGGTTATGCTGTTCACAAAAGGACTGGAGCAGTTCATGACAGTTCACTATGAGGAATGTGAAGTAGACGTAATGAAAGTAAAGCAGAGTCACTCAAAGGTAATCAAGTGTTGTCATGATCAAGCTTCACAGTGAACAACAGAAGGAGACAACATAGGAATTCAGTCAGAAACGTCTTCAATCAAATAAAATCATTCAAATAATTAATGTGCGATGCAACGATATGGAAACTCTAGGCCAAAACCATCAAAACTTGGGCTCATAACTGATAATAAGCCAATATTTTCTGTATATTGCTTAATTATTTTCTACACTTTTGTATTTTTTGAAGAAACAAGTAGTGCTGTAATGTAATTCCTTACATGAAAACCTCAATGTTTTGCAGTAACAGAAATGTGTTAAAACGTGTCTTTAAATGTATTAGTTGAGGTTTAATCAAGAGACAAATTGCCTGTATGCCTGTAAAATGAATAACAAAAGTGCAGAAATATCACCTGTTGCCCTCATTTGAAAGTTTATAACATATTTTTTTTATTTTAACTTACTTATTTTTGCAGCAATAATATACTAGATATTCAAATTTTGCAAAACAACAGTAAATTTTGATATATTGCCCACCTCTATGCCATAGTAATGTCAATTATTATATTTACTTATATTTACTGCTACATTATAACATTTGTGCTTATTTTACCCATTTCCCTCCCTACTTTCTTCCTGGTGTATCCTACTTTTTGACTGTTGTTGACAATAAGATAAGATAAGATGTTGTTGACAATAGTTAACTCATGTATACTGTGGAAAGTGTAATTCCCCCTATGGGTCCATGATGTTTGTGTAAGTAGTCCTTCCCCCGTGTGTCTCACCTCCGGCTCTGGCCCGGCGCCCGGTGACGAGGGCATGTTCACGTGTTCAGGCGTCATCTCTTGGGGCAGGGGGGGTTTGGAGAGATCCCCTAACTGCCCCGTCTCCTCATCCTGCAGCCACGCACTGTCCAGGTACGGAACCAGCACAGACTCCTTCAACCTGACAAGCAGAACGTTACATTAGGTCTTTTTATCAAGCGCATTGACTGGAAGCGTTATGGAAGGTTTGAGCTGCAGTGGTGTTTTTTTTTATTCTCACTGGTCAATGGACGACATGAGGTCTCTGCCCCGGTCTCGCCCATCTCCGAGCGGCTCCTCCAAATCTGTAATGACATCAAAAGCGTTCGACTGTTTTAAAATACAACCGCAGTGATTATAAACACTGGGAAAACCTTCTTGTATCTCAGGTTAAGTTACTTTCTTACAAATTAAGTTACTAAGGAAATTGACTGTGTTTATGGTGGATTCAATGGTTGTACACGACATAGAAAATGCCATATAAGATCATTTTCTTGCCTCCATGACCACTTCATCCATAATTCCATAATTTGACAATCATTGCATTGTATTTATTGTATATAAAGTTAAGTTGTCAACAAAAGCAGATGCACAGTTACAATGAAGATAACACATTTTAATTTAAATGCCTGTGAATAGTGAATAACCTGTTCAGTTGAAAGTGGCTCGGTACGATAGTTTAAGGTATTTATTGTTCACACAAGTATCAGGAAACAAAGATTAAATGAATGAAAGTATTTGGTCTGGCAGAAACATGACTGTGCATAAGACTGGTTCTCAAGCGTTTCAGATGTAGATTTAGGTGTGATGGTATCTGTGGTAAATATTTATCATAGTTTTACATCAATCATGTGAAGAAAATGAGAACAATGAAAGCTGAAACTTAGAAGAGAAGTGGAGCCGGGTTCTGAATGTATCATGAATAAGTGACATTCAGTCCAAAACACAGAGACAACGTACACAACACTGACACATAACTATTGTGTAATTTATATGGATTTAGGCCCTTGTATAGTGTATAAAACATTTGATTTATGATTTGAAGTTGATGTAATTGAGAAAGAAACAATACATTTGAAGAAGTGGTGCAAGAAACACAAATGTTCAAACTAATTAATTAGGGCAAGATAAAGTTTTTGTCACTTACTCAAACTTTCACTGCTACTTCAAACCATGATGTCTGAAAACTACACTAAGAAGTACAATTTCTTCAAAGTTACTCAAGTAAATGTAACTACTCCTTACTTCTCCCATGTCTCATCTGCTGCTCATTTTCCAACCAGGAAGTAACTTTATAAAGTGTCAAACTTTGAAAAAATTGCCAAATCTTTTAGTAGAATCTTGAATATAATCATGTTTACTGCGTTTGAGTGAAATAAATCAAATATTTTAATGTTGTGGTTTGCAAACACAGACCGTGTCTAAACTGGTCTTGCTCATCCAACAACAAGTCCAGCTCCTGGGTTGTGGCTTCAGGAAGATCTGCTCCTTCAAAATGCTGTAACACAAAAATAAAAGGTAATACTTTAGTTTAAGAATCACATATTAATGGAAAACTATTAGTGTCAAAAAGTACTTAACCTTAACATTTTATTCTGTATTTAACAATTATTTAGCTATTTCCATTTATACTCTAAACAGTTTTTAACATCATGGACTATTACATTAATATGCATTAATAAGTGATTTATAACCACTACCTAATACCTGAAACTCCACTGGCTGACATCTCCGTTTGTGATTAAAAAGTGGTTCCTAAACTAAAGTGTTACCATCCTGGGTTCCTAAATTGTACTGTCCCAACACCACTTTCCCCCAATTATTACAATCATACTCCAAAATGTGCTGACGGAATAGATTCCATGACTCACAGGCAAACAAACTGCCTGAACAACTATGAATAATTCCTAGATTATTAGCAAAATAATCATTAGTTGAAGCCCTAACCAAATACAGTCTTCAACATTTAACGTAAAACTTCACAGTAGGATCTATTACTTGTGCAGGCTTAATCAAACTAAATCAATAGACAAACTAATTTACAACAACTTCCTCATTAAGGTCATAAATTAAAGCTTATTAAAATCTAAGCAAAACCAAAAGTAACAGCTGCAGCACATTAAAAAATACTGCTCTTTCTTGTATCTCTTGAGTGAGAACAAGTGGATGTGATTGAGTCAGATGTGATCGTGCCTCGACAGGCCTCACGGCGCTGGAGGAGGAGCTTCATCAGACGCTAAGTGACAGAATGAGTGTGCCGCGTACGTGCTAAGCTAACCTACTGTATTGTACCGACCACGACCGAAACAATCAGCCTCTGCCAAGTTTAGTGAGTCCGGACACAAAGGTGAAGTCGGGACAGTGACCAGACATCTGCTGATTCATGCTCCAAAACCATAAGCAGCGTTTAAGTCATTCTAAACTCATTTTCTGCTTCAAATATTGAGACAAACATTTATACAAACATTTATTTTTCCAGTTTCTAGCTCCTCAAGAAAAATATTGTTTGATTTTTGGTCGGTCTAAAATTCAGTAATATTTCATCTTGAAGGAGAAAAACGGTTTATTTTCACAGATGTAATAATGGATGGAAAGTGTTTTGAAAGTTTTGGCTAAATATATGTTTGCAAAGAAGCGGCAGGTTAAAAATGACCCTAAAAAAGACTCTTATTATAACATGTATTTGTGTAATTCTAGTAGAATAGTGTAATATATAATAGATTAATATACACAGATGTAGTGAAATGATAGATGTTGTTAAATATACAATTTGTTGGAGAAACTGTGGCTGTCAAATAGCACCACAATGTGTTTTGAGATTGTCCTATTATTCATAAATACTGGTCTTCAACACTGATATTAACAATCGGACGTAAAACTCCAACAATGGAAACAATAGATGGATACATGCGGAGTGTACTTTTTGCTGCAGCCAAAAAAGCAATAATAAGAAAATGGATGACAGAGACAGAGACAGACTGTGCGAAGGACTGAAATGTATGAAATGGAAAGATTACATAGCATCCTGCTTCCGAAGAGTGCACACGCTTTTTTGCTCGCTCCGCTTGCTATCGCTGCTTTCCTTATTTATTTTGCTTTTTAATCAGTTTTTGTCTTCCAAACATTTTTGCTTTAGACTTTTTCAAGTAAACCAAGGATTTTAAGAACATTTTTCCAGTTTTAACGACATATCTGACGCCAGCGACATGTCCGGGAGAAGAAGTGAGAAAGACTGTGAACGCTGTCGGAAATATCAACAAGAAATTAATGAGCTGAAAACACGGATATTTGTTTTGGAATCTGAAAAAGTTCTTCACGATACCATTCCTGTGTCAACCGACGGTAAGAAGAGCACACTTTTTACAAGAAAAACTGCTACTTTCAACCTAAACCGCAGTGACTCTGTGTCGTTTCCAAAACTGTCTAAAAATCAGAAAGACCAGGCTGTTTCTTGGAACAAACTTGGAGCAAAGCCTAAACGATACAAAGATAACGTGAAGTCACCTAAAATACAGCTCACCAACAGATTTTTACCACTTTCAGAGATGGAATTAAATGAAAAAAGGAAAGATGACGTGGCCAAAATACAGCAAGGAGGAACTGTGCCACAAGCCAAGGTCACGGAGATTGTTTTAGTTGGGGACGGCGCGATAAGTCACGTGACGCATGAAAAGATAAACACACATTCTTTTCCAAGCGCCACTGTTTCTGAGATAACGTCACTCCTTCCAAATATTATGGCTAAGCATGGAGGAGCTAAACAGCTGATTGTGCACGTGGGTGCAGTGGACATGCGGCGGGAACAGACTGAAGTTTTGAAAAAAGACTTCTTGAAGTTATTCGACGTGCTTGATAAAATGGAAATCAAAACATTCATAAGTGGACCTCTTCCAAACATCGACAGGAGGATAAACAAGTTTAGCCGGCTTCTTCAGCTGAACACATGGCTGTCCAAAGAGTGTTCCCCGAGAGGACTACACTACATTGAGAACTTCTATCTATTCTGGAAACGAGAGGACCTGTTTAAGAGAAATGTCCCCCACCTATGCAGAGGTGGAGTGAGGGTGCTGACAGAGAACCTGCTCCACGCTCTGAGGCATTGGACTGGGCCTGGACAGGGTCCTGAGCAGATAGTTAGAGAAGAGAGGAATGAGAGAAGAATTCCTGCTCCATCAGCCAGAGACCGAGCCAATGTTTCAACATCAAAAGCACCACAACCTCAGCCTCCACCAAAGGATTCATCAGCAGCTGCTCCACCACCACCAGCAAAGGATTCAGCTCCAGCTGCTCCACATTCACCTCCACCGCCTCCAGCAAAGGAACAATCTTCAAAGGCCTTGGACCCATCTGTGACAAGCCCAACAACATCCCTGTCATCGCCCCTGCCTTCACACCAGCCCTGGGTTCCCCCTGCAACATCTACTCCCACTAAAGATTCATCATTCTCCTTCTCATCTCCACTCTCACCCATGGGCCTTCCCAGCCATTTTGAAAGTCTGATCAAATCAGGCATTAAGATGGCTCCACTCACGCCCAATATAGCAAGGGCTATGCCGACTACACCAACAAAAGCCCCACCACCCATCCCCCCTCGCCTCTCACCTGGTCCCAAACTCTCCTTGGCTACAAAAGCCCCACCACCCATCCAACCTCGCCTTTTACCTGGTATCTCCCATAGCTAGGATGCACTGGGTCTCAGCGTTGCCGGGACTTATTGTCACATTAAAAATCAAACCAACCCGGGGCCCTATATAAAAAGAGCCCCCCCTAGTGCTATTTCTGTAGTCACATCATCACACAGATGGAAAAACAAAATGCGAGTCAGGCCCAATCTGAGAAATGTGATTCATATTCCCTGTGAAAAGATAAAGCCCAGTCTCACTGAAACTAGTCTGAAACTTGCTGTGCTAAATGTCAGATCCTTATGTAACAAATCTCTCTTAATTAATAATTTTATTTCTTCTTATAATCTTGATTTTATGTTTTTAACTGAAACATGGCTTGACAAAAACACAGGAAATGTAGTTCTGGTAGAATCTGCTCCACCCAACTTTAAGTTTGAATCTGAAACACGAGAAAACAAAAAAGGGGGTGGAGTCTGTGCTGTCTTTAGAGATGAAATAATTACCCGCAGGTTGTCTTTTGGGGTGTTTTCATCATTTGAGTATGTATCCTTTAAAATGGAGCTAAAACGGTCTCCATCCATTCTCTTCATTGTTTTATACAAGCCTCTCCAGCACTGCCCAAGTTTTATTGATGATTTTACTGAGATGCTTTCAGTCATATGCACAGACTTTGATGGTTTGGTCATTACAGGTGATTTCAATGTGCATGTTGATAATATTTGTGACAGAAACGCTAAAGAGCTTGATGCTGTCCTTGAAACCTTCAGTCTTACTCAGCATGTGAGAGGCCCCACCCACAGCAAAGGACACACTCTAGATCTCATAATTACAAAGGGGGTAAATATTTCAAATGTTAATGTGATCGATGTTGCTCTGTCTGATCATTTCTGTGTCTTCTTTGACCTGTCTGTTTCTCCCAAACCTCCGGTTGGTCCTGCAGTTGTTAAGAGGAGACACATAAGTGATGGCACAGGTGCACTGTTTATGGAAATGATAAACTTTGAAAATGTCTCATGTTCTAATGTAAATGATTTGTTGAACTCTGTTACATCTAGTGTTTTGAATGTTCTGGACACCATCGCCCCTATAAAGGCTAAAATGGTTAAAAATAAGCAGAAGGCGCCGTGGAGAAATGATGATTCGGTCAGGGCACAGAAAAGGGAGTGCCGCAGGGCCGAACGGAAATGGCGCAAGTCAAAGCTCCAGGTTCAAAAAGAGATTTACAAAGAAAAGCTGAACATGTACAACCTAATCTTATGTAGAACTAGGGAAAGATATTTTTCTGAAATAATTGGAAGCTGCAGTAAAAACTCGCGTGTCCTGTTTGCCACAGTAAACAGATTAACAAACCCTCCAGCTCAGCTGCCGTTAGAACTCATTTCCACATCCAAGTGTAATGAGTTTGCATTATTCTTTAATGACAAAGTTCAGGGCATTAAAAATGCTATAAATCCCACAATGCAAAAAAATTACCCTAAAACCACCAAGACACTTAGAGCTAACTCACTTTGCACCAGTAACTGACAAAACTGTCCATGAGATCATCACCAGTCTGAGTTCATCTACATGCTGCCTTGATGTGTTACCCACCAAATTTCTAAAGTCTGTGCTGAACAGTTTGTTAGCACCACTCACTCACATAGTTAACATGTCGCTTCAATCTGGAACATTCCCAATGTCTTTGAAAACTGCAGTCATAAAGCCTCTCCTAAAGAAGAGCAGTCTTGATGCCGCAGTACTGAGTCATTACCGGCCCATCTCTAATCTGCCATTTTGGGGCAAAGTCCTTGAAAAGGTTGTTTACCAACAGCTCACAGATTTCCTCTTAATAAACAACTCATTTGATGTTTTTCAGTCAGGTTTTAGACCTCATCACAGCACTGAGACTGCTCTTGTCAAGGTGACAAATGACATCCGCCTGAACACTGACACGGGCAAAGCCTCAGTCTTAATTCTGTTAGATCTGAGTGCTGATTTTGACACTGTCGATCATGGGATCCTCTTACAGAGACTAGAGGACTGGGTGGGCATCACTGGCACTGCCCTAAACTGGTTAAGGTCCTATCTGGAAGACAGGAAGTACTTTGTTGAAATTGGTAGCTGTGTCTCAGACCACATGACCCTGACCTGTGGAGTGCCCCAAGGGTCAGTCCTGGGTCCCCTTCTGTTCAACCTCTACATGCTGCCGTTGGGTCAGTTGATACGCAGTGAAAATGTGTCCTATCACAATTATGCAGACGACACTCAGATCTATGTTTCACTATCGGCAGGTGAATATGGACCAGTAGATTCACTCTGTCACTGCATCCAAGAGATCAGTTTGTGGATGCAAAACAACTTTCTCCAGCTGAACTCAGACAAGACTGAAATAATCGTTTTTGGCCCACAGAAACAAAGAGAAAGTGTTAGCGGTCACCTCCAGAGTCTCGCTCTAAAACCTACAAACCAAATTAGAAATCTGGGGGTAATAATGGACTCAGACTTGAACTTTAATAGCCACGTCAAATCAATAACATCAGGAGCTTTTTACCATCTAAAAAACATTGCCAAAATCAAAAATATAGTGTCAAAACCAGATTTAGAGAGACTTATCCACGCGTTTGTCTCCAGTAGATTAGACTACTGTAACGGCCTGCTCACTGGTCTCTCCAAACGAGCTGTAAAACAGCTGCAGTACATCCAGAACGCTGCTGCTCGGGTCCTGACTAGAACCAGGAAGTATGATCACATTAGTCCTGTTCTCAGGTCTCTGCACTGGCTCCCTGTGGCTCAGAGAATAGACTTTAAAGCAGCTCTGCTTGTGTACAAGTCTCTCCATGGCCTAGCACCAAAGTACATCTTGGATATGTTAGTGCAATATGAACCATCTCGGACTCTGAGGACCTCAGGGACCGGCCTCTTGCTGGTGCCCAGAGTCAGGACAAAACATGGGGAATCTGCGTTTCAGTTTTATGCAGCTAAAATCTGGAACAGTCTTCCTGAAGATGTGAGACAGGCTTCTACTCTGACAATGTTCAAATCTAAGCTAAAAACAGTTTTGTTTAGCTGCGCATATGACTGAAGGGATTTTTTCTTTGCACTCTTCTCTTTTGTTTGTGATTTTATTAGTTTAGAAAATCAGTTGGATTGATAATTTTTAATTTAGTTAATTTTATTGTAGTTAATTTTTATCGTTGCACTCTTCTCTTTTGTTTGTGATTTTATTAGTTTAGAAAATCAGTTGGATTGATCATTTTTAATTTAGTTAATTTTATTGTATTTCTGTAATTTCTTTGTGATTTGAATGCATTTTTCCTGCTGTGTGAAGCACTTTGAATTGCCTTGTGTATGAAATGTGCTCTACAAATAAACTTGCCTTGCCTTGCCTTGCCATTACATTTTCAAAAACACATTGGAAATACTGGTTTTGTTTCAGGTTTATTTCAATGTTTTATTTTTGTTAATTTTTCTTTTGGTGTATCAATGTTATTCAGTTCTATTTAGTTGTTGTGTGTGAATGTGAGGTGGGGGTGGGGTTAATTCAAAATATTAAAGTGTGTTTTGTTCAGCTTCTTTAGTATTACATATGAACAAACAAAAGAAAAATTGTGAAATAAGTGGCCCATTATTATTATTTTTTCAGCCAATATCAAAATCTTGTATCTGTCTTGCTGTTTGGACCATTAACTAATATTTGCAGATATTATGTCAAAATGTTATAATGTATTACAAGGCCCAACATTAAAGTAAATAACTTAGTATTTGACTGTAAGATTGTTCATTTCAGGGACAGTGCATATGAATAAATATTTCTGTAAATATGCCAGAATTAGATAATACATTTTGTCGTAATTTTTATGATTTTTATGATTATTATGCATACAGCCACCTCTTTATCACTCTTGGATACAACACTGTTCACTATTGTCCTATTATTTAATATTGGTTCATTCAGCCAATTATTTTCATCACTATAATGTGTAATCGTAAAAATGAATCAAACCTAAATTAACAGCCATCAGTAGTTTCCTCATTTTAAAGTTCATTTTGCACAATTTAGCCAAACAAACAAGACTCCTCGAGTATAAACAGGGGAGTTGAAGTAACACGGCTCGGCTCCTGATTTACGACCGGTCGCGGTGGAAGTGAAACGATGACGGATGTGTTTTCTGTGACAGACTCTACCTCGCCACGGCCCGTGACAAGCGGCTCCTTCTCCCGCAGCGTGATGGCGGCGGCGGGCGACCTGAAAACTGGACGGGACGAGGGAAACATGACGATTCAGATACATTACATTGTTTTTTTAATCGTTTTATACGCAGAGGTGGCTAGCAGTTCAGGCACTACATTTAACAGTGTAACTTTGGAAGAAATTGTACTTTTACTTCTAACTGTTTGGGCTCCTCTTCCCACTGTGAGTGAGTCCACAAGTATTGAAAGTTCTATGTCCTTAAGATGTTATTTAGATTTATTATTATTATTCAGTAATTTTCATGTCTGTTCTTTGAAATTTCCAGAATCTGTGCATTATTTACAGTTTTGTCTGTCCAATTACACTCATAAATCAGATTCTAAATACATTTGACCTCCAAAGTGTTTCCATTCAATTACTTTGACTCTTTACTTCTATTTGAATACTAGTTAAAAGTAATGTTACTCTTGGCTCTTCAACCCATCTCTGTTTACCATGGCATGTGTTATTATTAAGATATTATCATACATTATGGTAAATTTTCCCATATATATGAAGTTTCTACCAATGTAAACTTTAGCTCAATAGATAACACAAGGAATTATTCAAATGTGTCTGTTTGTGATCGGAGGCTGCAGTGCCACAGTCGGTTAGGTAGTTTCCCTGTTCCAAACTTGACAGAGCAAACTTCTGTCGTGCCTCTGAGCAAGACACTTAACCCAGAGCTTTCTATAGCGCTCATGTGATTCCCATTGGTGGCACAAAAAGTGTCATTAGAATATTTTAATTCTCATACAATCTGTGGGGTATAAATGTTGCTTATTACTATGTTAAAGCGTAGTTATTTCTAAAGGTTTATAATCATACAATGGATGATTTTGTGATGCCAATTGGGTGGTTGTGGCCAAGATTAAAAGGGGTACACATAAGAAATTAAATATAATAATGATATATAATTGTATATGATAAAGAGCCGTAGATTTGTGTACCTTCTTCCTCAGATGTGGCTTGGGAATTCAGCATCAGCGCAAGGTCAGAGCTGAGGTCCTCAATCGTCACGCTCGGCTAAAAAAGTGAATGTTAGGTCAGACAATTAGATTAGATTAGGTTAAACTATGCATTAGTAAAGCATGATTAACACACTACTGAAATGAACAGTAGATTTTGTTCTAGTCTTTGCATATTAATGAACACAAACCTTTTTCATTTACACTTTTTGAGTCAACTCACCGCGTTTTAAATAATTAGGGTTACTTAAGTTATGACCAAACGAAGCGACTGTGGAGAAACACCTAAAACAATATTACAAGCAATTCATATGAAAAGAGAACCAAAACTGACCAAAACTGCTATTCAAAATTAAACTTCTTGTACACAGAATACTATCTCACTTGAACTGATCCACTGAAAGCCTACGCATTACTGTATATTTGCTGCACTTTTGGGCAAATTCAAACCGTAAACTCTGCGTTCGCGTTCAGCAGGCGTTTTATACACAATATCACAGACAGTTGTAAAATGTTTGCAGGAGAAATGAACGAGCAATCCACCACAGAGAAGGGCAAGGAAATGGCAGAGACGCGCCACTGTTTTGCACTGCCAATATTGTTTTAATAGCGATATAACAGCCCTGTGTATAATAAGATATTATATAAATGTAGATGAGGTTGGTTTTGGTGTTCAGTTATTAAATAAATGTACATTTTGAGTGTCCTGTTTTTACAATGAAGTGAACCACTTATGTTGTTTACCACTTTACAACCTATAAATGTCTCACAAAGTTAACGTAATGACTCTAATGGCCCTGCTGGAGTTAGAAATGTGCATGTGATCTGTGTCTTCATTTTATAGGTGCACTGTGTGATTAGGAACTATTATTTACCATTATATTAGTGGTCGACTTGTCAAACAATTATTTCTACTGTACATTGAGACGTTTTAAATATAAAAGGATGACAAAATCCTTTATTCGACTTCTAGATAGTTTAATTTAATATTTACAAATAAAGTACATGAAAATAGGAATTGTTTTATTCTTTTTTGACATTTTGATTGAATAATACCAATGTCTTTGTTAGAAAAGGTCTTTTTGTATGTGTTTTAGTCTGTATAGTCCAGATAACTAATATGATTATCAAAATACAATGTTTGTATTGCCTTTAAATTAAGCCATCTGCTTCTTCACACTTCACCGTGATGGGCTGACTCCAGCTGTCAATCACTCACCGCCGTACAGTGGCTGACCAATAAGAGAAACGGATGGGAAAAAGGGTGTGTTTGAGCCAACGACGGCATTAAATAGAGAGAGAAATTGTGAAACACGACTTGACCATGTCACTAAAGGGTGAAATTGCAATTAATTTGTATCACCGTATCGCCGAGCCCATCTTATATTACCAATGAAAAAACATGTCAACTAATAAAACATTCATTGACTAAGACACAATCAACCAACTCAAGTTATTTCCAAAATCCTCCAGCACCTAACGTTTGTAGCGTTCCACCTGAGACGCTGCTAATTTGACGCAGAATAGCTTAGCAGTGACGCACAAATTACCTGGTTGACTTTGTATGGACTTGGAAGTTGATGAGACCCCATTAACCCAAAGAAAGGGTCCAGCGCTCCCTCTGCCTGCTCAAGCACGGCGAGGTTATCGGGAAGATCCAACGCAAATCTGCCAATCAAACACATTTGTTCAACCTGAGGCCTTATTAGACGTTGATATCTTTTCGTATTCATGAAAACATTTTGAATACTTAAACACAATAAAGCGTCTGGAACCGGAGCTCTCCTGCATTACAACTGCTCCTTAACGGGGACTTATTAAATATTTAGGAAGCCATTCACGTAAAAGAAGTAGCTCAGTCTGTCAATCACACAGTAAACCGCACCTTCCTAATGCACCCGTCGTTCTAATCACCCAAGACATCTTTAATATTTCATCGAAGCGAAATCAATAACTGAAGCGTTCATTTTGATGCAGAAAGTACAGTAGTTTTAAGAACTATTTTGTACCGGAGAAGGTTAAAGCGGCTAACAACATGGCACATACAATAGTTAGTGTGTGATTTTTATATTTACTCTATAGTTATAGGTTTAGTTGTTTATTCTAATGGTACGTTCAGACCAAGGAATCAAAGGCGTAGAGTTTACATGCAAAGTCTAAGGTGGATTTCAAGTACTTTAACGCCACGGACTGAACGAAGCACAAAGCGGCAAGATTAATCACAAACAATCAAATATCCTTAGCATTGTCCGACCATATCTTATTTATTACCTTGTTGTTTGTTTGTAGAAATCATCCATATTTCACTGCATTCTCAAATCCTTAAGCAGGATTCAAATACGTGCTGGAAACTGAACCTGCAAAGCTTATTGAGTGCTCAGATATTCTCCCTACATCACTGGGCCCTAATGTGAGTTTGAATAAGCTACAAAGACTCAGTTTCACCTGTCCGCCTCGGCCAGGTCGATGGGAGCGCGTCCTTTAGTACGGAGAAGGCGATCTATGGCGTGCTGGATCTCATCTGCAAAACAGGGCAATATTTAATTTATTGACGGTGGTATGCAATAAATACTACCCGCACTGCTGCTTACCACTGCAATATTCGGATTGTAAATTAAAGATTTCTATGCGACGACCCGGGATTAATCTTGACATTATTTCACGTGACAAACATTGCCTGCTGCCCCCCCTGCGCATTATACCGCATTGAATGTCACTGTTTTACATCAGCCATGACAACGGCTTGATTGTGAATCGGTCAGAGGCCAATATCAATGTCGAGGTGTAATTTAAGACAAAATGAGAGGAGGCTGAGGCGCTGTGCAAAGAGATAATGGCTTCCTCAGGTCATTAATGGATTTTGAATGAAACTTATCAAAGCAATTACTGAAACATATTGCGTTTTTTGTCGCGCTCAAAGGCAGAGGCTGAGGTGAATTGAGGCGTCGTATTGTTTGCGCCCACACTGCAGGTCCTGCCGCTCAGATTTGTTGAAAAACTCTATTCTTTTGAGTCAGGATTAGTTCACATTTCAAATTAAATGCCACACAAATCAGTTTTATGTGTGAATCAACTGAGGAGACCCAAGGAGCAGATAAAAACTCAAAATCCAGTGAAATATTGTAGCATCTGTTACAAGAAGGGGCAGTTAAATCAAAATTACTGTTTTGGAGATAATGTAAAATAAAGGATTAATGTATAAGTATATGTATGAGTATTTTCCATAATAAAACGATCTAAACAGGGCTGCAAAAAGAGCTTATTCAACTACAAAGATCAGAAAATTGCAGTATTGCATTGATTTTTTTTTTATTTTAAGTTGATTGTTACAAGCCATCCATGTTTTTTTGTGACACTTGAACCCCAACCAAGATATTTACAGGTTAGAAATCATTTTTTGGTCAATATTTTTAACATTTACGACACCCATTTGTTTTCCTTCAATGGCTTAAAAGCAACAATAATCGAGATTGAAGATTTGTACCTGATTTATGTTGAAAAAAAGCTCAAGACACAGGTCACATATGGGCAAAAATAAACTATAATCACATTTTGGTGTACTTGCTAGCATTGTGAACACAGCCTGAGCAAAAACAGCTTCCTATACAACGTAACTGTCACTTTTAATGTCTGTAACTTCTTCCTTAATGACTTCCTCCTTCATTTTCTCATTCACAGATGGTGCCCAGTGCATTGTTTACCGCCGTTGTGCCTTCAAGGTCGCTCTGGTCTGATGTTAATGCGCTGTCATTGCTCACTACATTGACCGGCTGCTCTTACCCAGCAGAAAGCCGCACTGCCGGTGATAAACCACCACCACGCCGTACTGCAGCTGAGACGACAGGTACAGGGAGAACCGCGGCTTCGGGAGGTTCTGCTGCGGCGGAGGCACCTGAGCCAGGATGTAGTTCAAGATTTCCACACTTAAAACAACAAAAGACACATGTTTAGTGACATTTTTTAGATTCTAGGTAAATACTTATTATATTGCCTTATTTGTGCTTTCTGAGGCCCGTCACCTTGGCTGGTCACAATAACTATTATACAGACTTGTCGTTCAATAAATAATAGCTGGAACAATACATTTGGGGCTTGTGTGTACATTTTATAGGCACAAATGGGACTTTTTGGTGATTTATATGTAGTACTATAAGACCTGGGCGTTAGAGTCGAATAAGTAAGTTCTTATCCGACAGATTATAACGACTTGAGTGTTTCATTCTGTTTTGCAATTGTAGCTCATGTGTATCAAAAAATATTGTACGTTTAGAAAAGGGTTTATTAAGAGATAATGTGTCAGTGGCATGAAGCCGTTTCAATCTTAAATATGAATGTATATTATGATCACTTGTGTTAAATATGTCATTGTGACGTTCATCTTGCTATAATTAGTTAAAACATTGAGCAATTCAAAATATTGAAATTAAATCATGGGTAGGCTGCTTGACCCTCTTGCCCTCCCATGATAAAGTGTAAATATATTTTGGGGATTATAAAATTCAAGTAATAAAGTCTTCCCTGCCGTGTTTCCCAACCAAAAGAAAAGATGGAATTGAAAAGTATTTGGGTTTTCTAGTTTGTAGTACATTTTACATCCTTAAGAATGTTTCTGTAGGACAATTTAAATATAATAAACAATAGGCAATAATTGATAATATACTAGTAAATGGATATTTCATTACAAAAGAAACACCAGTACATGATACTTACTGACCTAACCTAATACTGATGTGCAATTCTGTCATATGTGCAATTGCTGTTGGAATTCATGTGCAATTCATGTGCAATTACTGTGAAACTCATGTGCAATCTATGTGCTGTCGTGACACATATTCATGTGCAATTACTGTCGGGATCACATGCAATGGTATTTATTTATTTATTTATTTGTCTATGGGAGTTTTTATTTATTTATAGGAGATCTTCTACTGAAAGTGTTTTTCAGACTTCCTATAAGTGATCTGTTCTTCTGTATCTACCTCTGTATCTACCTGCGTTGCACCAATGAAATTTCCCCATGTGGGACAATAAAGGAATATCTTATCTTATCTTATTCAGGGGTACAAACCACTACTTCACTCTACACAATATTGGGCAGAAACTTGAAAAATAATTTGATCTAGAAAACATCAACTTTGGCTAGTGTCTTAAATGGTAATGGTAGTATTAAATACAACAACGCAATGATATGACGCAACCCACCATGTTTTCTTGACATTCACTCTGAGGAGCTCTCTGCGAGTCACTTTCACCCCTTTTGTAGCTGCTAACCTGAAAATATAATGAACAATTCAATTGTGAATAGTGAAAAAAAACAGATTTACCAATGATCGCAAAGATCGAACAAGCAGATTATTTGCTTATCTCTGCACAATAGCTCTAGCTCATTTAAAGTAGTCTCAAACTTCATCCTAATCTAATCTGATCTGTACTTGCCAAATCGTAGCAAAACATCCAGAATGGCGCTGAAGAACATTTGGATAGTAAAACATCTTCAATTTGTCTAAAGATGATAAATAACGTGACAAAAAACAGAAATATCTGTGTCCGCAGACTGGATTAATTTCCCGCTATTAAACAAATTGGACCAATCAAATCACTTTGTCAAAATGTTAAAATATACGATGACGCGTTTGCGTCTTAGATTAATGTGGGAAAAAACACCACTAGTCATTAACCTATGAACTTGAACGGACCCTCTTGCTGTTAAAACATTCATAGAAATTGCATATTTACAAGTGACTGACTGACACACTAGTCCAGTCCACTGGACTTCACATCACAGCTTTAATTAGGTAATTTAACTCCGACGCCTATCTTTCTAAACGTAACTAGTAAACAATGAAACACGAGGAGCTGAGGAATACGATTGCCAGTGAACACGGCCAAAACCTCTTAATTCTCCGCCGTGAACGTCATTGTAAAGTCAATCCACGTGCATGTCTGACTATTTTTTGAGCAATAATTTAATGAAGACGATTTTATTAGTTTAGTTGACTTGACCCCGGTGAACTCGATTATTAAAAAACACATTGAAAATTATTTATCGATTCATTTGTATATGCTGCACTTTGTTTATGGATTTAGTGAAGCTATTTCCCCCCCAGAAGAACACGTGACGTCATTAAGGAAGTGGTGAATGGTTTTGGCCACGCCCCTGAAGGGAGAGGCGGAGGAGGCATGACAGACGAGCAGAAGACGAGCTCTAAATCACTCCACGGCGGGACGACCGGGGACGACGCGGAGACGACGGGGAGGACGGCGCGTCGGTCTTGAACATTTGCACACCTCGAGACGTTCTCACCCTTTAAAAACATGGCGTATCACAGTCCGTACCGACCGCCGCCGCAAATTAGCCAACCGCCCGACCAGGGCTTCCTGTGGAATATCTTTCAGAGGTGAGTGTGTGTTTTCGCGTTTACTCCGCCTTGTGACTGTCAAAAGCGCTGTCATTTCGTACGAGACGGAACACGGTGCTCCTCTTCTGATGATGATCTCCAAATCTGTGTTTTATTTGGAATGACAGTCGCTTTTTTCAAATTACTATCGCGAACAAGACTGAGTGCTATTGTAGTGAAATGAGTGATTTGTCCAGTGTAAGGTTATATAGTGCCACCGGGGGCTTCCTGCTACCGGGTTTACCGTACTTACCATACTTCAGCTTACGACACCAGTGTCACAAAATCACGTAAGGCTTTAACTAGAGCAGTAATCGACTAAAGATATTCGTGGTCGATTAAAGACATTCATGGTCGATTAAAGACATTCATGGTCGACTAAATACATGCCCTGTGCACCGATTCGTCGATTAAAAGGGGCGTGGTGTGGCATGGCACTGGAAAATTGCACATCTATGATCTCGATTTTGATTCATTTTTTTGTTGTATTGACCTTTATTTAACCAGGAGGTTGAGGCGTTGACGCTAAAACAACTATTATAAGAAGAAGTGCTTATAAACGGCATATTTGATTGTAAAAAGGATAAACAAGTCACCATTCACTCCCTAAACTCCAGCAAAATCGCACTGTTTCACTCCTTTCTGCTCATGTTCTTTTAAATCCTTTATATAATTGCGATAAAATTTATTGCTTAATGAATAATTTGGTCCACTAAGTCAGAATAATCGACTAAACGACTAAAGGTGTACAGATTTAGCTATTACTACACATATACTAAGCCTACTACTTGCAGCATTGCCTACTCATGCTTTAGTACACATTTACATGCAGAAATGTACCTGCCAGGGCTGGTCGCTCACTCTTTAACTATTAAGTCTATCAGTTTTTTGTACAAGGAATTCTAGATGCCCTCTCAAAGATCATTATTGAGGCAAGTTTTCAAGTATCTAAAAATATGCTCATCTTTAATTTATCAGTGTAAGAGGAAATGGAAGAAGGAGAGTGTCAGCCAAAACGTGTTGTGATGAAAATTAACTGTCAAACTGTATGCATAGTCTTCAAATAAATGTATTGGGATGAATCTTTGTACGTACAATCGGCACAATAATCTCAACCGCGCCACTGAGCGAATGACGGCTTTATTCGTCACTTCAAACAGTCCCCAAACAAAAGTGTGACGGAATCAGTCACAACGCTCAAAGTCCAGGGGAAATCACTGATACGTCTTGGTGCTAAGTAAACGCTACAATGTGTGCGTTATGTAATACTGCAGAGGATTTTCCTCTCCGCTTTGCTTTCTCACAACATTGAAATGCTGCAGGCATCATTGTGCGCTTTGAAACACCCCAACGAATTATTTATGTGCGGGAGTGGGAGCACACGCCGCATATTTACAGTATTTATAGCCAGGCTTCATTTTTCGTGTCCATTTCTCCCCCCAAATAGAAGCGGAGATGTAGGGCGAGCCGTGTGACATTGAGTGGCTGGTTGTCCGCTGCCTCTTGGACACAATTTGACAGAGCGGTGCTGGAATTCCCTTTGGTCATGTGATCTCCAAGTCAGTGGCGCATAGAGCTGCTGTGAGAGGGCTTTTGGTCATAAACATGCACATACTAGAGTCATAACTTATGACTCAACATCACGCTTAAAAACCCATTTGTTTAATCCTATTGTCTTGTAGCCTTTCTAATTAGACGGCATTATAGTTTTTCTGCTGAGAGTTATGTGGCACAGATGCCTCTTAAGTGACTCTTTTGCTTTAAACGTTAACATGTTAGTATTTCAACAACATTCCTACTTTTATATGTATTGTTCAATTTATTTTTTAGACTCTGAGGTTGAAACTTGGACTTAGGGTGGAGTTATCCAAATTAAGCGCTGCACTGCACCTACTCAATGTCACTGTCGTTCAGTCGTTTTTTGACAGTTCTACAAAGTATGAGGTCGGTATGACAAGTATGTCCGCGCTTTGGCCTTTTAGAACAAGATAAGGTTCATGTCATCATGTGTGGGTAGATTAGACTGTAGCTATGCGGCTTGTGGAGTACAATAGCTGTGTTGATGTAATTAGTTCAATACTTACACCCATTGGGACTGTTGTAAGTATTGCATTGTATTGGTTTATACATTAAACTCAATGTTCAGTTAACAGTGCACTTTGTCAACACATCCAGGAGCATTTACATTTGAGAGTGGACTGAAATACAAACTAATAAAAGAATCTTGAACAGTTTGTAGAGGTCTAAACTACAGGGTTAACAGATTTTGTTCATATTGATAATGTTTTGATGTCATCTACACTGTACTCTATAGACAGTTTGGTTTAGCGTCAATACCTTTAACCTATATTTAGTGGTTTTCTTGTTCTGACTTGGAAGTTTCCTCTCGTCATGACGTCACAAAGGCGTGTTTATGTGGAAAGTCGGGGCGGACTTTGCGCTCCACTTCGTATTCCAACCTCCTTGCTCATTGGAAACAGTGAAACATGGGACATTTTTAACGGCCGCATATGTTTTGTGTTTCAAGCCTCCTCAGTGCTCCATACTACTACAAGCTTGCTCTGTTTTCGAACCGTGGCTCACACTAAATATGTTTTTAACACCTCACCTAATGCTTCCTTCACTGGGATAAAACCTTCATAGAAAAGTACAAGGTTATACAGGAAAAAGGCAATACTGTGCGTGCATTTTCGGGTTAATCAATCAATGTTTGGTAAAGGCTGGGTGCCCTTGCTGACGGTACAACTTCACACCTTTTTGCAATAAAGCCCTCCTTATGCCAGTAATGTTTTCTCAAGCCGGGGAGAGCAAGCAGCCAGTTAACCTCTGCATCGTGTATTTGTTTTCGTACGGGAAAATTCAAGCGACCAGCATTGACGGACGTACTTAAGTCCACATTGAAAAGCCACAAAGTCCGCTCTGGTTCGGCCCCGCGTTTTTCACCGGGGGAATCCCTAAGCGACCACGGACCCTCCCATCTGTTTTCTCTGTACAGGAATTCGCTCTGTGTTTGTGTGTGCGCTCGAGTGGACTGGTCGGGCCGGAGCAGTTGCTAAGGAACGACTGAGTCACGAGAGGCATTCGACGGCGCTACATTCACAAAACTGAACTCCGTTATTTTTGGCACTGACCAACCCTGTAGTGCAAAGGAGACAGAAATGTTGACCCATTTGGAAACTCGTTGAAGTTATTGTCCTGCTCGTATGACTCAGGAAACATAGGTCAGGAATGTTGGTGACTTTGGTGTGGTTCAATGATAAATTCACTCCATACAGTGAGTTCTTGTTGTTCGTACAGACAGATCTAGTGTTATGAGTAACTTTTAACATGTCATGCACTTACTTTACCAGTTAATCGTTAGTCAATTAATTAATCAATGGCGTTTTAGGCGATTCAAATGTAAAACTAATCATATCATGAAGATTATTGAGGTTTTAGGGACAACAGCATAATGGAAGAAGCGAGGCGTGAGGTGTCATCTTGTGAGTGCAGTTTAGATCAGATACACGGTTAGATCATTGTAATACTTTGTACTTTTGCCACCGCCACAACCCCAGTTTAGTCGACTACTTGATGTACAGGGCATGTCTTTAGTCGACCAAGAATTCACAATATAATCGGAAGAACTAAAAAATTATAATTGTGACTATTTTAATTGAAGCGAAATGAAGTCTTAGTTCAGTCTATATTCCAAAAATAGACTTGAATGTAAATAACCTTTTTATCTGGCTGTTTTTCACTTCTGTTTAGTCACAGTCTTGGTAATCATGAATAATCGTTGAAGCTTTTATCTTACAATCTAGATTGGATTTAGATTTTTTATTTAAACAAAATGTATTTGAAATGCTGTGATCCAAAGATCGTGAAGGCCAAGTTTAATCCTGTATCCATCTTCAGAGGAGAGAAGTTGAACTTGTTGTACAAGTCTTTATGTTGCAGGGCAGTGTTAATTGCACCTCCTTATTTGACATGGTATTATTGTGTTAATTTTGTTTGCCCACAGTGTGCTGCTGCATGCAAGTTAGTGAGTATGTAATAAGCTATAGCTATATATGATCCAGCATTACCTTTTGAGATGTTTCAATATTGTATTTATTGTCACATCAGCATAGCGTCCAGTTTGGAGCTATTGTGACAAAAATGAATATCTCTATATTAGTATACCAATAACATTCAGACGATATTTAGTCCAACAAAAATGTGTTAAAACATCCACTTTAAACTTAGTAGTTGAGGTGTATTACCAAACAAATATGAAATGCTTATGAAATTAATCCCAGAAGCCCAGAAATAATCACATTATACCTGAGAGTTTCCAACATGACATTGTTTCATTTTTATTTTTATTGTTCATCATCTAAATTTGAAATATATTGACCACTTCTGCTGCTGCTTCCAGTTTGTGTAAATGATTAGACAAAATACCACATTCATGTTCGGGTATTGACTGAAACATTTACGTTTCATTTCCCAACCTTAAGTCTGGACTAATGTAATTCATTTGACTCATTTCCTTCCCAAGATGTAAATCACTGTGTAAACACACCTACACTACTCCGTCTGTAATCCTACACCTGGCGGGCGCCATCATTGCCCACATTAGTTTCACTTCAGTGTCCCGGGATCAGAACTCACACTGAGACTTGGCCTGTTCGTCCCAGGGGAGCAGTGAGCCTACAAATTTCCACTCAGACTCCCTATTCATCCCCCTGTAGCGTTGAAACCTGAGCGTGCGCACGTCAGGATTAAGTTACAAACGGCGAGTGTCTTGGGCCCGCAGCTATTGTGACTACAGCGGGAGAGCGGACGTGTAAAGTGGTATCTAATCTTTTCTTTCTTTCCCCAGGGTTGACAAGGACCGCAGTGGAGTGATATCGGACTCAGAGCTGCAGCAGGCGCTATCGAATGGTGCGTATCGTTTCCGACTGTGACCGACGGTCTTTTCGTCCTTTTAGTAACGTTTGACTTGAGCGTTCAAGTGTCCTGACCCCAGTGGCTAAAGAACATTTTCTCTTTTGCATGATCCACCTGCTTCATTCTGCCTCTGTGCCCCTCACACGTCTGCCTCTGTGCCCCTCACACATTTCTGCCTCTGTGCCCCTCTCACACACGTCTGCCTCTGTGCCCCTCTCACACACGTCTGCCTCTGTGCCCCTCTCACACACGTCTGCCTCTGTGCCCCTCTCACACACGCCTGCCTCTGTGCCCCTCTCACACACGTCTGCCTCTGTGCCCCTCGCTCACACGTCTGCCTCTGTGCCCCTCTCTCACACGTCTGCCTCTGTGCCCCTCACACACTCGTCTGCCTCTGTGCCCCTCACACACACGTCTGCCTCTGTGCCCCTCACACACACGTCTGCCTCTGTGCCCCTCACACACACGTCTGCCTCTGTGCCCCTCACACACGTCTGCCTCTGTGCCCCTCTCTCACACGTCTGCCTCTGTGCCCCTCTCTCACACGTCTGCCTCTGTGCCCCTCTCTCACACGTCTGCCTCTGTGCCCCTCTCTCACACGTCTGCCTCTGTGCCCCTCTCTCACACGTCTGCCTCTGTGCCCCTCTCTCACACGTCTGCCTCTGTGCCCCTCTCGCACGTCTGCCTCTGTGCCCCTCTCACACGTCTGCCTCTGTGCCCCTCTCACACGTCTGCCTCTGTGCCCCTCTCACACACGTCTGCCTCTGTGCCCCTCTCACACACGTCTGCCTCTGTGCCCCTCTCACACGTCTGCCTCTGTGCCCCTCTCACACGTCTGCCTCTGTGCCCCTCTCACACGTCTGCCTCTGTGCCCCTCTCACACACGTCTGCCTCTGTGCCCCTCTCACACATCTGCCTCTGTGCCCCTCTCTCACACGTCTGCCTCTGTGCCCCTCTCTCACACGTCTGCCTCTGTGCCCCTCACGCACGTCTGCCTCTGTGCCCCTCTCGCACGTCTGCCTCTGTGCCCCTCTCGCACGTCTGCCTCTGTGCCCCTCACACACGTCTGCCTCTGTGCCCCTCACACACGTCTGCCTCTGTGCCCCTCACACACGTCTTCTATATGGCCACAATACGCTTGTTTCCTTCGCGCTCGTCTCCTTCGCGCTCGTCTCCTCTCTCCGCTTTTGGAGTCCAACCCACTCTACAGCTGGACTAAAGTGGTCTAAAAACCTAGATAAAACTTGTACAACTGTAAATGCACATGTACATTTTATTTATCAAGTTCTTTTCACGGATCAACGTTGCAAAGTGGGCCACTAATGCTTTACTAATGCATTAAGTCCACATTAAATAACTCCATGAGTAACTGTAAGAAGTAAGAAGAGCTTCTTCATTATGTCGCTATGAAACTACATTTAAAAACAAAACAAAAAACATTTTTCTCCCGAGTAAAGCCGGGATGTAATGGGCCAGGTTTGTCCAAATCAAGAAACGAAAACTTGGCAATTTGTATACCATTAACCATCTTAACTTGTAATAAAAACATATACTGTATGAGAACTTGATATCCAATCAACAGAGTTCAATGATTCACTTTGACCTAAAATGCAGTAGTGTGGTGCACTGCATGTTTGAAGCCCTGTTCTCGTTTTGACAGTGATTGATGGCTCCTGCATAATTATTAATGAAGAAGACCCGCCCATGTACCTCCATAAGTGGTTGTTACCATGGCGAACTGCTGATGTGTGGATTTTCAATCTTTTGTCAATGCGCAGATAAGAAATATTGACCACCATGAGGAAAATACTGACTACTCAACCTTAAAATGAGGACTTAAAATGTCCTCAATTGAAAGTATTTCAAACTACAAATAATCCTTGAATAAATATGAGTAAAAGTAGTCCTATTTTGAAAGTCCCCTTTAAACTTTGTTAGGGAATCTTTGTGATTATAAATTGAACAAAGAGACTGTTGAAGGCCGCAGTGGCTCTGTGTGAAAGAAAAAGAAAATTGACTTGAAAAGCCCCACACGTAACCCCGGGATTTCAGATGCTGCGATGGAAGTGCAATGCTCTTAATCTTGTGAAGCTGGAGAGGAGGATGTTTCAAACGGGATTAGGTTCACTTCTCGTCTGGGCGCAGATGGAAAAATAGATGGCGCTTGTGATTCAGCAGGCAGCTTGAAGAACAGGGTCGAATAATGATACAGGCCATTGTCTTCGCCCGCAAGTGAATCGGGTTAACGCCAAGTACCAGCTGGGAAAAGATGTGGGTTCAAAGTGCCATCTTTCATTGTTTAGTCTGTTTGAATCAAGAGGGTCGAAGATTACAAATCCATAATAAGAAGTCAGGTATAGGATTGAGTTAACCAGAAGTATAGGACTATAACAGGACCAAGTATAAACTAAGGCTAGGTTCACTTGCATTAAAACCACATTCAAACAAGGCTAAACCCCGGGGTTAAACCAGGACTTAAACAGGACCAAGTAATGTCTACATCCGAATTAAACTGTGAAGTACAACTGTGAACGCATCCCAAATCTGAACCAGTCCAGGACAAAATCGGGTCTAAACTTTGGGTGTGTTCACAGTTGTACACACAACATCAAAACGGTGACTAAACCTAGCAAAGCAGGACCAGTGTGAATGCAACGACTCGCCACGATTTGGTCCTGTTTTGAGCCCAGTTTAGTCCTGATGTAGACATGGTTTTGGTTATTCTCTCCTCCTGGTTTAGTCTTGAATTAGTTCCAGGTTTACTCCCAATTTAGTCCCGGTTTTGTTGTGCTCTACGCGCACGCACCCAAACACTCGTCCTGGACTAAAACGGGACTAAATTTGACTTTAGATACAACTCAGACAGGACTTGGACCGGCTTATTACGAGTTTACGAGTTACTTATGAGTTTCGACATCGTTTTTAGAGACTCACTTCTTGACCTTGCTCTATTTGCATAAAGTAATATAAGATTTATGATGGACAGTTTGGGCCTTGGCAAATGCGGCGGCTGATGATGTTTGCGGTCTCATTAATTTATAACGTGTTCCCGTTCCGTTTTTGGCAGCAATTCTCTCAAAAACCCGGGCAGCTGTGCAAAGACCCCAGATACAGATAACTCCTCTTTTTTCGGACTCAAAATGAGAGTGGAAAACCAGAAACAACAGCAGCCGCAGCAGAGTGAAGCCACTTATCAAACGACGCAGTGCTTTGGCCCGGCATACTGATGAGTCTGTTAGTGTCTGCGAGTGCGGCCGACGTGAAACGATGTGGGACTGATACAATAACAGTGCTTTCTTGTAGCATCAGCAGCATTAGCGCTTAGCATTCTGCTCACTCATGTCTCTCCACTCAAGAATGTACAATTAGAAAAGGTGGAAAAGGTTAAGTGTTGTGTCTAAGGGTGAAATAACTTATATTTGGTACGTTGAACGATTGTCTACTTTAAGAATTATTGCAGATTCTATGCAGTTGCAAGATTAGTTTAGAAAAGATACCAACTCCAGCCAATTGGTAAATGAACATTAAGTGTAATTAAATGTGCAGCTGGACCCCATCTGGTACATTTTGTGGGATTTTTCTTTTCCCTTGCCTGCTTTGCAATTAATGTTCCTAGAATGTCTTGTTTTGCAATTATTAACTTACAAGTTCAGAAGTCAATACTCAGGTTTAATTTTTTGCATTGTTCCCATACAAACTATTCACCTGCCTACAGAAACCCACATTGTGTTATGAAATGCGCTTAAGTATTGCCTTTCCTCTGGCCTTGGCGCTCCTCAGGACAGCGCTTGTTGTTGCAGGTTTTCTTAGTCCCGTCTTGGCCACTTCATTAAACTCGGTGCGATATGAAACCGAGCCAGTGGAGCTGAACTGCATTTCCCTGTCCTGCAGTCCTCTCACTAAAACCACCAAGCCCTGTGAAAGCTTTATTGACCTGCAAACGGATCATCCATTTTGCACTTTTATCTGCTCCTCCCTCGGGGCGGCGCAGTGCAGACACTGTCAGAGCCCTGGAGGCAAAGGACAGTTTGGACTGCAGAGTCAAAGCTACAGCTACGGTCTTTTGGTGGCTTGTTTTGAATTGTATTTTTAAGCTAAGGAATCGGTTTATCAGGGTTTTTCACAGGTGATACTTGTTTAGTTGTTTAAACTTGGGTACCAGACTTTATTCTTGTAACCGAGTACGTCATTACATGTCTTCCACTTACTTTTCCGCATGAAATTCTGTTCTAAAGTACATACATAATACAGTATAATATTAACGACATGCCAAAGGGTTTTTGAGAGCTAGGAAGTAGTTGGATAAATTTAAATGCATACTTCCTCTTTTCATTGTTTGAAATTTGGGTAATGAAACTTTATTGCAGCGCTTGGAGTCAAAATGATAGAAGCTATTTAATGTGATTGGTTATTTTGTTGTTCCTTTTAAATGTTTATTGATCAAGTGCAATTTTGTATATTGTTGGTTATTTATTGTAAATTTTTTTTAAGACTTTAAGGGAGAAAACTATGGTGAAGGTACATTTTATTGTAGAAATAGGGAAATTTGTGCTCTGCATTTGAAATTTCACTATGAGCATGAGCGACCACTGTAAAGTCTAAGAAAGAATCACGGCTCCCTTAATTTAGAGCTTTCATTTCGTGTAATTTTTTTCATTTAGAAATTATTTTGTTGCAGCCGCTCATTTGTACGATCAAAAGCTCATTTGTACGATCAAAAGCTCATTTGTACGATCAAAAGCTCATTTGTACGATCAAAAGCTCATTTGTACGATCAAAAGCTCATTTGTACGATCAAATTAATGTACCTGTAAACGATCTTTGCGTCAGTGGCTTAATAGAAAAGCAGCAAACACTTTAGGTTTTTTATTGACGTTGATTACATTTTCATATTGTTTGTTGGTGTGCAATCTCCTAGTAATAACGGCTGCTACCGGTTGGGTCGAAAAACTGTCAAATCATAGTGTGAGTGACGTTCAAAGGTCTATCTTGTGGCTCCAAAAGTGCACTAGATAAATTGTTTTGGGAGAATGAAAGTCCCTGAGCACAGTGTGAAGTGAACTCTGTCAGTCGAGTATATGGGCTGCACTATGAAACATTTTATTGACTTAAACTTTGCAAAATCAGTGGTTCCAGTACAACCTCTTCAATATTTAGCTTTTTTTTTGACAAGCCAACTCACACCAGTTTAATGATCACTGCTAAAAGTACAGAAAACTACTCTCTAAACAGGTTACATAGTGCACCTTTTAGATGAGAAAAGCACAGTCAAATGTGTCCAGTCATGCAGCCTTTTGTTCCCCTCTCTTGTTTCTTCTCATTACCTCTTCTCTCATCCCTCCGGAGACTGTGGCACCAGTGCAGAGCCTGCTGTTTGTCCTTTACTTTGTCCTCCATCACTTTTACTACATTTCCGCTGCCTCCGCGTCCCAATGTTGTGACGATCTGATAAGACCCACTGTGTCCGATGCATTTGGGGGTTTAATATGGAACACTACAGGCACGGTTCCCTTAATAGACACACGCTGCGCATCATGCACCCTGCTCACAGATTTATGCTCTCCCCAGTTATTTATTTCACTGTAGGAGAAGTAATAGCCTCTGAAATTGCTGACATGACTGAGTGAGTGAGGGCGCTTTCTGTGCAGATTGGAGATTTAGCCCAGAATTCTGGAAAGAAAGAGCAGGTTCAATAATGTAAAGCTACAGTCAACATTTGTAGTATTTTGTGTATTCCAGTTGAGTTGACAGAGAAGATCTTTCTGTGTTCAGCTGTTTGGACTTATTCTGACTGATTCATGAGACACAGTGGAAGCAGAATGATGACGGAGACGGTTAGATTTGCTCTCAAATTAGATGTCTGAGAACTATTTGTTAGTAAACAGATTAGGCACATGTGATAATGGTTATGCTTTATAAAGTGAACTTTTGTTACCCATGGGAACAACTACAGTTCAATGGTGAATATACAACAATCTCCTTCATAAACCATCAGTTCTTGAATTGCGTTGAATAGATTTTAAGAATATTTTTCAATTTATCAAATTACATACATTTAAATGCCCAAACAGGATATCATCTAAACTGATATGTACTGGATTGTGGCCAATACATACCTCAAATAGTGCTGATAGACTGTTTATTCATCAAAAAAAATATAATTGCATGTTTTATTTCTTATTTTTAGTTTGGGATTATATTAGTTGGTTGTGAAGAATAATAGAAAAAGATTGAATACGTTTGACTTTTGTAGTTGTTTGTACTTATTCTTGGGTGCATGGGAAGTCATTGTAAAGTCGCCCTGCTGCTTGTTCACTTTATGTGGGACACGTTTCACCTGGTGAGCCATGACGGCACCACGGCGAGCAGGTCATTTGCATTCACAGAGGAGCAATGAACCAATGGTGTGAGCCGCATCAGAGACGTTTCCTGAATAAAAAACCAGCAGGACATTTCCACTGCACTGACCATTCACTCTGTGGCATATGTGACTTTTACCAGCCGGATGGAAAACAGACTATTAAAGTAAATGTAGCTCTTGTGGGGGCACTGGGCGGCGTCTTCTGTGTGGAGTCTGCTTGTTCTGTTCTGTTACATCCAAAAAATGTCATGTTGGCCCTTGGTGATGTGTTATTACAATAAAATATATTAGTATATGATTAAAGCGCTTAACTTTAACCTCATAATGAACCTTCAAATCATCTGCTGTTAATTCATTGCTTTGAGTGACGTAAAACCATTTTATTTGAGGCCCCGAGTCACTGCCTTCACAAATGTGTCAAGTCATCCGTGTCTGGAGTTGGAGTACTACAACTCTGATTTAAATACTAGCTAAATGTATAAACAGTTTCCAAAGTGCTGTACAGTTGTTGACGTGAAAATAAGTCTTTATTCAGCTCCATGATCAGAAAAACAGATTCCTTTCACAGCCCTCTTTCCATTTCTCCGGGCTTGGGATTGACACTCAAAGCTTTTCCATGCCTTGTATTTGCGAACAGGCCTCACTTACATTACGGCCGTTAAATACACCCTGGTCAAACTCAGTAACTGTTTTTCCCCCGACTCTTTCCTCGCCCCACGCGCACCTCGGCCCCTCGTCCCGTCCGCTTTACTGGCAGTTGGCTCCGTTACAGAGCGCAGTGTGTTCATGGGGACAGAGGGCGCATTGTCCCGAAGAGCTACTGGACTCGCAAACATCTCCACCACACGGGGCCACCTCAGTCTGGCCCACACCACTGACCCTTCTGCTCCCGCTGTGGGCCCCGTGTTAGACCTGTGTGCGGCGGGAGGGAAAAGGGCAACGCGTTTTTTCTCATTTTTTCTTTGGTTCAGTGAATGTGGCTTGATGTAGAAGCTGTGGTGACGTTTAAGTCGTTTTGTAGTCGAGCTGATGGATGAAATGATCCAAAGCGCTGTTAAAAATAGCAAAAGCTGCAGTTATTTTAGGGATATAATGACACAGGGCCGTGCAAGCGAGCTGATTTTAATCAACGTGAAGATTAATTTGTCATTTGTGATCGTCTGAGATGTGTTTGATATGCTTTTAATCGAGAAATCCACAGCCAATCCTCCGCTTCAACCCACATGTTTTACTGACAGAGTTGAGGTTAAGGTTGGCAAAAGTTTCAAAAAACAGATACTAAGTGATACTAAAACCTGTACTGAAAAACGTTTTTGAATGCTCTTGCTAAAGCTAAATTCAATGTTTTGTATTGTGGCAACACTATTTCAGATTGATAGAGCTGCTTAAAATAGTCTGAATTGTTTATGTTCAGGAAATGAATATTGAAAGACATATTTATTTGTTTTTAATGGTACAAAACACAATTTCACATGATCAATCAATTACAAAAGTCTTCATATATCCATGTATCATATTCCAGCCAAGGACATTTGCAGAGAATTAAACAGACCTGCTTTGCCTGTGCTACAGATTTCTACAGAACTGCGCGTGTTTCCTACAGCATTTTAGTCTATCAGTTAATAATTCTGTTGCGTTCTCTCAAATGTTTACGCTCTTGGCCTTTTGTGCACTCACACGGTGAACTGACTGACGCTTGAATTAAAATATGCAATAATTAAACTGCAATGTTTCTGGCCCTAGTATTTTGTGGTGCTGAAAGATGGTTGACCTTTGCTGCTTTCAGACAGTCATTTTCACAACTGATTTATTGATTGGTCAATGTTAGATGTTGAGAGGCTTGAAAACGTCTCATGCAACAAAATGTGTAAATTGATTGTGCTTAAGCTGATCATTGATGTTATTTGGGTTATTATGATGTTAGGAAAATAAGTAATAATTGTAATAAATGTGTGGTTATGGCAGTGATGAGGTAATAAGATAAGATCAGTGAACAAGCTCAGCACTAATATCCTCTGATGTTTAGCTTATAATATACATTTTTCATTCATTTGTCTCGATTATTGATTATACATGCCCACAATTCACAATCTTCTTTTGATACATTGCCATTTAGAAAACAATAAAAATTGTAAGTAAGCATTTGATTTGGTTAGAGACAATTTGGCTTCAACAAAACACACTTATTATGAATTATGTTTTCTCTGTCTAACTCTACTCCGAATACAAATAACCTGCAGCATTAGCATTTTTATAGATTATCGATACTCTGCGATTGGGTTGCGACTAATGACTATTTTAGCGGTCAACATGATCAATTGGACTTGTCAAAGTTATATTTCTTTTGCTCTTTTTCCTGGTGGTTTCGTCACGATTAAACCGATTCCTGTTCTACTGTTTATAGCTGTACATTTATTGTTCGTTTAATTAGTTTTAAGGACAAATTGAGAGACATTTAGCTTCGTTGAATCTAGTCCAACTTCATTTGAAAAGCACATTTTATAAACAAGTTTTTCACAATAAGAGCAATATAAAACAGACATTTAGCTCTGAAATAGAAGTATAAAAAAACATAATTTCAAACAAATGGAACTAGGCCTAATAAGATCAATCGGTACAAAAAAGGAATGAAAGCAATGAATTAGATAAAAAAAACTGTACAAGACATAAAATAGATTAACAATAATGAATAACAGAAGATCACACAACTCATGCGGTGTTAAAAGAGCCAGAGGGGGAAAAAGGTATCTTAAAATGAGAACACTTCCACTTTGATGATGATATTTTGTTTAGAACGTAACCGTGTGCTTCTAGATTGACGTAAAAGCCCAGTTTCCATTAAGTGGGGCAGTGGAGCGTGTAAGCAGCGCAGTCACAAACGAGTCGATATTGTGGAGCTACACTGGAGCCTCGGATGAGCTTTCAGGACGACACTGGAGGAATATAGATTGTGGCTCCTGTCTTCAGAGAGGGCCCCGGGCCTTCTAGTCCCTGTAGGAAAACTCCAGCATAAGACGGGACCGACCCATCAATAAATCAGCACCACAAGGACAAGTGAGGAAACGTCTCGGGCTCGAGCCAAAACTAAAACGCCACTATTTCTGTCCAGTTTCTTACCTCTTTCTTCAGTTCAGTTTCTGCATTCTGCACTTTTCTACACAGCGTGGCATTGGACGTTTTCACCTATTTTAGCTTTTAGTTTCGATGTGCTTACGCTGGGGAAGCTATGAATGTGTGAATCAAAGGGAATGACGAAAAGTACGCTGTGATATTCTGCAGACTTTGTAGCGCGTTGGTGTTTCTGAAAATAAAAACACGCGGCTGGAGTTGTTCCCACTCTTTTCTTCCTAGTCTTACTTTTGTCGTTTTTTAGCAATAAGTAATTACACTGCCGCTATTTCTTTTTGCTCGTACTAAAACCATACCGATCTAAACCAATGAACTCTTGACCTTCATTAAACCAATTAGAGTTATCTCGAGATTAATCTATGGATTGATAACTGTCAATTTTAAAGGGTTTTCATTTAGGGTTTAGAATAGAATAGAATAGATTTTTCTCCAAACCAGTAAATTTACATATACAGCACTTTTTATCTGGTATTTGAATATCATATTAAAGGTGCACTGTATAAATTAGTAGAGGGTCCGTCACCTACTCATATATATCGCTACAGATATTTACATTGCTTTACAAATACATTGAAAACGTACACTCTTATCTGTGTGAGCAAAGTGGCCTCTCCACAGATCTGGCCTGATGCGTTTAATGCCATACTGTGGAACATTCCAGTCAAAACTCTTTTCATTTAGAAAGTTCATAAAGGAACAGTTAGATTTACCAGACAATTTTTTTTAATCGTGTGTCAACGGGAGATTTTCTCATCAACTACCACCACTTATATTTTTAAGTGTTTTTATTGTTGTTTATCCCTAATATTTGTGCTGAGTGCAGTGTCTTGTCCATTAAGAGTGGCTTGTCTGTCATACGACGTCGTCCTAATGTGATTTGTGCCTCTTGTTTACTGAGAATTCGATCGGCTCCAGAGGGGAATCCGTCTCCGTCTGTCCGCAAATAGAAAAACACTGCATCCAAACACGAAAGTGGAATAAAAACGTAATAATATATCAGTGGTGACATAATGTTCAAGCATGAAATGGCAATTTGTTATAGTGCGGCAGCTGCTTACGCACCTGTGTCATTCCTGTGGGAGTTTTGTCCATCCTGGGCTACTGTAGTTTGCCACTGTGAGTCGAGTGCTGTAATAATGGTGATGAATATATTTGTTTAAGTGTTTTCATTATAGATACATGCTGCCGTTGCTTATTCAAGGTAGAAGTGGGCGATAGTGACTTATTGATTATCATTATTATACTTATTTTTTTAAATTAAAATAAGTCTTTAAACGTATTGGTTGAGCGTTCATATTAGAAAGAAGTCAAACTGAAATATCCTTTATATCTGCATTTGAAAGATTTACTGTACATTTGTTCCATGTTTGTCTTTAATCTGCTTTTTTTTTTTTGCAGTATTTTCAAATATACCAGAATTTTGCATACAGTATTCACGATACTTTCTATATTTAAACATATTGACCTCTATTCTAAATGTTAAAAACTTAAACACCTTTTAAAAATCATAAGAATAGTCAGGAAAGAAGCTGGATCTGAGGTAGTTGATAAAACGCTACTCCAAATGACTCTCCTATGTTTATATTAGATCACAGCTCTTTTTATTGACTACACATTGCATTGATTTGGACTGGGACGTTAGTTATTATGGCTAATGTTTTATACCTTCTTGTGTTTTTCCTCTCCTCAGGCACGTGGACTCCCTTTAACCCTGTGACCGTCCGCTCCATCATCTGTAAGTGTCGGCTGACTCTGACGTTCACTCTTGTTTCCCTTTGTGAGCAGTGTTTGTTTGTGTCCTCTCCATGGCGACCACATTAACTCATTATTGCGTTAGGTTCGGAGAAATAAGACCAAAACAAAAATGTAGCTGTGCCTCCAGAAACAAGTCAAAACTGGCAGAGCGCAATAAAAAAAACAAAAACTTAGTGGCCAATATTACAATTATTGATCTTGTTCAAAGTCGTATGAGATTTAATGTAAAGTTAAAGGTGATGTCTGTAGAGGGATGGAATCACTGATGTTTAGAGATCTTTTCTGAATTTGAGAACATCATCGAGCACACTCACAAAAAAAATAGGCTTTACATCAAAAGCAACAATTTAAATTATTTACGATTAATCAATTTACTTTTTCAGCCCTATTTTATAATGTATAGATGGCATAATCATCCAAAACCTGCCACGGGTTGTATTTTATTTTAATTAATGTCACTAATCTTGTGTAAGTAAGAGACAGATGTATAGATTTGTAGTTAAAAAGATGAAAGTTCCAAAAGCTTCAAGTCTTCGTTAACTTAGCCCATCAGATTGAAAATGACTCTCGGATGGAAATCTTGATTTTAAAAACTTCCTCTTTTCATATGTTGACTTATTCTTAAAATGATTGTGTAACTCTAATTAGCATACACTCCTAGCTTGTTTCAATAACCTGAAAGTTTACAGTGAAAATGTCTTGGCCTGCTGTACTTTGTTTACTTTTTGTCGTGTAATTTGCAGAGTTCAATACCAGCACTTCCTGTTCTCACTAAACCGTCACACTAAGTCCATTGTTTGATAGTCCCTCGGCGAGAAGCACATCCTGTGATAACACTCCCTTTGTCGGGAGGTAATTGGATTGAATCGCACGGGGGAGAAGCGTGCACTTTTACGGGTTCACTGGTTTTATATACACTGCTTTTATATACACTACAGTTATGCTGCGTTCACGGACCGTTAGACATGCAGGAAAAACGCATAATATAATATCTGCCCCAAGTTGTAAAGCTGTAACTTCAAAAAGTGGATTTTGGGGTATTTATTGTCAACTCAGGTCTGTTTTGAGTGAAGAAAGGACCTTGTATTGCTGTTAAATAATGTAAAATGTGTGAAAACATCTTAGTTGTCTTGTTGTTCATCACTAATAGAGATTAAACGATATCCGTCCACAAACCTGTTTCACTACAAACTAAGAGAGCAGCGTAGTATTGTGCTCTACATGTTTGTACTCTTTAGGCAGCGGGTTGGCCCAGACTAAATATAATACACAAAAAACAACATATAAGAAGGTTAAAGAAATGGCTTGAACGACTTTGAAACTAAAATGATGTGTCTGCAATTGTGAGAGTTTGTTTTTGTAAGTTCATCCTCATTTTTATTCACCGATTTCCCGACTTGCACTTCTAAAACGCGCTCAAATCTGCTCTTCTCCGCCGCAGCCATGTTCGACAGGGAAAACAAAGGCGGCGTTAACTTCAACGAGTTCGCCGGCGTGTGGAAGTACATCACGGACTGGCAGAACATCTTCAGGACGTACGACCGCGACAACTCGGGCTTCATCGACAGAAACGAGCTCAAACAGGCTCTCACGGGATTCGGTGAGCAGCAAAGTATGCAAACGTGTATTCACTTTAGCGTGCTGTGCAGTGGTGACGGGCTCTGTGCAGTGAGTGCTTTCTTCAGCTTAAATCTTCTTTCTTTCTCAATTCTAACTGGTTGGAACGGTTCGATTTGAGAACGACATCCATAAACCTTTGTAATTTTACTGTACAAACAATTATTTTCTCATACTGGCAATGGCTAAATCAGTCCAAACTTGGTAATTTAACTTAATCCAGCCAAATGTAACACAAGCCTTATTAATTAGTGTCTGAAAAGTAGATTCAAAATACTGTTGAAGGATTAAAGGAATAAACTAACAAAAAAATAGCTGTTAAATCAGATTTTACACAACAAATGTACCGTAGTCTTTTGTTTCAAGCCTCTTTGTCACTATTTCTTTACATTGAAACTGTTTGCTGTGTAAGTTTGAGACTCTATTCTTACTATTTAAACACTCTTACTATTTAAACAAGATAGATTTAACTATTTTACCACGTCACACACATTGCAGTAATTGTTAACACATTCCTGGAGTTTCTATATTTCAGTTAAATTGGATTTTGAGCGGCTGTTGCTGAAGATCCGTGATGTATTTATTCATACCTTTTCTTGAACTGCGTGGCGTCGTCGTTCCCTAGGTTACCGTCTGTCGGACCAGTTCTACGGCACGCTGATAGAGAAGTTCGATCGCCAGAGAAAGAGCCAGGTGGCGTTTGACGACTTCATCCAGTGCTGTATCGTACTACAGGTAGAGCTTCAGCACCATTTACTGTCACTGTGCTCAGGGATTTCTGCTTCATTTTCCTCCTCAACATGGAAACACTTAAGGGTTTAAAGTTTGATCTGCTGGTTCAATATTCAGTTATTATTTCTTCTCAAAGGACTTGTGAAATGTGATTCTGTTTTTAGTAAATGTCTTGTACTCATGCTGTGGCCCTCGGTTACATCATGAAGCTCAGCAGTCCTGCCCACTTCAAAGTCCACCCAAGATCAGATTCCCATTCATTCTCCCCCGTAAACTTGGACATAAAATTTTAATTCTATGTCTAACTGCATAACGGAGGGTATCCAGCTCTGTGCTAACTTATGTCCATAATACTATTGTTTCCGGTCCAAACACACATTTAATACATAAAATTTTGTGAAATGCTTTAATAAGTTAGCGGCCTATAAAGTTCCTGCTTCTGATACACCATGAACCACAAAGTCGTTAAAAGCTATTGGTTTATAAAAGAATTTAAGGTCTTGTTGTTAGGTCTTAGTTGCCTCATACTGTAGTGGATTTGTCCTGAGCAGGCTTCCACACTTTTAATCATATTAATCCTTTTTTTCCCCCAGAATGTAAAAAAAAAAAAAATAATACAATGATAAAAATAAATACAATAAATAAATAATACATAATAAATAAATAATAAATAACAAAATAAAATAAAATAATAATAAAATAAAAATACAATACAATAATACAATTGTGAAACTCTTTGATTATATAGTATGTCATTTTTAGTGTAAAATGTATGAGGATTTGACCCCAAACACCCACTCTTGTCTCCACTGTACAAATGAAGACTTGACGCTCTGTTCTCTCTCTTCTGCAGAGGTTGACTGACGTTTTCAGACAGTACGACACAGATCAAGACGGCTGGATCCAAGTATCGTACGAACAGTATCTGTCAATGGTCTTCAACATCGTATAACGCACACTGTTCCACGGAGAAGCACAACTAGACCCGTCTGTGCCAAAGCTACCGGCGCCACCCTCGACGTCTGCCATCGCTGCAAGATTTTCAATACTCGTGCGAACGTCCGTCACGCGTAATCGTACCGTCGTCAATGGTACTTGTTTTTATCGAGGCTAAAATAATACATTCGCGAGTGAATCTGGAAATGACTTGAACTTCTGTATTCAAAATCTTGCAGTGTTTTTAGATGACCAAATATGACGGACTCTAGGGCCTAAATGGTGGACACAACTGTCTTTCTGTCTGTTAATGTCTAAAAAATAGTTTCAATGTCTTAAGTTTAAAGCAAGTTAAAAGAAGTGTCTCATTTGAGAGTAAAAATAAAGCATTGTAAATATGATTTAAAGTGCGTTGCATGCTTTTCAGGGAAATGTAGCCCCAGATCTAAGCATGCTTTCCCTTTCTCCGGTCTTTTACTCAGCCCTGATTTGCTCAAAGCCATGTTTACAAGTACTGTGAGAGCAGGTCATGTTCTGCTTTGAGATACTCTGACATGCCAGCTTACATGCCATATTTGTACAAATTTATTTTTAACAGCAGTTACACAAATGTTAGAGCCTCATTTTGGTAGATGTAAGTCTTTAGTTTAGCTTATTTTCTTGTGCATGATGCCTTAAAACTGTGTAAAAAAGAACAACACAAAAGATTAATCTTTTATTAAAAAAGACAAAATGCGAAAGATGTGTTTTGCTTTTTTAAATTCCAATTTCAGTAAATTTTTTATTATATTTTCTGTTTAAAGATCCACTATGTAACTTTTCTGGTGGAGGGTCCATCACCTGCCTGTCTTCATGGAGTTATTATTGCTTTGCCTAGAATGTTCCACAGTAACTCCATGGACACAAACGGGTGGCACCATCAGGCCAAATTATAGGTCAGATCTGTGGAGAGGCGAGCCCATTTCCAAGGTATTTTTAGCAATTCACTAGAGGCAAGAATGTGTTGGACTCAACAACATTTTAACCCAGAAATTGTAATTATATGTCCATGAAATCATGCTATGGGGTTAAGCTTAAAACTGGATCATATTTAAAGCTTATTATATGGTAGGTCCTCATGTTTTTCTAATTATGATGTAGTTTGGTGAGATAGTCGCTGTGGTAAATGATATCATAGTTTTCTTCTTTTGTGTTTTATGGAGGCTGGTATCCAAGTGTTACATTACCGCCAGACTTTATTCTTTAGACTTCATTATGTCAGCCAAGTGGAGGTTTGGGAAGAACATTTGACATATAAAAATAAATATTGCGGAGTTCTACAACAGAATACCTCTGGATGTCATCAAAAGAAAATTTGCTCGCAACGTACACCTTTTTATGACAGTTAAAACAATAATTTAACAAAATAAACGTTTTGTCAGGTGTAATTATTTGTCAAATCATAACTGTTGTATGATTTAAATGGTTTTGGCCGTTGTTATTACATTATAAACGTCATAAAAATTGCCAACTTGGAGAAAAACAGGCAAAATGTCAGGCAAAAACTTAAATATAATCATATTCTTTTCGTTTTACTGATAAGTATAGTCTAGTCTGTATTTATTAATAAATAATAATAATTAATAAATACAGTCATGCTAAGGGTTAGGGTTGAAAGCGTGGATCATGTTTAATAACCCTAATATTATGGATCAAAGTTAATTTTGCTTAAAACTGTCTCTGATCTGGCCACCGCTTTGACTGATTCATTGCGCTCTGTCGCCCCCTGCTGGCGGACTTAAGGCGGTGTTTTTCTGCAGTGCGCCAAAGCCACTTCTTGGACTGTTTCGTTTCTCTTCGTGTTTTGATTTTTTTGGCTTATAATTTCGAAGTTGAGACCAATATTCTGTGTGAATAGACGTAGGATTTGGACAAAACGGTATTTGTAAACTTGCCACGCGACTTTAGCACGCGTTTGTGAGTTTTCAACATGGCGCTTCGGTTTATGCGAGCGTTTAAATCTGTTTCAAGGGCATTTTGTCGTTGTAATATGTCAGAACAAGCCACAATAAAGCAAGCGAGATCCTTCAGCAGCAGCGGAGCAAAGAGAAGCGAGGACACGGAAGCAGGTTTGTGAAGGAAACTACCTGTACTAACGCTTAATCTCCTGTAGAGGGCGCTACAGAGTCAATCTGCTCGGTCAAAGTTCAATTATGCAGCACTTTATGAAAAATAAGATAAGATATTCCTTTATTGTCCCACATGGGGAAATTTCATTGGTGCAACGCAGGTAGATACAGAGGTAGATACAGAAGAACAGATCACTTATAGGAAGTCTGAAAAACACTTTCAGTAGAAGATCTCCTATAAATAAATAAAAACTCCCATAGACAAATAAATAAATAAATACATAAATACCATTGCATGTGATCACGACAGTAATTGCACATGAATATGTGTCACGACAGCACATAGATTGCACATGAGTTTCACAGTAATTGCACATGAATTGCACATGAATTCCAACAGCAATTGTACATATGACAGAATTGCACATCAGTATTAGGTTAGGTCAGTATTGCGAGTGTTCAGTACTAACAGTTTTTGTTATAAAGTCTGACAGCAGCAGGAAGGAAAGACCTACGGAACCTTTCCTTCACACATCGAGGGTGGATCAGTCTCTCACTGAAGCTGCTCTCCAGAGCGGAGAGAGTGTCCTGCAGGGGGCGACACTCATGGTCCAGCATAGATGTGAATCTAGCCAGGACCCTCCTGTCCCCCACCTCCTGCACCGAGTCCAGAGCACAGCCCAGGACGGAGCTGGACTTCTTGATGACTCTGTCCAGCTTCCTCCTCTCCCTCTCTGTGATGCTGCTGCTCCAGCAGGCCACACCTACAGGAGCTGATGCCACCACAGAGTCGTAGAAGGTCTTCAGGAGTGGCCCTGTCACTCCAAAAGACCTGAGTCTCCTCAGGAGGTAGAGCCGACTCTGGCTCTTTCTGTACAGTGCGTCTGTGTTATGAGTCCAGTCCAGTTTGTGGTTCAGATGAACACCCAGGTACTTGTATGAGTCCACTCTCTCAATGTCCCGTCCCTGGATGTTCACTGGTGAGGGGGCAGTGGGGTGGCGTCTGCGGAAATCCACCACCATCTCCTTGGTCTTCCCCGCGTTGATGAGGAGGTGGTTCCGCTGACACCAGCCCACAAAGTCCTGCTCCAGTCCTCTGTACTCCGCATCATCGTCGTCCGTGATGAGTCCGATGATGGCAGAGTCATCAGAGAACTTCTGCAGGACACAGCTGTCCGTGTCATGTCTGAAGTCTGCAGTGTAAAGGGTGAAGAGAAAGGGCGCGAGGACAGTGCCCTGGGGCGCCCCCACACTGCAGGTCTGAGTGTCAGACACACAGTTCCGGGCTCTCACAAACTGGGGTCGGTCTGTGAGGTAGTCCAGGATCCACTCTGCCAGGTCATACTCCACACCAGCCGTCTCCAGCTTGTCCCTCAGGAGCAGCGGCTGGATGGTGTTGAAGGCGCTGGAAAGATCGAAGAACAGAATCCTCACAGAGCTGCCAGGCTTTTCCAGGTGAGAGAGAGAGCGGTGCAGCAGGGAGATGACGGCGTCCTCCACTCCGATGCCAGACCGATATGCAAACTGCAGCGGGTCCATGGCTGAGCTCACGGTGGAGCGGAGGTGGTCCAGGACCAGCCGCTCCAGTGTCTTCATCAGGTGGGACGTGAGAGCCACTGGCCTGAAGCTGTTGAGGTCTTTGGGGCGCGGTGTCTTAGGCACAGGTACCAGACAGGAGGTCTTCCAGACCTGTGGTACCACCCTCAGCTTCAGGCTCATGTTGAAGACATGCTCCACAACTCCACACAGTTCATCTGCGCAGGACTTAAGGAGCCTGGGCCTGATGCCATCAGGTTCTGCTGCCTTCCTCACTTTAATCCTCTTCAGCTCACTCCTCACCTGTGCTGCTGTGACAGTCAGTGGTTGGCATGGGGACCGTGTGCTGGGGGGATGGGTGAGTCCAGGCGAAGTGGGGAGCTGATGGTCCTGGGCAGATAAGCGAAGAGGAACAGATGCAGGGCATTGTCCAGCTGTGGAAGAGGGAGCATGCAGCTGTGCAGGGGGAGGGGCGGGTTACCGATCAAACCTCAAGAAGTGAGCATTTAAATCATTCACCCACTGTAGATCCCCCTCTGTCTGGGCAGGGGGGGTTTTGAAGCCCGAGATGGTTTTCAGGCTCCTCCACACTCCCTGAATGTTCTTTTGCTGCAGCTGCTCCTCCATCCTCCTCTTGTAGCCGGCCTCAGCCTGCCTGATCTTCCTCCTCAGCTCCTTCTGCACAGTCCTCAGCTCCTCCTTGTTCCCTGACCTGAAGGCTCTCTTCTTCTCCTTCAGCAGAGCCTTCAGTTCACGGTTAATCCATGGCTTGTTGTTTGGAAAACACCGCACCGTCCGGGAGGGAACAATGTTCTCAAAACAGAAGTTGATGTAGTCCGTGATGCACTCTGTGATGGTGTTGATGTCCTCCCCATGTGGGTCATAAAGCTCAGTCCAGACAGTGGTGCTGAAGCAGTCCCTCAGAGCCTCCTCGCTCTCAGCAGACCACATCCTCACCACACGGGACACCACAGGCTGCCTGCGCACGATGGGTTCATACACAGGCCTCAGATGTACAAGGTTGTGGTCCGAGCTGCCCAGGGGAGGGAGGGGGGAAGAGGAATAAGCCTCCTTGGTGTTGGCAAAAAACAAGTCCAATGTTCTATTCTCTCTGGTGGAGTAGGTAACATACTGGGTGTATGTTGGTACATTCATATCTGGCACAACACCGCTGGAGCAGACAAAAGACACGTTTAATTCATAATTTATTTTCCATTTTTTACATTGGATGGACTCATAACACATTTCTTCAGCGTAGCAAAACACATTTGTCAATCAAAGGATCACCAGACTTGCCAGATAAATACAAATATAGCCTATTAATTTATTAGAGACAAAGCAAAATAATAGACGGGAAAATAATATATGTGTGAAATGTTAAGGTTTAGTTTGAATGCACTTTCACACACACCACGTTAAAACTGAGACTAGTGGTGGGCCATGTTGACAAAAATAATAATATTTCTATGTTTTTTTTTTTGTCATCTAAACACCAATATTTTAGCAAAGCGTCGTGCCTAAACTAAAATGTGCCTGTAAATGTGTTGACTGAGGTTCAAAACGTGAATGCACCATAAAATGCACCACACTAGTGCAGTATATAAGTTAATAATGCTGTTTGGGAGATGTTTCTGTCTCTTTTGAGGTTGTTATTTGTGTAGAAAACAACACTTGACATTGTGCATTTTTCATGATATTTTCCACCTCTAATTGGAACTAAATCTGAAACTAGGACTAAGCTGGTCTCAACCAGTGACTCTGACAGTAGTCGATCCCACATTGTCTCAGCCCGTGTTGTGTTTGGTCCCTCTGTCTCATTCCTCTGCTTCAGTGGGACGGACTGTGGTGTCGGCGCGGAGGGGGGCCGTGGTCACCGTGGCGATAAACCGCCCAGAGGTGCGAAATGCGGTGAACAAGGAGACAGCGCGGCGTCTGCTGCAGGAGCTGGAGGCCTTTGACCGGGACCCAGGCTTAAATGTGGCCGTCCTCCACGGGAAAGGTCAGAGCAGACGGCAGATGCAATTCACTTTTGGCCTGTGTCATAATCACACATTTTCCAGACTGGGGTGGTTTATATTGGATTCAAAATCAAAACAGGTCTTTAATTTTATTGCTCTGTATTTGACCTGGAACTTTATGCACTTTACGCCCTCTAAAGTGGGTCCATAATGTGGGCTAAACACTGAGCAGGGAGAGCAAGATGATGTTATACAAATTATTGCTTATATTTGTTCATTTTCACTTAAAACAGAATATTGTTGTCGAAACTAAATATGAACAATTGTCTTGATGAGTTTGAGAACCTCTGCTTTAAAGTATCAACGAGTATTTGTAGTAAATATCTACAATTTACTGTAGGTATCTTAGCCCACAGGTTCTCAAGCCCATAAAACAACCTTTAGCATTCACAAAACACAAACACAAAAGGTAGACTTCCGTGCCTAATGGGAACCCTGCCTTATTTCTAATGTTTGATTTTATTTTGAAAAGGTTAAAGCAGAACTAAGTAACCTTTTCACCTTATTGAACATCTTTGTTATTCCCTGTGAGGGTTGAATATGTTTTTTTGGGGTGTTTGACGTGTTCGTCGCTGCCCTCTGCTGTCTCTGGACGGAAAACCAGCAACATCAACCCAAATACAACTCTCCTGAGAAACCCTGGTTCTTTTTTATATTTGGCAATGTAAAAGATTTTTTATGAGATTATATTTACAGTTATTATGATAAAGAAAGAAAAAAAGCTATGTATTTTCACAATGGAGCTGCAGGGGGAGCTCCATCTTAAGAGTTATTTAGTTCTGCTTTAATTTGATCGACAACAAATATATATATGCTGTTGCCTTTGCATTTTGAGAGTGTCAAGCCTTGTTTGAGACTATTGCAATGCCCTTATCGTCTGGAGACCCCCTGTTTGAGAACTACTACTGATATTTAGTTTGAAAATAACTTGGTCGGTATCATGCAAGCCTAGAATGCACGCTGGCTCTCTTAAATGTCTAATATGTCTTTGGCGTCTCGGGCCAAACTCAAACGGAGTCGTGCCATCGCGTTTGTTAATCCGTCAATAACGACCCTCTGAACTCGAGATAAGACCAGAGCCAGGACTAGTCTTTGTCTTGACTGGACACACGTATCGTTCTGGAACTTCAGACTCCGATACAAATAAATTCTGCAAGTTATTTCACAGTAATACATTGATTAGCTGTTTGTTTGTCAACCTTAACAAATCTAATTGATTCCTTACCCACATGAAGGCCTTGATTTCTTGATTTTTAATGTAAGCACGTAAATCTATTTTAGTATTCTTAACTTATTTGTCCTGTATTACTGGTTTATCAATGTTTTATGTGAGTCAAGGAAGGCTGGGGAAAATATTTGTATTGAATTAAATACATTTCATCAAGTGAATTGGTCGTGAACAAACTTTTAAGTGGCCTGGCCCTGCTCTCTGTCACCCGTCAGAGCCAAAACTATGCCAAGCTCCTAATAACTTTAAAAATAATCACTGCACTCACCACTTTGTCTCCCATTCGAGGTAATTTCTTCAACCTGTGCTTTTTACCAGTGTTTGAATAAAGTGCTTCATTTCCCCAGAGATGTCAGCCATGTTTGTAGTGCCACAGGTTTCCTTCAAAACAAGATGGCTGACCTCTGATGGGGGTGAACGTCTTGTCTTTGCGATGATATGACAAGGAGCGAGGGCCCAGTTTGGATGTAGCATTTATAAAACCATGAGGAATCAATTTAGCTCAAATTAGCGCCAGCGCGATCACTCTCCCAGCTCTCATTTTTCGGTGTCAAACTGTTTTCCTTTTCAACGTGTGAAATTAAAAGTAATTGCAGCTGGAGGTTTTGAATATGCCGGCACATATTTGAGAGGTTTTTGGGCTTCAGGTTTCTCTGGACGTTTGCGGTCGATCTGGATGGCAAACTAAAGTGTGTCACCTCAGAGGTATGCAGAGCTGAGCTGGCATTTAAAGCAGGCAATGTCCTGTCAGAGTGAATGTTGCTGTTCTGAACAAAAAACAGGACTGGAGTTATTTGATTTATGACTCAGGGTTGTTCTGAGTCCACTTGGAGAAAGAAGCCTTGTTGTTGTTAATGCTAAATATGTACGTTTTACTCTTACAATTATAGTGTTACTTTTCTTCTTATAGGCATGTTGTTTTTGTTTTTTAAGGATGTATAGAAATTGTTGTTCACTAATTCAGTAATCGAATAATTGTTTTCTGGTCAATACTCAGACAGACAATGACAGGGGAAATGTGTAAATTCAGTGTTTTTGATGACAACCCCCTTTCATCTGTTAATAACCTCCACTCGAACGTCCTCAGTTCAGCTCTATCCAGGTAAAATTGTGTAAAAATCTCATATTCACTGGCCCAAGCAACGAATCGATTCATCGAAGGAATAATTGCTTGACTAATTACCAAAATAATTGTTAGTTGCAGCTCTAAGGTAAAAGTCAGTGGGAATAATAGTAATATCTATTATTATTAGCTGTTTATAATGGTTATAAGAACCCTCAGTATTTTAGGAACAGCTTTTTTAAGGAAAACCACCTGGTATCGGTCGATATCGGGTATTGACAGAAGTCCCAAGTATCGTATTGGAACTGAAAAAGCTAGATTGGTGCATCCCTAATCTAAGCCTAAAAGCCATGTGATTAATTGCCGTTGGGGGAAGCTAAAATTGCTAATGTTTATATACAATATTTGGTTGTAATATCCAGTTCAAATGCCAGAAAAATAATAGATTTTTAAACAGACAAGTGCAATTAGGCAAAACATATGGCCGTATGTTTAACGATGATCCTAAAATCGTAATATTGGTGTCAGTGGCGGTCACAAAAATCAGTATTGGTGCAATAAAATCAAACCATATTTGTAAAATACTATGTGGGGTGAAAACTGGCTCTTGCCCCCAGTTCTGTCTTTGTAGGAATACATATCAAAACTTATGTCAGTATCATTCTTATCTGCAACATTAGGATGATGTATTCTCATAAAGTATCTCTGTGTACAGAATCAGTATGTTTTCACACGACTGTACATCACTGACATAACTCATGTCCTAAAGTGCGACCCCAGCCCTTTGGAGCTGCTCTGTCTCCTCTCACTTTCCCATAAACGGCACGACACACTCCTCTAAGTGCTCTGTGTTCACCCAAAACGGTAATCTGGGTGTTGCAGGCAGCTGCGTTCATTATAATCATTTTCATTTCTCTCATTTCAGACATTATATGAGTCTGTGCTGAGCCTTTGACAAACTGTTTCTGTTATGTGTTGGTCACTTGGGAAATGCAGTGATGACCGCATGAATCCACATGGAAAGCTGTGGTTTCTATGGAGTTCCCTGAACGCCAACAATGCTCTTAGTGAGGAGGGGTCCATATTGTATCTGTATTTGAATAATATAGCAATCAGGTAAACTCTGAAATGTGTTAAAACAGTATAATAAAGTGTAAAACTCAAAAGTGCACAAATATCACTTTCACTGCAAGTGTCTGTTCTTTTCATCAGATCTATTTACAGCAAAGTCAAATTTATGCACTTTTGTCATTTTTACAGTCCTTTCGCACATTCCGTGATACTTAAACCTCACTAACATTTAGATACATGTCATGTCACATTTCTGTTGAATTTATTGATTATAGTTCTCTGAATCTTCCCATAAATGTTATTTTTGCTAAAGCCTAGACATCTTCTTGGGAAATGTGACTGCATGAATCCAAAAGGAAGGCAGTGGTTTTAATGGAGAGCCGTGTACGATGATATTACTGCTCTTCTGCCTTTGCTGCACCGAGTCTCTTGGATGTAGTAAAGTGTTTATGTGCAAACCAGCTCACAGCAAACTGCAATCCAAATTGCAGCCCTCGGACTCCAGCTCAACTTGTTGTTTTTTTCCTCCTCATCATTTTCCCTTCCTCTCTGACTTTCCATCTGCCACAGTTTGTAATTTTGTGGTCTCTTCCAGGAGGGAATTTCTGCGCTGGTTATGATTTGAAGGAGCTGGCCAATCACACCGACTCCCTCAAATTGGAGCAAGATGTCACCAAGGGTCCCGGGCCGATGGTGAGAGACGTTCCCTGTCCGTCTCACGTGATGCAGGGACTTCATACGTGACAAGCGACATCGTTAAGCTTTCCAACCCAAACAACATGGATCATTTACAGATTTGACATTATTTAACCTTAAAATAACCACCTTTAAACATGCAACAGCCTAGACAAGTTTGAAAAATCAATTACTGTAGTGGATTTAGTTACAAAAACCTAAGGCAAAACTATCTATGCTTAAAAAAAAGTACTTTATACTCATAAAAATACATTTATCGTTTTGATATTGGCAAGGAAAATAAACTCAATGAGAAAATGGGTATAAAATCAGATACAATAATACACAATGCGCCTTCGACCACAAAATGTAAAATACAGAATGATGCACCAAGAAACGATAATTTGTGTATCTCCTTTCAATCGCGGCCTCTTACTTCCAATATTTGTAATGATCTGAGCAGACTCCTAACACAGACGACCCGGTGTGATGCTGACTCAATAAAGCGCAAAATTGTGACTCAAACGCGCGTAGGAGGAACCCAGTGACCCTCATCCTCCACTTGACACGGGATAAAGATCATAACACAAAAGATTTACAGTCGGTGAGCCTCATAAAACCTGCAGACTCCATAAAATTAGTTTGGATTGCACGTTAAAGCCCCGGGATCACGAGACCTCCTTAGTGTAAAATTATATAGCGGTGTATCTCTCTCCCTGCTCCCGCCCGCGGCCAAAGCGTGACCCACTCCTTGTTACTCTTTCATTGTGAGAGACGGAAAAAAAGAGGAAGTCGAACCCGGACGGCCCTTAGTCGATTCACGGAAATTTAAGAACTCGGAAAAGCGTGACATGTAAAAAATGTCCGTGAACAGACTTTCGGCGTTGAGCAATGCTTATAACACTGTGAGTTTCTTTTGGTAGGCCACACACACATACACACACACATACACACACACTCTACACACACACACACACACACACACACACCCCGAAACACACTATACATACACACATGCACACACACACTCACATACACACTCTATACACACACACACACACACACACTCTATACACACACACACACACACACACACTCTATACACACACACACACACACACCGAAACACACTATACATACACACATGCACGCACACACACACCGAAACACTCTATACATACACGCACACATACACACTCTATACACACACACACACCTACACACTATACATACATACACACACACACACACACATACACGCGCACACACACCTACACACTCTATACATACACACACACACGCGCACACACACATACACACCTACACACTATACATACATACACATACACGCGCACACACACTTACACACTATACATACACACGCGCACACATACACACGCGCGCACACACACACACACACACACACACATATACACACTCTATACACACACACACACACACACATATACACACTCTATACATACACACACACACACACACACACACTCAAAAATCACTGCCAATCTCAGGATGTGTGTGTTGTTTGCGGTGTGCGTACGATTAAAGTTTCCTCAAAGGTGCGATCGCGCTGTTCCTCCAGGGGCCGTCGCGTTTGCAGCTGTCCAAGCCTCTCGTGGCGGCGGTCAGCGGTTACGCCGTCGCCGGGGGACTGGAGCTGGCTCTTCTGGCCGATCTGAGAGTTGTGGAGGAGAGCGCGGTGATGGGGGTCTTCTGTCGTAGATTTGGTAAGTCACTGTGCATCCACGAATGATTTCTAAAGGGTTATTTACAGTCGCACCAAAAAACAAGCATATGGTGCATAAAAATGAGACGTTATTGCTTTGCCTGGAACGTTGCGTAGTATGGCATTAATAAACTGGAATGTATCGACTCAGAGACAAGCTGGAGGCAGCATAAGGCCAACTTACAGGACATTCTGTGGCTGTTTTTAAAGTTTATTAGTTTTTTTTTAAGCAATTGAAACGCCTGTTAAATGCGCGATATATATGTCTAAAGCCCTGCTGTGGAACAATGTTTAGAAGTTTGTTTTTCCTGTATAGTTACTAAGGTTTTAAAAACATGTCGATGCCAAGATGATAATTGAAACTCAACACTCATTTGAATAAGAATTGATTAAAAAAATACATAAATAAGACTGAATTTGACGTTTGTTTAATAGTTTTGAACGGTCTTGATCTATAACAGAACTTGTATAAGACCACATGGCAGGTAATTGTACAGAGACTACTATTATTTGCTGTATTTTATTGTCATTGTGAAATCTTAATCTGCATTTAACAGACTTTTTGCTTCATAGGATCTGTTAAATGACTGGTTTTACAATATATATTCCCCTGATTTGTCTTTATTTACCTTTTGTCTGCCCTCTGTATTTGCTCATCTAATTATAAATGTGGAAACTCTCCCTCTTTTCCCCATGTCAGAGCATATGTTTATGTCTTTTGTTTTGGGAAGTCAGTTCTGTTCTGACTGTCCTTACTCTCTGCGCCGTTATCTCTTTAGCTTCTTGTTGTTCTTTTGTGTGCGAGGATGGAGTCACCGCCCGATAACACTGCTGACCGTGACCCATGACCTTTTATAAACCCAACCAGGAAGTAGCTAACGACAGGTTTCCAGCCCAACACCTTACACAATATTTATGTCACTCCATTTCCCTATAAACAACTTTCAAGCCTTTTGTGCGTCATATAGGACCTACAGATGTGAGTAGAGTAGTTCAAGTTGCGTTTTTACTTCAAAGTAATCCTATTCTAGTTGAAGAAAACGTAAAACTAATTAATTAAGAATGCTATTGAGAAATAGTTTGAGCATAACATCTTATCTTACAATATAGAAATTGCTGTTGCTTATGCTTATAAATCAGAACTTTCAAGGGGAATCATATATTTAGTATATAAATGTATTATTAAACTTGACAGCCAATCTGCTAAATGTATTAAAGTTAAATGGGGGTAATTTTGTTTTGATGAACGAAGAATGGGAAACTATATGTTCTTCATAATGGAGGAATAGTCACGTGTCTGGAAGGAATTCTGTTGGAAGAATGTGACCCGTTTCCATGGCAAACTGCTCATTATTCCCGGGGAGGGGATGAATGTTGGTTGTGGCATCATTATCAGGATCCACAAAAATATTGGACAGAAATTGACACTAACAGAAATTAGTCAATTTCTTTGGGCCTCAAAACCCCTGCCATGGACACAAAAAATAGATATCTTTGGAACATACCTCTGGCAGCTGGGAAGAAGGCCATCATTTTAAAAAATGGCCGACGGTTAAGAACTGGACTGACATCATAATCAACATAATCAAAATACGAAAAATGGAGGGGAAATAATCACACATTGACTCAATCTGAAAATGGACAAAATGGACAGAAACTGGACTTTGTGTACCTTAATACTTTTTTCTTTGGATGCCTTACTTTCCTAAATTCTTATTTAAAATGTTACCTAATTTCTTTCTTTCTGGCCTCTTGTTTGTTTTTGTTGTTTTAATTTTCAGTTTCTGTTTTAAGTTGTTTTAAGTTTTTAAAATGTGTTTTTCCGGGAAATAATTTGCATAATTTTAATCACTACAGACGTTAGCCATAAAACAGAATACAAAAAATATTCTTATAAAGCTTTTATTGACAGGATTAAAAAGAGCCAAACTGATCACTTGGAATGGCAGAATTTTATTTCAAAATCAATAATTGTACAATCCTTGGATCAGTAGGCAATACATGTTAAAAGACTGTTGCATTCTCGAGTAGAAGCATAAACCATGTTGTGAGTAAACTGCAATGCGCACATTTTATTCAAAAAAGCTTCTCAAGTTAACGTAACACTCCTCCACATTTTGTTTCCACCTGGCACAGTTTATCCAGGCACTGCTTTACTTGTGACGGACACTTTTGTCAACACTTTTGCCTAATCCTGGTCCTAACACGGCTTCAGTCTGTGTTTCAGAGGAGCTTGTCGTAACATTTCATATACAGTTTGTCACAGATGGGTCTAAAAATACCCCATCAGTGCGTTAAGTAGAGTGTTGTGCTATAATTTACTGTCAGCGCTCGATTTGGAGGGTAAACATGTCGGATGCTCTGTAATTTAAAGCAGCACATCATGGAAAGTTTCCTGTCGTTCAACCTGTCCGCACTCAATGCCCGAGAATATCATTTATAATGACAGACAATGGATGAGAAGACATTGAGGAAACATGTAAAGAAACAACCCTTTATTCATTGAAAAGGTGGTTGAATATTGAGCCTCCTCCATCCATTGTCCAACTGTTTAAATAGCCCAAGTGAACGTTACACAGAGAGGGACGTCAAGATTATTTTGTTAAATGACAACTGAGATTATTCAGGTCACAATATAATTATGTAATCGACCGGTATGGGTTTTTTCCCCATTGTTTTCATCCTCTTGGGACATTATTTTTGAAGCCAGAACAAACAATTGCCAATCCGCTGATAGTGTTGGGCCAATATGTAGGGCTTATTGATACTTTTCCATGAATTTATGTCTTGAAATTACAAAACAGACCTATCCCAAACCTTATTTTACTTGTGCAAATCAATATGAGCTGTGTACGTTCGCACTTAAGTGTTCAAATACAAATATATTGGCCCACTACATTGGTCTTTCTCTAAATGTACTTGTACAAACTAATTTCAAACATATATTTATCAGAATAAGTCATTTCAACTTGATCTATGTAAAGCCAGTAATGCACATTGTTGTGGTTTTGGCCAATTTATTTTTAGCCCATAAAACTAACATCCTTAGTTTTTAATGTATTGAATGACGTGGTTAGCCTTTGAAGTTGTTATGCAGGTCTTCAAACTTGATTCATTAGTAAAGGATACCTATTGTCCCCTCAAACTGGTAGCGGGCGTGCATATTTTTTATTCAAACAATCCGACCGACGCACATTTCCGTCCGAAGCCACCCTGTACTGTGGCCAGCGTAGTTTATTTAAAGATCTATAATTTCTTCCTGAATATTTCCCTATAATGGTTCAATCCTGTAACAGTTTTCGGGGCGGGTGCAGATGGCAGCCGCCCGAGGGAATCCCTGGTGGCTGTGGCGTTCGAAAAACCCTTTAGAGACTCTTCGGTTCGCTCTGATGTGGGCCAATGGCGACCGCAAGTTTTCTGGCGCGCGATTGGCTGTCCAACCCGCGGCTTCCTGTCTGGGGCCCCTCTGTCCCGCTGAGGAGGAAATGAGAGGACGGGCAGAGGTTTGCGTCACACCAGTCTGGGCCCGTCCTCTGCTCATTCAGTGCTGAAGGATATGAATGAAAAACCACTCTGCATAACTAATTCCGTCGTGGGATTTTGAAATAAGCTTATATTTAGTGTAATAGTCGAGCCACTCCCACTCATATGTTTCTTTCAGGATATTTTAAACTTGGAATAAAATCCTCCCAGAAATGTGCAGGTGGGACTGGGAGAGTGGCCGTAAATTATACTCAAGTAAATGTACTGTTACTGTAGAAGTACGAAGTAGTGGTCCAAGAAATTGTCAAGAAAATTAGTTTAAAAAAAAATAAAATTGAACGTAGAGTCATAATTTGAAGTTAATGTAATACGAAAAAACAAATAATTTAATAATGCACAAATCTGATTTTTTTTTCATTTAAAAAAATACAAAAAATAAAGGATTTTGTTGGACTTTATTGGACAGTGTAGTGTGAAATGGGTTTGGATTGCACGTTTTAGAAGATGGGGCCCCAAGCAGAGAAGCTGACTTATTATACTTCACGTAACCCCACAGCTGATTCTTTAGAAATGTACTTTGAAATCCATCCAATTCCAGAAAAATCTGATTTCAAGAGATAGAATATGAGTTGGCACGGAGATGAAAATAGGATTTTAATGTATTTGGCAAATCTAAATCCGATAATGGGCTGTTGTACACTTTTATTGTTTGTAATTTCCTGTTGGAAGTAAACCAATCGTCCACATTACCCACTGTCTGACCTCTCATCATAAGTCTTAAGGCAATAATGTTTTTTTTATGGATGGATTCTTGCCGTGTCATGCAAGTCCATCGTCTTAATATTATCACTATCACTCATTCGGTCTCATCTCATGGTTATACATTATGCTGAAAGTAAAATACTGCAGAACGTTTTTTGGCATCTGTTTTGATGGATTGTAGTTTATGTTTAATTGTTTATACTGCTGCAGCAATTAATCAGCCTTATCGTGACTAATCAACTACTGAAATAACCACTGACTATTTAATAATCGCTAAGAATTGTTAAAAAGAAAATAAACAGACTACAATACATGCCCTTTGTGAGGAATACTGGTTTAATCACAACAACAGCACCGTCAAAATAATAAGAAAAAAGCATTTTTCAAGGCACAATATAAATAATCTAAGACTAGTCCATTAATCAAAAAAATCAGTTTATCAATAATTAACTGCAGCCCAAGTGAGGGGCGTCGGGCTGGAGGGGTAAAAGGTAGTTTGTTTACCCTGAGTAAGAAAAGGGCCCTCGCAGTCTCACTTTTTACTGCTACTGAAATATACTTACAAAGTTACAAAAAACTGGTGTTCCATGTTGATTTTTTTTAAATGTAAAATGTTCATGAGCACCAACAGTCAATGCACTGTTTGTCTGGGTGGCTTGAAAATGGCTTTGTATCTACATCCATCTTCTGCATAAGGTTGAGAACATGTAGTTGGGCCTTTTGCAATAATTCATATATCAACTTATTGTTCAATAAATGATAGAAGGAACAACAAAGGTTTATACTCATAATAATAATATGGTTAGAACCTGTGACAATGTGGTCAAAATGAGTTAAAATACATTTCCCCCCAAAAAATTATTAGTAAAGACCATTAAATGAAGGTTTTTACGCGTTAAAATATGATCAAAACCTGTAATAATAAGGTCAAAATATGTTTTATTTTCCCTGTAAAAATATGAAACTGTAAAATAGAAGTTTTTACCCATAAAAAAGTGAGAACGAAGTATCAGGATCAGTGTTTCCTTTGGGGAGCCCTGTTCTAGGAGTTATGCTCCGCTGTGGCTGCTGGGCCCTGGCTCGTGGGCCCTGGCTCGTGGGCCCTTGTGGAGATTTGGTGTCTCATCTCTCCTCTGGGCCCTTTGTTGGTGTCGTGTGGCTTCAGGTGGCATAACTGCAGGTGGTTGTGGGGCGTGGGTGGATCCATGAAGAGCATTGGGCATCACAGCACCAGATCTGAGTCAGGATTTAGGTCAGAAGTACCCAGCTGGAGGATGATTCTATTGTGCATGTTTTAGGTTGATAAAACTCTGCTTAGCAAAAGCCCCACACGATCTTTGAATCAATTTGATCACCTTCAGTAGATCAATTGATTTGTGTTGTCTGACCTGAAATATTTTTAACCTGCTGTCCCATGATAGCCAGTTGTGTCACTACCCCTTCCTCTCCTCCCGTCTCCCCTCCATGAGCCCTCTGTTACCTGGACGTGGGAGAGTGTGCGGGTGCCAAAAGGAAGAAGCCACATGTTGCATGGAAGTCGTGGCTCGGTCCAAAGCTGACATGCAGCGGGCCAACGCAAACACCTGCTCTCTGACTTTAAAACCGTGTCCAGCGATTACATCACTTCACTCTCCTGCGAGGCACGCTACAATAGCAGCAGATAAAGCTTACAGGGAGTTCAGCTCCAGAGACGACGCAGCAGTTATTCCTTCATATTTAAAATGGTGTCCTCTGTAATAAGCTACACTTCAAAGTCAAACGCAAGTCAACTTGTTTTATACTTTGATCCCCCCAATCCCTCTCTGTGGACTCCTGCGCTGTTTCCTAAAGGTGCATAATGTACCGTAACTGCTCTTGTCCACCACCTTCTTGTCTCCATGCAGATGTTATCGTTATGCCTGGAATGTTTCACAGTATGGCATTAAACTTATCTGATCTGTGGATAGTAACTCACAGTAAGATGCATGTTTTTCAAGCAATAAAACCTGTATAAAGAAAAAGGGTGATACGTTAATGCAATAATGTAGAACACTCAAAGTAAGACATAACAGTTACAGATGTGAAGTTACAAAGTGCACCTTTGAGATTTGTTATCCCTGGTTTTGAGCAATGGAATTAAAATACTAAAATAGTTCTTCCTCAGTTCAAACTCATTTAAAAGCTATTTGCTGATTGAAATTCTTTCCGTTTTTGAACCATTGGGTCTAAAGTTGTCCGGAAATCCACATCAAACCTAGTGGTACTGCCCACACGTGAGGGCATTGTAGTGGGTGTGAAGTGGGAAATGCCAGTAGTACCAGCAGCACTGGAGTGTGTCAAGGTTTGAAACTTTGTAGTGACACAGTGGATTTTTCCTCCCTCAAATATTATATTTTCCATTTTAAATTTAGTTCAGACCGTTAACTTAAAACCCAATTTATTGTTTTTAGATGAATGTAAATGAGTTAAAGAGAAAAGTGTTCCATGGGCCGCTTATTGACCAATTCACCTGATCCTGGACAATGGATTGATTATGTACAGGACCTGAAATGTTGTTTTAGAAAATAGGACTCAATGGTGTCCCTGATTTTCAAACAGAAAAACTTGCAGACTTGCAGACTGCCAACGTACAATCATCAGTTCAGTTTATTTAGTTTCAGTCACATCACACTTCATCATATCACACATACTGTAGATATTCAAGGTGGAGTAACCAAAACGGGCAGATGCAAAACGCTTTTGTGCCCAATATGCATCCATTTACATCATACAAATTCGTTTTTTAACAAATAATTACAACTAATTTAACTGTGAAAGATGAAATACTTTATTATTAGTTAGAGTCAGATTTTCTAATGAATTCTGCTTTTGCGAGATACTATATGGGGGGTAAAAAGTTAAAAGTATCTCAGCTTTAAAAAACTAATCTTTGTCCACATTTTAAGTCCCAGTTTCCCGTGTTGAATAAGTAAACTTCAAGACATCTCATTGTCCTCGCACAAAGCTGCGTTTTGAATGGGATTATACTCCGAATTGTCAGTCACATTAGACCCCCAGTAGCTTAACATCCTGACTGATTATCTTGTATCAGGATCTGTAGCCAGACTCTTTCAAAATCCTCAAACCTCTCCGGTCCATTCATGCGAGACAAGGCGCAGGTTGTGGTAATTCTCAAACAGGACACATGGCAGACGGGCCTATCGGAGAGGAGGGGGTGGTGTAAAGGGGGAGAGGTGCCGCAGACAAGAGGCCTGGATAAGACGGGACATCCTTCCGGTAACTGATAGCGATGGTGCCAACAGTAGCACAAAAGACAGGCGCATGGAGGAGGTCAAGCGAGCTGTTTTTAATCTAATCTTCTGCTTTACTCCCAAACTCCACATTTGACTGCGTTACAGACTTTCCGTTCATTTTCGTCTCCAGTACAAACAATGGCTGGATGGCGCTTGAGGGGCTTTATCTAATCGGCCCATTGTTTGGTAAAGACGTGCGCGTGCCTTCGATGCGTGTTTTGTGGCTATAGTACTTCATGTTTTGTCGTGTTTATGTGGTTTATGAACATGTGAAAGAAATCTTATTTGAAACTTTTTGAACATGATTAACTACTGGACATTGGTGCGAGTGTCAGTATCTGTGATGGGTTTTATACTGGTATAAAGCAACAAAAACGTTATAATCAGTAAATGTACATATCAGACCATCACAACTTTCTTATAGTACATTTGTTGGTGCTCAATATGAGGCAAAAATACAGCGTTTCACATTATATAGAGTAACTGTCAGAAAAATAGAAGTCGTTTTTGTTATGTTTAGCTTCATTAAAGTGGAAAATCTAAATATTCTTGGCATACTGCTTTGAAGAGACACAATTGCACTATAGAAAAAAAATACATGTCCATTGTTTATAAAATATAAAGTGCATACATTGTCATTAACAGAAAGACGAAAGATTTGTAATACAACAATGTAATAGTCAATACTTATGTCACTATCACAATAACTGTCTACATAGTGTTGAAAAAATCCCATGTGTAGTGTCTGAAAAGGCCAGGCGAACTACTTTTTGACGCCCTTGTGGACCTGCTGTAGGTGGGCGTATTGTTACAACACAAAGTTGAAAACAGGGCACCACAGAGCGCTGCTTTGTCTGAAAGCCTGTGCTCTGTATCTGTCAGTATCAGACACACACCTGCGCTTCAAGGATGTGTCACTGTTAAATGAGAGGCATTCAGGTGAAATACGTGCGCCATTTCATCACCTCCGTGTGCCAACCGCCGCTCTGTAATTTACCCTGCTCCAGAAAACACTGACTGGAAATACATGGACAAACACCAAAGTGGAAATGTCTGCAGAAAAGCTAAACAGAATCTCATAAAAACAAATACTCCATATGAGACTGATATGAGGTGAAACTGAGAGATTTTACCAGATATTTTGATGACCATAAAGTTGAGATCAGGGTGATAAACAAGTGGTATAGAAAGTAATACTATTAAAAACAAATAAAGAGGAAATGCATCAGCAAAACAGTTTTCTCCTGCGCTTTTATGGTTTATTTTATTTTCCTTTTACAGTGTTCCTTTTTTAATTAATTCTGTATTAACCTCATAAAAATCTGCCTTCTGCTATAAATAGTATGTCAGTAGACTGGACGATAAGCTGCATGAAAACAGGGTTCAAGAGCAGGGTGAGACATTCAGAACCAGAAGGCCAAAGAGCAGAACTCCTCCTTCATTTTTAATTAAGTACCACTTGTTATTACCCAACATTTCCCCCGTTAAATCTGCAAATTCTTCTTTCCCCCCATTATTATCCTGCTAATTATACAAAAATGATCAGACAAAATGTAAATTGACTGTAAAATTAACTTTTTCCGTAATCTTTTGCACCCTTTTAATATTTTGCCATTATTCTCACTATTATTGTTTTGCATATCTCCAAAAAGTGTGATATTATACACATTTCCACCTCTGTTTGCTTAGTGTCCCAGTTCAGAGTGAAGTTCGTCTCATTCAGTCATCGTTGCCCCTCCTCTCCGCCTCAGCCCAGTCTCCAAGCTCTGTTGCCGTCAGTATCCCACATGTGCTGAATTGAGTGTCCCAAATGCGTTCACACTGGTATTCCATGTATTCCAGTTGAATTTATTTGAGAAAGTGAGGAGAACGAATGGGATCTCGGTGTTTCCAAAAGCTCCCCACAGGACGAGGGAGCGAGGAGGTGAAAAAAAGTCAAACTCACATGATGATTTGGGGTTATGAAAACATGTCCGACACATGTGCTCTCAATAAGGGGCGGTCAGAAGGAATCAGCCACTCGGAGGAATTAGGGAGTCCAGGATCGCGGCCTCGGAGAAACTATGCCACTACCAGCTGGTGCTCTTTAGAAATTAGGACACATGCCAGAAGTGTACAGCGTGGTCTTTCTATTTTAGATTTTGCTCTGGGTTGTTCAAAGTCACATTGTGAAGGTAATTTTAAGTCAGACTGCCCATATTATTAGCTATTATGTGTGTAGCAGTGCCAGCCTGATGGATGTGAAGCGGCTCATGTGATATTTTTTTTTAATAGGAATGTAAAAATAACCAAAATATTGTGGTATTGCATCGTCAAAAGTCTCACAATAATATGTTGAGCTGTCGCAATATATCAAATTACAAGCTTCTTTGCGCAAATGCATTGTTTTGTTGCAGCAAAAACAGAGGGAACTACATAGACCATGATCCTTTGCTCCATTTCAGTCCAGACGGCATAAGACATAACTGTTTTGGACCATGATGTTCACCTGTCATGGCAATTAAAATGAAAAAGTAGCATATTTACAATTCTGTTCGCAATAAATCAATTGTCGTGATCATATTATACGTTACATTGGGTATTGTCACATTCTTAATATTTTATGGCCCGTTGTTTTTATTTGACAAGACTGCAAATTAAGTGAAAAGGCGCTAAAAAGGGAGCGATGTTCAGAAACATTTTTGAATCACTGTGTTTTCTGCCTCTGGGACTCATGTGAACCAGCAACATAAAAAATAAAAACTGTGATCACTGAAAATGCAGATGGAGCACCATAAATGATAATTATGATTGACCTCAGTTCAAAACAAGGAAGTAAAAATAAAGAATCACATTTCCCCCCCTTCATATTGATCAATCACGATTTTCAATTCACTTTTATTTTGTCTTCTTTCAGAACAATGCAAACTGGCTCTCAATATTATCTAACATAAACAATAAAAGCCATTTAGAACGAGAAATAGTCAAACGTATCCCTCCAAAGTCTGAACTCTGCTCCACACCACATGCGTTTACTGAAAGAGGATTAGGAAATGTGATTAAAAAGACCCAAGCTGATTGACAATTACAAATTTGATGCATTGGGAAACCCTACTTTATATTTCCTCTACCTTTTACCTTTCTCTGAACACTTCAGTACAGATTACTTTTCTCTTCGTTGTGAGAGATGTAGGAGGCACAGAGAAGGTTCAGAGCTGCAGAGTGAACGTAGCTCCCCTGACAGCTCTAACTGAGATTAATGTTGGGACTGCATTAAGTGTTTCTAAATGTTTTCACACAGATTAAGTAACCCAATGCCGTTTGCTGGCGCTGTGGCCTACATTTCCCTTCACACCTCTCTTTGCCTAATTTTGTGTTACACTTCACAGCCGCCCCATTTGCACCTGCGTGTTAGACCCTCTGCTGCCTTTAGAAATGGTACATCTGAAGCTTTTTATGTATGTTTTGCTAACTTTTCTCACAAATGCCAAACCCGTAGCTTCCCAAGTAACACAATACAATGTCTGTACTAACAAATTATGAAAGAATCAACGGTAAAAAGTAAAAAAGGACAAAATACAGGACAAAACCACCAAATTAGGTTTATATTTAGTACCACCAAGTATCACCAATAATATACATTTTGTCCAAAACAAAGCTTGAGAACAACTGTAGACGTTATAAACTCACTTACATAGGTAAAATATGCCAAATATAGTTATCTATACATTTAAACCAGGACAACATCAGAGCAAAACTAGTTCTAACAAATACCCCTTTTGTGAGCGACAATGATAAAAATTAAGCTTAACTAATCATTAAAAAAAGCCCACATTACCAACTGTGGTTCTTGCACTGTTTCTACAGAACCATAATTGCCATAATTCGCTTTAATAATTCTGTTTTTATGAATGACATTTGTGTGATTTTGCAGGAGTCCCTCTCATTGATGGAGGCACAGTGCGTCTTCCCCGTCTCATCGGTTTGTCCCGGGCCTTAGACCTGATCCTGACCGGGCGTCCCGTTGGCGCGCAGGAAGCTCTCGCCTATGGACTGGCAAACAGAGTGGTCCCAGATGGACAAGGTATACAACCATTACTGTTATATTATAGGTCTTATTAAAATGTTTACTGCAAAACGATTGGATCAGCCATGTATGCCAATCCTTTTTTGTTCTTGGCTTCAACACATTGCTTCAGGCAGCTGTTTGCCAAGATATAAATGTTTAGGCTCTACTTTATTGTTTTATTTGTAAAAAAAGAACAGTTCCACGTGTTAATAAACTTTCCTTTGTCCCACAAACGGGAAATTGCAGACAAATTATTAACACATTTTCGGGCTGGGAATAGACATGACACAACACGAGATCAGGTCAACCAGACATTTTGACATCATTAATAATAAAACATATATAATAACTTGTGCGATCAGTTCACATTTTTATATTTACTTTGAATTCATATATTTGATGTCATTGTCGCACTGCCTTTTGGAACTCACAAGATCATTTTCCACATGTTTGCATAATTTTGAGGTGATTTTATCTCATGCCACGAGACAAAATCACCTATGCTCCCAAATACTGCACTATTTCATGTACTTTGAGCAGCTTTTTAATGTGCTTGTGTTTGTATTCTTTCCTCACAGGTCTGGAAGCGGCGCTGGAGTTGGCCGAACAGATCAGCTCCTTCGCTCAAACGTGTCTGAGGGCCGACCGCTCGTCTGCCATCTACAGCTGCTACGACGCACAATCATTCACTCAGGTACGGCCGGTCTAACAATCATGTGAAGTGTTTTGAGGTATTTTTAACAGCCCATTTTACATTTAAAACTAGCAACATTTGAGGATTTTGCCGTAGAACTACAGTATATATATATTTTTTTCCTATATGTTTTGGAGTTTAAAGGTCTACAGATTTATTAACAGTTTCAATAAATCAATAACAGAACACTAAAGATTTAAAGTAAAAATGTATAGCTTTTTAGAATACAAATTAGACCCTGTATAGAATTTTTGTTTGGATTTGATTTTACACAAAGGAACATTTCAACAGTTGCAACAAAATAAATACTGCTATACTACAACAACAACAACAACAACAACAACAACAACGTACGAGCAAATTGACGTCCATAGGGGCTAAAATTCGTACAAACCAAGACAAATATTGACTTAAACTAGTACAAAATATAGCCGCAAGCGGCAATGATCGGCCCTCGCTACGCCGCTGCCACACCGCCGCCACGCCGCAAGAGGAGGGGGCGCTAACGCGCCCCAATTGTCCTTTTATTACGCCTACTGCTGAATCTGTGACGCTGTCACATCTTCTCCCCTTTGTTTTACCATCAAAAAGCTATTTTATTTTGAATTCTTGGCAAAATGTGCTGCTTTGCCGCACAGACACCGTGACTCTTTGAATGAAAATGTGGATAACTTTTGATGGTCCTGAAGATGAGTCTCACCAAATTTCAGGTTAATATGTCTAACGCCCTGGGAGGAGTTTGTGAAAGTCTAAAGTGTAAACATGTTCTGGCGATTTCCCCATTGGAATAACATGAAAGGTTTCGGTCATCGTTACGGCAACGCCATAACAATTATGACATGGGTCTCATTGACTTTTTTGATGGGGATGCCAAAATTGAGTTGTGTGTCAAATTTCATATAATTTCGCAAAACTAAACATTTAACCTCCATATAAAATCTGTAGGGGGCGCTGTGGCGCCAAATTAATTTATTTCACTTCAAGTAGGTTTAGGGCAAAGAGTTTAACAACTGATTCTAATTTGACGCAATTCGGACTTTATCTGCGCAAACGGCAGAAATTTTAAATATGGGAGATTTCTGAAATTCTAGCTACAGTTTGCGGCTTCGCCGCACAGAGACCGTGACAGGTATCAATGTAATTTGAATAACTTTTGATGTCCCACTCCTCAGTAGCATTTTCACCAAATTTCAGCTTTTTAGGGCCAACGCCCTGGGAGGAGTTCGTAAAAGTAAGACGTTTGGAAAAACTCCGAAGTCATGTTTAGCCATTTTTGAAGCAATATGGCCGACATTTGGTTGGGCGGACGGCGTTGCCGTAATAATATTTTTTACTTCTCTTGTCACCATCTACCTCTGTGCCAAATTTCATGATTCTACGATCAGATTTTTTTTGGGTCATTTCCCATCTCTCAATGCATTTTTGGTACATTTGGGGGCGCTGACGCGCCAATTTTTTTTGTTTTAGAAAAGGGAAATAGCCAGAATGTAGAGAGGCACGATTTTTAGAGGTGTGAACATTTTTGTGACTTTTCGTCAATGTTCACTGGGTGAAAAATAGGGGGGTTGGTCCCGAGAAGAAGAAAGAAAGAAAGAATAATATTCCGATGCGAAAACAATGTTTCCCATTTTTCAAATATCATAAACTATACATTTTCGGAAAGCGCTCGCGCTTTCCTACCTCATGGTGTGGGTCCCTGGTCACTGACGGGTACTTTCGTTAATTTTGAGTGGGCTCCGCCCACTTTGTGTTTTTGGCCCTCTATACAGTAATAATGTTCAATTTTTGCATTACATGCTTATATGCACGGAACATGCAAGAGATGGGGAACGTATTCGTGAGCTACTTAGCGCAAATGAGTGCTTTATATGGGGATGACGACCGCTTCGCACGGCCTTACGAGATTAATAGGCCTCTCGACAGCTTGTGGCGCTCGGGCCTAACTAAGACAAATATCGAAATGTTACTGTGTTTTTTCTGTCCAGGCGATGCAGTTTGAGTTGGACGGTGGATTCCCTGTTGTCCCAGCGGAAAGCGTCGCCGGAGCGGGCCGTTTCAGCTCGGGAGCGGGTCGAGGAGGAAAGTTCTCCTAGGGCTTAACTTAGAGGCCTCCAAATTAATTTTTCAGGTGACCACATTGCTTTTCATTTATGGTAATGATATTCTAATGGACTCTGTCTCTCCACAATGCGGCTTTGTGTGCTTTGCTAAAAACATGTAATTATGAAATAGTTTTGTCACGAGGACAGTTTGGAGCTGGAATTTACATTAACTGCAACGAAGCCAAGGCTAAGTACATGCTAATATGTCAGTGATCCATGCTGCACTCATTTTTCTGTTGTTTTGGGGGGGCAATTAGAAGTGAATGTTAAACCGAACTCTGTCACAAACGTTTTAAAGGGAAACCTCTCAACTGAGTCTCGGTTTCAACCCGAAATACACAAAGAGAAAGTAAACTGCAATGTTTAAATTATGCAAAACACTGTATTGGTGTATTTATTTAGTCAGAAAACTTAACCTTACAGACATGGACCGGGCAATATGGCATTCTAGTCTTTTTTTAATTATTATTTTATTGTTCAATCTCTGAAGTATTTTCCTTATTTAAACATTAAACATGGCTTTCAATATTAATCAAAATCAGTGCCATTTACCACTAAAAACAGTCAAATTTCTTCCTTCAAACATGCTTTTATAGACAAATAGTTAAACTTTTGAGTCATTTTTTTAAAATTACTTAATTATTTGTATTGATTGAAATCTGATCACGGTAATTACAGTCTGTTTTTAGCCTTTTGCAACTGTAATCGTGTTGTGTTCGTTAGTGATTGGAGCAACTTAAATCTCCTATTTAAAGCGTGGCACGTACTGACCCAATTCCACACGTTTAGAATTATAGACGCTTCAATGTTTGCCATGTACTCTTTTTGGTTTTGTCTGTTTCTTTAAGTGACTCACACTTTACATTAGAGCAGCGGTTTGCGAATATTTCCCGTCAAATACAAAAACGTTTGGCCTCCGAATGCAGCCAGATCAAAGTCAGGTCTATACCAGGTTTTAACCGGGGTCAAACCAGGTCTCGAATCGTACTACGCCATAACTACAGTTGCACTAAACCAGGAAAAACCCAAACTAACAGCACAGAACAACAGATGATGGAGCCCGTGTACCACCACCACAGAACCGCTGCAATAGAGAATACAGAGCTTTTGCAGCTTTTCAATAACTCCATAAGGATAAACGTAGCGATTCTCCTCTCGCTACGCTGCAGAAAGGGAGGAGTGCGCTTGTTTTTCTTAGTCTAGTCGTAGAAACCCAGTATTTCCTAGAGCATGTGCGAGTGTGACCCGGTAACTACAGGAGGAGCACTGTTTTTGGAGGATCAGCGTATCTCTGATCTGTGCCAGGTGTGAGCAGTCCTCCTGTTTGGAAACGCTCCTCCCCAAATTCAGACAAGCTTTATGACTTTTCCTATGACCTTTCTGTTGCTGTTTTAATTGCTTATAAAATATCCCACTGGAAGACTTGAGGGGAAGCAAAAACAACAGGTGAAAGTAACAAATTGTGTTCTCGCGTTGCCCCGGTAAGGCTGACGAGGCCGAGGACACGTTTGTAACTTATGAACACGTTTAAGGAGTTGTGTTTTAACTTGACTATAATTTGAAGTCTTCATTATCACATAAGTATTTCTCATTACTAAGATGCCAGTTGACTTGATTTGTCTGTTTTTGTTCTTAAAAGGAGACATTTTTCACACTTTTTTATGAGCTTTTAACAACGTTCATGTGCTTTTTCCTCATCGCTTTTCATTTTATTCAGCCACGTTGGACAAATCCTGTATTATCCTGACATAAGTTGCATTTATTTTTACTTGTGATCGCACCAACACGTTCCGACTACTTGCAAGTCGTCATCAGAGCTCAAGGAAAACTTGTAAGTAGTCAAAACGCGGAATCACAAATAAAGCCAGTCCACAATACTCTTTTTCTTATTATTAAGAAGTTTAGGCTTTAACGCTTTTTATTTTTACACCACATACAATCTACTTCTGCACAATACCATTAATGTAACAGTATTTCGCACATCTCAAGTCGCTCCACATCTCGAACAATAAGCGTGTGTCCTACTCTCCATGCGCATAGGAGAGATGTATAGAGCCAGACGAAGACCTCATCACTTTTAGGAGTTGTCCGTCTAGACAGTGTGATGACAGGACGCGCGCCGCTGTTTAATGTTTCTGACTCCTCCCTGCGCTTCCACAACACATCACCTGCCACCGCCGCTGCCGGGGAAGTGCGCACGGCCGCTCTGAGTCAAAGAAAATGGATACGCGCCTGTGCATTTACCCCATTTGTTTAATGTTACATCCTCCGCTTCCCTGTTTTGACAGAGGTGCCTGATGTTTGCGGTGGCGGTGGTTGGTTTCGGGACCAAGGAACATCAACACAATTAAGCCGAGAGAGAAATAGAAAGATATTATTACAATTTTCAGTGCGTTGATACAGAATGCAGCAATTCAATGTCGTAGTTCAGCGTGAATTATGAGCATTTTGCAAAAAGAGAGGTAACTGTACACTGTTGTTGCCGTCAGTCGGTGTTTTGGTGTTTTAACTGTATATCAACTTGAGCGCTCCGGAAATGTTTGATTAAATATGAGCCGTGAGTGTGGCAGATTGGTTAGGGCGTCTGCCCCTGAGCTATTAGGTTGCGATTTCAGTTCTCAGGCCCCTCGTGTTACCTGCCCTGAAGCCGATTGATCAGGGAATATGAGGTAATGAACATCGGAAGTGACAGCAATTACACATTAGTCTCTGAGCTTTTTGCTATAAATGTGAGGCTGAATAAACAATGTGTTTACAAATTGCTTATTAGTACCATTTTATTGAGGAGACTAATAACTGTAACATTGTTTGCCTTTTTTACTTTAATCTATAGTCCAAAAAATGCATCTAAATGTAAACTTTATTTATTTAATTCAGAAAGTTAGACTCTGGATGGAAAAATAAAGATGTCACTGTTGTTTACTCATATTGTCAGTCATTGTGAGTAATCATTAATGTGTAAAATTTGATAAAGTGACATTTCTACAAGAGAAAAATGACCACTTGAAAGTTTTGATTTGCACAGAATAGGTAAAATAGCTGTTTGTGTCTTTCTTTCTTTCTTTCTTTGGTCATTAGGCAGAACCGATAAACAAAATCAAAAATAAATAGCAGTGTTCTATAAACGGAAAGGTTGAAGTTAACAGATATTTGCCCTAATCCCTATTGACATGTGACCCATAGGCACACATCAATTCATTTCTGATTCCTGAAATGAATAACTGCAATCAGAAATCCTTTGGAAAGCGCTTTGTTGTAAATACTACTGCCTGGTGTAGAGAAGCAGAAGTCGATTCCTTGTACAGTTGTTTAGCATGACAAGCGCCGCCACTGACCTGTGAAATGTTTAAACTTGTCTTCAACGCTGTTTGTTACAGAGCTGCCTCAAATTACCCGTTTATTCCCAACCCCGAAGAACCGCGCTGTGGTTTGAGATGAACGCCAGACGACAGGAACCAAGAGCTCTCGGAGTAATAAAGAAACTCAATCTACTTTTTCGGGGGGATTAAAACAAGGAAAGGAATATTTCAAATGCTACAGACCGAGGCTAGCTGCATAAGCATAACTGTAAATCAAAAGTGAGCACTTATTCAAATAAATGGGGATTTTGGTCCAAGTTAAACTAAGAGGAGGAAATTAATTGCTTCTATGAGGAGCAGCGCTTCTGTCATCTGAATTGTTATTGTAAAAGTACATCTTTCAATAGACGGCCTGCTGTATACATTATTTCACTGCAACAAGTCACAAAAGTAAGGATTTATTTTGTGGTACAACACTAAATATATACGACACAATGTTTAAGTACTTTATGTGGTGTTGATGGACGCCAATATAAAGGTTACATATTATGAAAAAAATCAACCTTTATGAGCATTTAATCACGCTATAACGGTGTTCCCTCATCTTATACTCAGAGTTGTAATTGATGTGTTTGAATTGTATTGTTCTGCATCGGGGTCTCGAGTGCTCAGAAAATTCCTGTTTTCACCTACCCCCTATCCCCACACACGTCACTATACTTTGAAATCTGTACATTTATTTGAAAAATAATAAGAATTGTTATACTTTCTGGTCGTTCTTCTTTGTTCTGTTTGTTTATAGAAAATGGGGGGGATATTAAAATAAAAAACGTAAACTGCAGGTTGTACTCATAATAAATAAAAAAACATGTAAAGGAAAATCCACTGTTTCGATTACTCAGCCATTTTAAATCAATTTTGCAGTTTACAATTAACACAATGTAAAATAATAATCTACGACGGCTATATTTTATTAATATTATAACATTTTATATATTTTAAGTACTAAAAAAGCATGATAATTTAGAAGGTATTTTCTCAAAAGGAGTTTATTGACTTTTAAATGTGTTTGATGATATGGGGAGAATCTATTTTGTGGAATGACCTACACTTAGACAAACTTTATTGATTCACAAGAGAAACTCCCACTTACACATTACTATATAATGACAAAGAGACAAAAAATAAATGGTTAACCTTGTTTAAATTTTATTTATCTAGGTATTGGTTGATAACAAATTCTCATTTATAACGATAACAATGGTCTATAGAGGCGGCAGCACAAAGATAGATAAAAAAAAGATCTTACTGAACTTTTATGTAGAAGTAAGATAAAATAAACATGATCTATCTGGTGTGTCTTGCTTTGAGTAGTCTCTATCAGTATCTGCTAATGCAAGTCACATGGAGTCATTTTGTGCCACAGCATTAAAACGTGCCCTTATTTCTTGGTGAGATCAAAAACAGTGAAGTATTTTGCTGAGTTGGCGTCTTGTCCATTGTTGCATGTCGTGAAGGGTCTGTTGGTATGTGGGGCTTTGATGCTGGTTCTCACTCCTCACTCACAGATAAGATAATGGGAGCAGGCGCAGCAGACGGCCCAGCGGAGGAGATATGGACACCTTTGGGGTTTATCGTCCCGACCATCGACTTCAGAGCCGGCTTTGGAGACACAACACAGGTTAGACTTCAAGAAAGACCAAAGTACTGCAGGTACTTTTGTAATGGGGGTCTCTCTGGGTGTGCTTTATAGGCTGCAAGTTGGCATTGCACCCCCATAAAACACACCAACCACATTAAATATCGTTTGAATTAATTTATCATTAAGACACGGAAAAAAAATGCCAAATTGTTGAACTTTGAGTAAATTCAGAGTCGTTTTCTGACACTGTACTACTACTACTACTACTACTACTACTACTACTCATACTCTACTTGTGTAACATTTAGTTTGAAGTATCATTGCTCTTACTTTTGTTTTGTTACTTTTCCTACAACTCTGATTAAGTCTACAAGTGACAAAAGCTCAATATTGACAAAATATGTGCACCTCTCACATGCACCTTATTCAGATATGATTTGATTCTGTAATCTTTGGTCTATTCTTTGGAAATCTCAGAATATTTGCGTTATCTAATGTTTTGTCTGTCATAAATCCGTCATAAACGTCCAAACTATTACTCCTTACTCAAGTAATAGTTTCTCCAAATACTTTTTTTGTGAATGATTCTTTGGATCAGTACAATTGGAATACAATAACCACTTGATTGAATTACAATACACTTCGATTCATTCCCGTGTCGTTGCTGTTTCCTCGTCCATCGTCAGGGGTCGTGCGTCCACTGGAGAAACGCTGTGGTCAAACTGCCGCGGACATTCAGTGCAAGTCACCACCAGACACACGGACAACGCGCCTCTGACCCCCTCAAACCCCTCCGCGTTTGCACATTCAACACAAACCCCACTCTTCAAACATCTGCGGCTTATTTGATCCACGCACAAACAAACAAATTACAAATAAATCAAAACAGAAATGGTCCCGTTTGCGGGGCAAGCGCGCGAGCTCCACCTCTGGCCGTGGCGCGCGCGGGGCGGAGGGGGGCGGTTTTTCTGGGACGCGCGCGGCTCACGCACGCGCGACATATTATGGACTGCAACCTGCTGATTCCTCCCGAGTGTCCCGAGTGGAGACGAGCGTTTGGACCGAGCGGGGCCATAATAAAAGACGCTCCAAACCCGCCGCGCGCACACGGGAATAAAACACGCAGCAGGAGGAATGGCGACTTTAAACGAGGACGCGCTGTTTCTCCACTGGATTTTATGGTGGTAAAAGTTTGATATACTTTTCATTACTTTTCATCTCGAAGTACCAAACAAAACAAAAAAACACAAAAAAACGCGCAACTCCTTGGATGAGAAATGAAAGCAAGTGCGTCGCTCCTCTGTCGATTGTGCAAATGGCTTGACGCGGGCTCGTTCCTCCGCGTCTGATCACGACAGATAACAAGCCGGACTTTGGCTTCAATTCCTCGGGACTTTTCCCCGTTCGGGCTGTCACCATGCGCGGCTGCTGGCTCTGCTTCCTCGGGCTGTGGTGGAGCGCGTACTACTGCGCGGCGCCCGTCTCCGGGAGGAACAACTTCTCCCTGGACGGACACAACGAGGCGCACCCGGGGTTCATCCACCACCGGAGACTGCGGACGCACGAGAAGCGGGAGATGCAGAAGGAGATCCTGTCCATTCTGGGACTCCCGCACCGGCCGAGACCGCATCTGTCCCACGGGAAGTACAACTCCGCGCCGCTCTTCATGTTGGACTTGTACAACACGATCTCGGGCGAGGAGAGGAGCCGCGTGGAGGGCGCGTCGGACCGGTACAGCCCGATGCGGACCACGCAGAGCCCGCACATGGCCTCGCTCCAAGAAACGGCCTTTCTCAATGACGCGGACATGGTGATGAGCTTTGTCAATTTGGGTAAGAACTCCGCTGCTCCTTCTTCTCCTCCTTCTCCTCCTCCGATCTCCTCCTTGTGCGTAATTGCGCGTTGGTCCCGCCGCTGTCTCAAAGTGGGAACAGGTGTCAGACACACGCACGACTCTTTTCTCTGGCTCTGTCAGGGCTAAAGCTGCAGCCCGGGCTTTACAGCTGCTCTCACTGGGAGCTACGCACTCTGGAAATCACTGCTCAGTCCCTTTAGTTCACTTTGAGCGCAGCAACTCTCCCACTTTGTGACTTTTGCACCTTTTTATGACCGTTTTGGTTCAACTTGGATCTGGTATAAAGCGTCACATTTCCCCGCAGAATAAGGTTTTTGTCTGAATGTATTCGTGCACGGCCTCTCCTGTTATTGTGATACATATATTAAAGTAAATACATTGTCTGGTGGGGGCTGTGGTACCTCCTTGTCTCTCTGAAATGTTCCATAGTAAGGCATTAAACTTCCCTATCTTGGAAGTTTGTTATTCTTTCTCAAAAAAATCCCTGCATTCTTACTGTGAGCGGGGTCGCCTCTCCGCAGATCTGACCTGTCACTCGCCCTGGATGCGTCACCTGCTTGTCTCAATGCAGGTAGATAATCAATGCCATACTGTGGAACATTACAGGCATCACAGTGACATCTCATCGTGTCATCCATCAGCAAAATGATGTAAATTCCCTTTATGTATTTTTTCATTAAGGATTTTTGGCCCGTAGGCTTTATTGGACAGGACAGGTGAGCGTGAAAAGGGGGATGAGAGAAGGGAGGACATGCAGTAAATGGTAAATCTGCGCCATACCTTTCCCCTGGTCCCAAAGCCCGGTCAAACAGTTGTGTTAGGGCATCTGGTCTCCTTGTGTCCATATGAAAATCAGATGTAGATGGTATTTGAGTGATGACCTGCAGCCCGAAGAATGATATATTACGTTTCGTAGTCGCCTGCGATCGAATTTGCTAAACATGTTGCACAGCAGATGTCTCGCAAACAAATGTAGTTCTGCCTCGTAAATCTAAACACTAAACTGTTCCTGTTGCTAAAGGTTTGATTAGGTTTGTCCCACAGTAATTCATTCTCTCTCTTGTGCACTGGTCCTCCATGGCTCATTTCTTTTTCCCCAAAAGACTGTGGTCTGCTCTTTTTTTTTTTTTGCATTTCCCCATGATTTACATTCGCATAGAAGAAAATTTTAAAAAGCCCATTCCCAAACCATCTTGCATGTCGCACCACCACCGGTATTTGTATATAAAGGCTATTCCTGCTTTGGGACTTGCGGTTGGAGCGTGTAAATTGTGTCGCGTTGTTTGCGTTCGCCGAGGCTGTAATTAGCCCCAGTGACGATAAAGAAGGACACTTTAATTATAATGAGTTCGGAACATGAAAGCCAAGAGCCCTTCCTTCCATTAGTAAGCCCGCTGTTTACCGCTTCACTCTAAACAAGGGAGCATTTAGATAAGCAAAGACGACCACATGGAACGGACGGCGAAGGGCTTTGGACAGAACGTTGTACTTTTTCTATCCACAGCCTTGAAACACTTCCAGTAGCTCTAGACGCTCATGCTGTGGTTAAATCGTGTTATTTGTAATATTTTAATTGGTCTCAAAGCCATAAAGTGTTTACAATACGGAATTACCTGTGTCTTTACTCAAAAAGTGTTTCTCAAACCGTGGTCTCACTTCTCAAACTGGCTCACTGGCTAAGTCCCAGTTGAACCCTGGCTTATCTCTGGTTTAGTTCTGAGTCCTGATATAGTCTGGTTTGGAATTGTACATTCTCAGTCCTGTATTGTCCTTAATATTGGTGCTCATGTCTACTGAAGATTGTACTTTGAAAAGCAAATTCGGCATGCGACATGTTACCGTTTGTAAGCTTTGAGTATCCTTCAGTAGAATCTAGATTGACAAATGCAAACTGTGTGTTATTTCAAACCACGCACCAAAAAACGTGTTGTACATTTCATCCAACCTTTAACAGAGTGCACCTGTAAAGTCTGTGCCATGGCTCGGACCCAGCTCTCGTGGTCGACTGCTGCAGCCACTCAATGCCACACATGAAGAGGAGTTAAGCCGCCGTTAGCAGAAGTCAAATGCTTCTTGCTTGTTATTGGTCCTCGGAGTATTTGTGTTGCAACATGTCATGATGAAAACCAGATCTGCAGACAGGAGCGGGGCAGTGTTTTGGGCTTAGATCTTGCAGCCCCCGTGTTGGCTCCTGTGTGGGGGTGTGACCGTCGTGGTAGTGGGCTTGTTTGTGGGTCTGTGGCTTTTCCATTTGGTTGTCACAAATCAGAGTGTTAAAAAGTTAAAAGTCAATTTTGTTTCTCAAACTGTGCAATTGTGGGCCTTCTGCAGTTTCACTATTTGTAAATCTGTTTGTTTTTTTCCTCCTTTTGGTTAATAATTATTAGAACTACTATATCCATGGTTCAGTCTTATGTTAAACTTGGTCTAGTCTCATTTTGGACAATGCTTAGCCCTAGTTTAGGCATGATATTATCCAGGTTTGGATCTAGTGGTACTTAGAAAACCAGATCTTAGATGGTATTTTGCATGAAACTTTTGAAACAGCTGATCTAGACCTTTCTAAAACTATCCAGAAAAGGTCCAAACTTGTCTTATTCATGCCATTTTCTTCAGTATCAGTACTATTTCCATTGAGTATCTCGTTTCAATAGTAGTTTCAGGATCATTTAGTGTCTGGGTATCCATTTTTTGGCAACCCTAGTTAACACTTCTGGCACATCTGGCCCGCTCGGCTCTGATTGATCACGTCCTGTGCATCTTTTGACGATTCTCTCAGATTTCTTACTCGCGGCGGGCTTGGGGATTGCGGTGCCCTCTTCCCCCCCTCCGGCTGTACACAGAGTCCTAACCTAACCACCTTTCAGGAGAAGGGACTGTTTCTTCCACAAATGCGATTGTAATTAACGCTAGACTGGGCCAAGGATTCCCATCTGCTTTGCAAATAAGGCCTTGCACGACTACTGTGTGTCATCACGGGCCCAATTGGTTTTTAATACACCTCGCGCTCCAATTGGGTAAAGTGAAGTTGATAGAGTCGTGTATGTTTTTTGCGAGTGGGTGGTCCGTCTTAAATCTGGATATCATATGTGGGGGGCTGCAAATGGGGAAATCAAGATGAATGAATCCGCGAAACGACGACGCAGCCAAACAATCCGTCTAATGAAAAATATGAGCCGGGGATGAACAGATGTAAACTATCAGAGACATTCCTCAGCGATAATCAGATTGTGAACTGGATTACCGGTTTACTTAAGCACATCCTTTTTTCGTACAAATTAAAACCACAGCGAGCGGCACAGTGGCCGTGATTTACGATGCTTGTCTTGAACTGATGTCTTTCACAGCCAGGAGTTGAGATAGAGAGCTCATTTTCGGCCCGTATCCTCGAGGGGGACGGGCAGATTTAAGAGGCCCAAAGTTACATCTAATCTCCAGTGAGCGCTCTGTGGACCATATGCATGCGCGTGATTCATGTTCACCGCTTGTTCGACCATACGCTTTTCCTTCAGCTCCTCCGTCGCCACAGTAAGCAATGCATCTCTGTAATTAGTTTGTTTTAAATGGTGATTGCCGCGACAATCAGTTCAAAACGGTGTCATGAAAACAGTACAGCAACGAAAACTGAAAGGTATGAGACGTCGTTTTGCTCCTCAAAACCTGGGGAAAGGTCACTTGTGTAATCTACAATGGCATTTAAATCGTCAAACATGACTAATGAATGATAATAGTATGATGTTAATGATAGTAACGTCCTAAACAGGCCAGCAATTGACAATTTGTTTTAAAAAATCACTATTCGGATGGAAATGTTAAGATGTTTTGAACGAGAACAAAACTTACGTCATTTCAAATCAATCTACTCTTCAAAAAATATCACTGCTGTAAGGTCATGGCGTCTTCATTCGTGATTAATCGTAAAAAAGTAATGTTTCATCTCATAACGATCGTGATATTGATACCGTGACTCAGGTTATGTTCCACAATTGAGCAGCTCTTGTTCAAAATGACTCAAAACTGTGTGGACAAAGGCGACTTTTAATTTGTGGTGTGGTGGGGATGGTTGGGGGGGCTTTAGAGACATACTTTCCAGCTTCTTTTTAATTTTCATTCCTCAAATAGCACGTTCATCACTGTTTGCCTTGCGGGCCGCGTCCTGCTTTCCGCTGCGGTCGCTGGTGAAGGGACAGTGTCTGTGGATGACTCATGCGACACTGCAGCTCTGGACATGTCCCACTGCGGCCCTCAAACAAGCACTCACTATTGATTAGACACTTCAGCCCCATCCAAGACTAATCTATGTGGGTCTGAAGGTTTTCTGTCAAGTGAAAAGTCAGCATTTTTCTCTTGTTTTTGAAGGGGGAAGCTTATTATGTGTGGAAAATAAATGAACATGGTTATCTGGAGTATGTTGAGTACATTGTTTCATACTCTGATCTGTTATATAACTAGTGTATTATAACTTATTACTAGGACATTTTCCTGAAAACATCCTGTTAAGTAGGGCTGCACAATATATTGCTAAAGTATCGATATTGCAGTCTTGGCTGGCGCAACAATCAATATCACAACAAATCAAAGCTGCTTCACATTTTTCCCGTGTTGAGGCCTAAATGAACCGTTATTATTCTTTGTTTTGTTTCTGTTAAGTTTTTATTTTGACACAGTTTGACTATTAAGGTGAAGCATTTTTTTACTTTTGATATAGAAAGTGTTTACATCAGTCAAGTGGCAGTTTGTGAAGAAAAATGTAAAGAGGAAATTTACAGGAAGTAGAGCTGAGTTTCCTTAGTGACATTTCATCCAAATTCCAGGAACAATTTACGCATCTGACACAATTTTCTGACGGTTTAAACAGTCATTGAACAAAATAAAGGTCTTTATAATTGGTCAAATCATAACTATTGTCGATTCCGGGGCCAGACCAAGATCACATGATCTCTCTGGGTGGAGTCTGCATGTTCTCCCCGTGTTCCCGTGGGTTCTCTCCGGGTTCTCTGGCTCCTCCCACCATCCAAAGACATGCATGTGTTAGACAAAATTGGCATCTACTGAATGAATGTGAGCGTGAATGAATGTCTGTGTCTCAGTGTTGGCCCTGTGACGAGCTGGCCCCTGTCCAGGGTGCACCCCGCCTAAGGCCCAAAGTCACTGGGATAGGCTCCAGTCACCCGCGACCCCGAACAGGAACAAGCACTAGAAAATTAATGAATGAATAACTATTGCGCAATTATATGGATATTGGCCTTTGTTTACGTTATGGTTGCTAGGTAACAGTTGTGGAATAACCGCTACCTCTGTCATATCTGCTGCTCATGTCCAATCAGGAAGTGACATCATAAACGTCACCATACGTGTCAAACTGGGAGAAAATAGGCAACATTTGTAGTAAAATCATAAATATATATTGTTGTAAATGTGTAGTCTTAAGCACTACCACCAGGAAGCATCCTATTCAAGAAGCACTTCAAAATACTGACTTTGTATGCTCTACTGAAGAAGAATTAAGATTTTTTTTGTTTTTTTACCAGTAGGGAAAGTTATATAATGCCAGGCTTCTATGATTTGAAAACATGCTAGCTGCATTATGACAAACCTTAACTAAGGTGTCATTCACTCGATAGCCATAAATCATATCATCTATTACGCTGGTTTAGTCTTACAGTTATTTATTTATTTATTTTGACAGATTTACAAGATTTATTTAAAGTAATGAAAAATGCAACGTTTCCCTCCCTCGCTCTCTCAAAGCCGTGGCCTCAGTGCTCTTTGCTGTGAACGTGACGAGGTAATGATGTTTTAGTCAAGGTGCATCCCATCAGTGCAAAACACACACAACTTCACGCTTAATTATCGAGAAGTGACATGTTTCTGGGCAAATGGCTGCGACCACTGGGACAAAAATAATACTGACTGCGAGTGGAAAATGTGCTATTCCTATCAGGTGTGTCTACAGCGGGCAGGCTCATGGTCAGAGAGTCACGGATGCACCGACGTGGGTTTGGTGAGGGCTTGCAGAACAGGAAGTACAAATGTTTTCCTCTGTCATCTGCGTTTAACTGAGACTGTGATAACTTTGCATAGCTGTCCTGTATCAGCCTAAAACATACACAGGTGTGAGGGCTTCTCCGAGCGCTCGGGTTTGTTTGAAAGGGGAAAGGTCCTGCGGTAATCCGGGAAAATCCATGTATGGATTTAGTGTATTTAAGCAAAGATCGTGTTTCACTTTGTTACATGATAAACCACAACAAAGACAAAGGTCGGTCTGGGAATAATCATATGCTACATGACCGTAAAGTCAGTTTTTGGGCTCTACGCTGAAATTATCATCCATATTTTCTTGCTTAATATCAAAAGTTAGTGCTGGAATGTACTTTTAGGGTTGTAATCGTGAGGGGAAGTATTGATACATCTCACTTTTCAATATATAATGTCATCTTCTTGTTACCAATCAAACTAATTAGGAAACTCATTGTGCAGTTGAATTGTGTTCCATAAGATTAAACTAACCTCTGTCCAATATGCACTCATTTAAGGTTTATAAGAAGAATTTAAGTATACAGTAAACCTCACTGTATTTTATGTTTTGTTGTGTTATTAATGTTTTGTTAAATGTTTTGTTAAACTTTTATACATATTTAAAGACCCTGTGCCTGCCGTTTACAGTCTAAAAACGACCATGCTATAAGCACTTTGTAATTTGATGCACACAGCGGTCTCATTTTGACCTTAAGAGCTGCTTTTACTATATATGTATATGTATATAAAACTAAATTTGCTCATCTACATGGACAAAAATCAGGTACAGACACTTTAAATGATATATAAAATGGAGTAAATTGTATCCTATCCTGTCCGCTGTCCTCCTCCGTGTCCTGTGAGAACCTGGGTCCTCACCTTTTCCCTAAGTCCACAACAGAGCTCTTTCTCAGTCTTTTAAGGCAAACAGAATCCTTAAGAAGTGGGTTTTTCGGGGGGATTATCCGGGTTCAGACAGCGCAGGACTTATGCTCAGATAGAGTGCCCTTATTAAACGGCTGTTTGGCTTGTCTTCGGGGCCGGGCTGCATTTCTCAGGGTCTTAGCTCAGGTAAGCCACTTCCTCTGCACTGAAACGTGTCCCAAAGCCCTCAGCATGATCAAATAATTAGCTGAAGCTGCCATCAAAGAGGCAATTGTTGGATGTAAAAATGTCACTAAACCATTTTCGAAACGCTTATTATGACCAGTGCATTTTAAGGACCACCCGACATTCATCGCCTTTTAGTTTGAGCTCCTCATAAACGGCATTTACCAAGGAATTTGAGATACTGCATGGCTCTACTGATTTTTGAAGATCTTTTTCTGGGACGTAAACTTGGCAGGACGTCCTTCTGGAGGCCGCGCTGAGAAGAATGACATGAACAAACTACAAACCTCCGTTTATTTGTGCCTGTTTACACAATCAGATTTGTCAGCGCGGCCACGATATGTCTCGAACTCGGTCATGTTCAGCACCGACCCAAGATATACAAATAATTGTGCTTATCCAGTTACAGTGTTTTTAGCCACTTCCTTTTTCTCGTGTTTGGATTATATTGGTTGTCGAGTGCTCTGGCAAAACATACAATGGCCCCATGTCCCAAACAGCGCTCAGTGGAAACATTTTGCTGATGTTTGAATACTGTACTATCTATTCTTCCGTCTGCGTCTTTGTTGAGCGGTTGTGCTTCGGAACTAGTATAAGAGCTTCGGAAAGTCTGTTTCGCTCTGGAAGAACATTTGACATTTCACTGAATGTAATAGTTGATTGGAGAGTAAACTTTAAATGTAGTTCTAGATTAGGGTTAAGATTTCACTTTTAGAAGTAGTTAAGTAGGGAAAAAGAGGTACTGCACACTGCTCAGATATTTACAATACAATACAACATTCTCAAACTTGTTTTCGATAGTAAGAAAAAGGCTTGATACTGAATTGATAGTACAAAACACTCAATTGACTGTCATTTTTTGTATTTTCGACTACTGCATAATAGTACCTTCTTTTAAATTACCAAATAGCCGTTCTAAAACAATTCAGAAAAGGTCAAATTTAGTCGTGTTTATGGCATTTTCTTTTTCAGTATTGATTCTGATTTTGATACTAATTTTAACACTAGTTTTAGTATTTATTAGTATTTGAGTATCGATTCTTTTGACATCCCCAATCGTAACTGTCAAATGGATCAACTTGTTGCTGTGACGGTTGCTATACTCCTGCTTTATGCTCTTAAGTATGATTTTGTCTTCAGGTTCTATAGAAGCTGTTCACACACTCACACAAGGCTTGACTGCAGTTCAGCAGATAGACATTTATCAAAGAGCTGATCCCGGTCACAATCTGCGCACTTAAACACCCGTGTACGCACTCAGCTGATGCTATCTGTCCCTCTCACGCCATAACTCTTCCCCTCCTGTTTAGCTCTGATTTTTCGTGGATATCGCCTTGTAGAGTTTTCATTTCAAAGCAAAGTCATCCTTGTGCATTCCAGGTTGAACTGATAGTGCTGGGTAGGATAGAAGGCACATAAATATGTATCTGTTGAATGCAGATTATAATGACAGTGTTAAATCTAGTAAAGCTCCTTAAAGGAATTTGCTTTGACTGCGTTTCATGGCACATGCAGATTTTTTTTGTCCTTTGTTCACTTTATTACGTTACATTTTTAACTCGGCTGGGGCTCATCTAGAACGCACCATGAGGTATATTGGGCTGTCACTCTCAAATACAATAGTTGGACCAGGTCTTGTAAAAAGTATTCATCTCTTTGTGTTAAGTCTTCTAAAATGTAAAAAAAAAAAAAAAGTATTCATAATAATTGATTAGTAAGTAAAAGATGCATGACAAAATCCTTAATATGACTAAATAATTTCCCTCTGGATACTGAGACGGTAGCTGTATGATATGTACATTTATTTGGAGTTCAGTTTTTGGGCAATATGACAAAAACATTCACCACATTTATTTATTTTCCCATTAAAACTAATACAATGGATTTCAGCATCCATTTTCTGAACATAAACAAGATAGACGTTCAATAATTGCAATTTAAAACAAACAAAAAATGTTTGAACTCTTCTCCAAATCATATGTTTTTCAGAGAGGACTGATGTGGACCTTTGGATTAAAAAGACCTAAAACTGTTCATTGACAATTAGAGATGACTGAAACTGTATCTCCGTTATAATTTAAGTAATAGCACAGCCAAACGGAAAACACTAACATAAGCAACATGTCTGGCATCTATGTGACTTTTCTATTTTCCTGATTAATAAAGGTAAACTATTGTTCCTCGTGGTCTGAATGGAGACATTTATTACAGAACAAATAGCCTAAGCTTTCTGGATGATGTACACATGACATAATACAATATTCTAATTCATTCAACCCAAACCACTCCCTGGGAAACAAAAGACCATTTGTGTATTTATTATTACATCATGGTAGTTTGATGAAAGCTTGTATCTATTTGCGTGTGCTGTTGCCCTAAAGCTGTGTGCGCCTTGTGCGTCCTGTTTACGAATCCCCACAGCAGAGATCATTAACCTGGATTAGCGTGTGAGCCCATGCTTAATGTTTATGTGCGTTGAACAAGACAAAGGGAATATTTCTATACAAACTATTATCCGTGGTTTAATTTCTGAGTTCCTTCCTAGTTTCCACATACAAACAATTCCCAAAATACGACACATCTCGGGTCGAGTTGAGGCCGCTGAGGCGAAAGCAGGTGTACGCGCTCAAAAGGATGATCAATATGGAGCCTCGTGTTGAAATGAGACAGCTGCCGACTGTAATGACCCTATCTGCTGCCATTTTGACTCTATCAATTGAAGACTCATTATATACAGCAAGTTTACAATGTTTAACGTTTGTAATAATAAACGATGATCCCATTTTCAAGTTGTTTGCCTTAAAGGAGCTGTAGCTGATTTTTTCCCCCCATGTAATAAAGTGAATCTGTTTTGCTCAAGTTCTGATGTAAAACCATCTATTTGTGTGAAAATTAGTCGATTGTGTGCTCTTTGGGTCTAATTGTAGTTTTGTTGGCATGCTAATGTTCATTAACTTTACCATGATGGCAAAACTTGCTCCTGGTTCAGAAAAAATGTGAAAAGCATAAACTCATCGCGGTGAATTATTTGGATGCTAAGAATGCATTAGGTAAGTGAATGATACATGTGCATAAAGTTCAAAATGAACTGGGTCTTTTTGTCAGTAGACAGAAAAAAATCATGCACAGCACCTTTAATATGGGGCTAAGTAGAGTGACCATAAACATTTTGGTCTATTGATCAAACATTTTACACAGAATAATAGTAAATCTAATATCTTATATGTATTATAGTGGTGGGCAATACCACAGATTTTAGATTCGATCCGATACAAAGTAATTTTATGGTAAATATTGCTATATCGGTCCAATACCAATGAGGTTTGTACTAAAATGCACAGAAATACAACTATAAACTATTACTACCACCAAACCTCTGCTTGATCTAATATGAAAAGTAAATATATGTGCAGGAATCCTAAAATATGAATGTATTACAAATGTATAAACAAAATGTATTAAGTATCAATATTTTTGAAGTACTTTCGATACCTCTGTCAGTATAGATTTTTGGTTTCGATCCGCCCATCACAATTATCATCTCTTTACACTGTATAATCAAAGAATTTATTTTTTTGCAGTAACATTTCAAGCTGCAAAAGTCATTGTGAACAAACGTTACATCAGACCAATTTATTATCATCAGTTGGAGCAGATTCGTGTTTTTGTTTTTCAAATGAATGATTCCACCAAAAAGTGAGAAGTTTGCGGATCACTTTTACTCCTACGTGAGTGATGTTACTTTCAAGCTAGTACCGTAAATACTTGAGTACATATTTTACTCTCCAGTCCTGAAACAACGATACTGAAGCCACTGTTGTGTCCAGCCCGTGCCTTATTATCTCCCAATACACAAAGTTCTATATTAATCATTTCAGACATCTGCTCAAGTTCATTTAAGTTACATAAATCCTCTGCTTTGACCCCTCTGTGTCTGTGCGGAATGTCTCAAGTTGTAAACGGTCCTCGAACTTGTGAACCTCTGAACTGGGACTGTGCTGGCCCCTGTGTGCCCGCTGAAGTCCATCTATTATGATAATTACCTGTTGGTTTGGCGCTGTTTGAGAAAGAGAGAAAGAGAAAGAGAAACGGAGAGAGAGGAGCTCGTCTCGGTAATGGAGATGACCACGTAAACATTCCTGCTGTCACATTCCTGGGTGAAGCCGCTGGGAGTCCGACCGCCATTTATCTGCGCTCAATAAAACGGGCCGGAGGAGAGAGGCAGGAGAAGAGAAAGAAAAGGAGTGATAAAGGAAGAGAGAGAGAAGAGATGCCTGGGCGAAGGGTCTGCACTGGATGGATTTAAGGACGCTGATGTTGACCGTGAAAACATAGAGGCAAAAAGACAATCTATGTAACTATGTTTGTGTCGGGGATAGCTCAGTTGGTCTTTGTATAGATGTCTTCAAGCGTAAGGAAAAAACTTTAATTGCCGAAGTAGATTTTAGTATTAGTGGTAGAAATGTAGCTACGGTAATAGATTTTAAGTTTATTTATTGATGTGCAACATTTTAATATTGAGTATGTTGTTTATTGTCAAATCATGCTACAAAAATAGATTAAAAATAAAACATTTTAAAAAGTTGTGTTTCTAATAAGGGTATAAGATGATACATTTGAATTATTTTTGTAATAATTAAACCTCAACTACCTTTTAAAAGCATGTTTAAACACATTTCTGTTGGATTGAATTGGACTAATATCGTGTGACAATTGTGATCAGGATACTCAAGATATCATGATTGATATGATACCGATACGTCAGTATATTTATGTACTGGAGAGTTTTGATTCTCATGTACAGTATCATTGTTAAATCAGCAACAATTCCTCAACGTAGCTTTTGGACATGCATTTTAACATATACGTGTAAACTGAGATCTGCAAACAAGCTCTAACAGTTTATCTTATCATTACTTGTGATTTTGTAAATACATACTGCATCGGCACAGTCTGTGGACATACTTTGAGTTGTCTTCTTCATTTACATGTGACATTGAGCACAAACGCAGGAAAAACATTTCAGTCGTAACATTTTTCAAGCGTTTAATTTCCGCCGTGCAGCAACCCTCTGGCAGCACACATAAAATGGCCATGCAATGTATATTATTGATCAGATAAGGATTTTGTTTTGCAAGACGACTGTATATATGTCTTTAGAGAGCGTAAAATGACCTTTAAAGAAATGACGGTTTGTTTGAGCTGATTTATTTTGTTATATCTAAAGTTTATATAAGCAGGGCTCATGGAGATGGCCCTGTAATGCAGCCCTGTTTGGGAGTGAGTTATGCCTGCACCTGCACTGAATATTTATGGTATTTGCCCAGGTATCTTTGGGAATTGGTAAGGACACGGCGGAGCACTCAGAAATGTTCGGAGGATCAACAAAAGCTGTTTGTTTTGCAGTGATAAGTGTGTTGAGGTGGAGTTTCCCTTCGAGGTCAGGGTTAAGGGTTAGCGAACGAATGTAGCCACTTAAACAATGCTTTTACACATGTGCACTGGACTGTGTGTGTGTCCAGACATTGCAATCGGAGATAAGTTGGAAATACCTCAAATGAAAGATGATTCAAGAGTACAAATAAACAAATTCAGTCTCCACATGTCGGTGCTAACGTGTCTTACACTGATCTAGATGGACAAGGCCAAGGTTTTGTTGAAGCACGTGTCATAGATGCTGATCTTGAAATCTGTTTTTTTAAATTTTGGTCTTGAATTCCAAAAATGAACCGTTTGCTGATTGTCTCTTCCCACTCTTCATACATTTTCACAAAGCCTGCTGTCTAGTATGTCTATTATAGCTTTTCCCTTCAGCCAAAAAAGTTTTTATTTGAGGCAAGCCATTGTTGTATTGTTCAAAAAGAAAGTTTTATTGGACTTTGGGAGAACACTGACAAAGGGAAATCAGGGGGAACAATGTAGGAAGTGGGGAATACACACCCTACATTGCTGAGGTTTGTTGCCCTATTTATTCAGAGTCAGAGAACTTTATTAATCCCACCAGGGGCAATTCGTTATGCATAAAAACCAAATATACCACAGAAAACATACACTGTTTGACCAAAAAAACATCGTCCCGTGGATTCAACTGCATTTGCTGCATGTGTGACGATCTTTCAGCCGCAATATGGTATTTAAACCCAACTGATGCAATGAGTGGCTTCTCATTTCTGATACAACCATGTGAAAAGACAAATCCCGTGGTCATGGATAAGATGTCGGTGTGTTTGAGAAGGGTCAAATCATTGGGATCGAGCAGAGAAAACATCTAAGGAGAAGCAGAAACTAATGTACTACAGATCTGAACCCCAGTGAGAGTGTTTGGGACGAGCTGGAGAAGGCTCTGTGCAGTGGTCACTCTCTCACATCATCAAGACGAGATCAACTGGTGAAAGATAACGCTGCTAAACACTGGAATGAAATAAAACATTTAATACTGCAGAAGCTCATTGAAACTATTCCACAGCAAATGTGTGCTGTAATGAAAACTAAAAGCGGTCCTACAAAATATTAGAGCACGTGACAGTTTTGTTTCTGTGGCAACTTTCTTGTGGACAGGCAGTGTATAAAACATAAGGGAGCGATTCTGGAAAAAAAGGGAGCTTTGAGGTTAGTAAATAGCACCCAGTAAACATACATCATATCTACATGATCAATAAGTTCATGTATAAAAAGAAGTATGGATAAAAGAAGGAGGGAACAACATATCGATGGGCTGTAAAGAAAACTCACTCACTACTCACTGTTGCACCAAGCAATCAGTGGCCAGTTTTGATTAAGAAAACGCAGAAAAGATTGTTTGTGGCGTTGGCCTTGTAACCCCTAAAATGTGAGTGTAGGGCTTTAACTTCTGAACTTCTGCGTCTTTAGTTTAACACTTGATAAAATCGCTAAAACATCACGCACAGATTCTTGTCGTCTCGCAGCCTCGTTCCCACCTCGCCCTCTCGGGTCCCTCCGATCCCCGGCTGTTTTCCTGTCAGTATCTTGTTTGGAAAGTCAGTTCGGGGGTCAGTGGAGGGCTCGTAAATTTGTCAGCGGTAGAGCAGTTAAAAGGGGAGGCTGCCATGCTTTGGTTGGGTCAGGAGCATCGCCTCTCACGGGGGACCCTCGCTCTCGCTTCGGGCCCTCGCTTGTTGTTTCAGGCACGTCCTCTGCACCGACCCGCACTGGCCTGGGACGTGTGAAAGTCCGAGGTGGGACGCTTTCTCAGTGACACCACAATTAGGCCCAAGACTTCACCAATGGGAGCTTGGCTGTGCTCATCATATTTTGAGTAAAAATCGTCAAGTTTGGCAAAAATTTGACTAATTTAACTATGATGCAATTCTTTCTACTCAGATTTTCCACTATTGCTATTGCTAACAATTTTGATACCACATAGATAGTAAAAACGTTCTTGTTGTTGTTGTTGTAATACTCTGCCTGTCCAAAAAAAAAGTCGCTACTAGGATTTAACTAGGCAAATACAGTAGGTCTGAGCATCCTACTGGAGAACTGATGTAGGTGATGATCTTTCAGCTGCAACACGGTGTTTAAACCCAACTAAAACAACCATGTGAAAAGACAAATCCCATGGTCATGGATCAACCACAGATCTGAACCCCAGTAAGAGTATTTGGGACGAGTTGGAGAAAGCTTTGTGCAGTGGTCACTCTCTCACAACATCAAGACGAGATCAACTGGTGAAAAATAAGGCAACACTGGATGGAAATATTTTAATTTTGCTAAAGTTAGTGAAACTATGCTACAGCGAATGTGTGCTGTAATCAAAGCTAAAAGTGGTCCTACCAAATATTAGAGCGTGTGCCCCTTTTTTGATGATGATGATTAATCTATAACTATTCAGAAGGCCCAATTTTGTCCTCCATATGTGATTTTTAATGTGTCAATCCTTGGGTATCTAGTTTCAAGACTAGTTTTAGTACCGATTAGTATCTGTGTTTCTATGTTTTTGACCATCATCCAACCATCGTGCGTTACCTCAATGCCTTCATTTTACCGGCACATTTTACTGCAAATCATGCTACTACTGTTATTAGTATAAGAGGTATATATTCCACTTATTAAGCTAATGTACCCAGAGACTTGCAGTAATCATCTTTGTCATATTTGCAGATTTTATTTTGATTTAGAGTAGCAGAAATGCAGCCTTCTATTAAAATGCACGTAGTGAATTTAATCTTGAAGAAGGATTTAGCCAATAACACATTGTTTGCAAATAGATTAAATGAAACCACATACTTGGCCCTGTAATCTCTGTGAAACATGTGGGATTCAGAATACACAAACATGGTCTTAGAGTGTGAAGTTGTGAAGATGAGATCTGAAGCATGTGCAGATGTGTCGGGACTCTCAGCGAGATAGGATCCAGTAGTTATAAAATATTTCAATCTGCCTCTGAGTCAAAATACTTGAGATAGTTATTTGTTTTGACTGGTCGTTACAGCACTGACGAGCATCCAACAAGAGAGCAAAACCCTCCCCCTGCGGCTCTCTGCTGCAGGACCAACCAACACAGGCAAATACACAGAGACATGGAGTAACGACTGTCAAATACATGCCGAGAATAGTGTATATAGTGTATAAAATCTTTATAGAAATCACTACATGCTGTGTGCAGATACTTTTGTAAGGAGACGGAAGAAAAATTTCATGCTATGTTGACATTTTGTCCGTGTTTCTGATCCTGGTTTGATCTCCGTTTAGTCCTGATGTAGACTCTGTTTGGTCCTGTTGTAGTCCTAATATAAAGTGCGTTCACAGTTGTCGTTATTTGGTCTTAAATTGAGCTTGTTTTAGTCCAGATGTAGACTTGGTTAGTCCTGATCTAGTCCAGTTTTAGATGTAGGTTTAGTTTAGTCTCAATTGTATGTGGTGCGTGGGTCTAGTCCAGGTTTAGTTCTGGTTTAGTCCCACTTTGGATTTAGTGTGTATGCAATTGCAGCCTAAAAGAAGAGTACATCTGAACTGATATTTTAACCAGACTGCAAAACATCAGCATTTTGAAAACATTTGCATATATTTATCCGTTTGCCACCCCTAAGATACATGTGTTATTTTGTTATTATTACTCTGTATTGGCTATGAACATGTTTTTGTTTGAATACTTGGATGATATTTTTAAATTCACTTACTCTAGAATGGCCTCCCCTCCCAGTGCTGCGAGGATGAAAGACTCTTATCACGGAGGATGTTCAGGGGAAGCTCTGCCCAGTCTTTCCTCCTGGAGCCTCTCCACACCTCAGGCTCCTGGACACCTTATCTCACTGTTTATAACACACATCCACGCCTTTCGGAATGGAAGACTGAACAGAAAAATGATTTACGTTGCAATATAATCAAATATTAGAAACTCTCTTTAAGCTAGCAACCAGGCTAATAATGACCAGAGTAAATAACATTTTAAACTGTCAACTGTACCGTAGTTAGTTGGCCTGCTTTTACACACACTATCACTTATCAAGCCTACAACACTGCTGGTATAAGTCATAAAAGTTCTTACAGCTGAAATGTCAACATATATAAATGTTTACAGAGCTGTAAAGATATTGGACCATATGTGGATTAATGATAATACAAGTAATATAGTTTATATAGAGGTATCAATTATTTTAGAGCTGGTATAGATACTTAAAATCTCTTTGCACATCCCTTAACCTATGGCCCAGAAGCTGAATCTCCGTGGGTTTGGTAGAAGAAAGTCTGACTACAATATAGTAACACTTTTAAATCTTTTGAGGCTGACTTCAACCCTTTGTTATTAGAGAAATGTATGATCTGGCGTTGGGGTCAGAATGGTTGCATTCTGCTTCTTCACAAGAAAGTTGTGTGTTCTGCCTTGTACTGGTCTTCCAATGCCCCAAAATGTGAGTGCTGTGATTTTGGGGAGTCTAAATGGTCTAATAATTAATGACTGTGAGAGCGAGTTGTCTTGTGTGTTGAGTTCACTGTTGAAATCTGGCATTAGTTAATTGTTATCCATTTGTACTTGTAGTTAATTTTCTGCTACCCATAACCCCCTGTCATAAACCACATTATTACAATATACTTCAGACAAGAATATATAATATCCCATGAAGTAAGGTTTCCCCATTATATATTTTCTAGTTTAACAGACTTTATACACTTCATATTCCTGGCGCTGCATTGTCCATTTAGTGAGGCGTGTTGTAGTGAACATTTTCCATCTGGCCCCCCATACTGCAATAACATCCATTATTCAAAATGGCAGTTTGAATCAGCATTTCTGGCCCTCAGCAGGAATCTCAGAGATCCAAACGTCTTCACACTTTCATCTCTCCAATATTGTGTTGACATGGTGGACAGATGTATTATTAGAAACACTGATTATTTTTCTCTAGATTTTGCTCGAGGCCCACCTGCTTTTCCAATAGGCAGGTATCTGGTTTCTGTCGCTGTTTTTGGAGCTCAGCCTGTATGTAAAACAAGCAGTGGGTTTTACATGTAAGTCTACCCAGAGGGAGATGGAGAGCCGGCCAGACTGATTTATCAGTGGATCTTACGGTCTAAGCCACTGAAATGTGCTGTGGTCATCACCAGACTCTCTAAAGGGGCGCGTTTCAGAGCTCATCCTGAAGGACAGAGGGAGGGCGAGGTGAGGACAGGACAGAGATGTACAGATAGGACTGAGAGCAGCGATCATTTTGTTACCAACCGGCGGGATGAGCTCGGTGGTCGTTTCTCTTTACCATTCTCGGACAGTTTCTCTTTATAAATGAAAATTTGAGTTCTTTGCATTTTCAGGACTGACAAATAAATCAATCAATTATCTCAGTTCTTCTTCATTTTAGAATGTGTTGTAAACATAGGCCTGAATGAAATGTATTAATTTGTTTAATCAACAACTAATTCAATAATCAAATACATTTTATCTGTACTATACAGACTCCAAAACAAGAGTTTTTATGATTTCCCCCAAAATGACACAAGAAACATGTCAAAATAAAAAATGTAGTGCTAAAAGATAAATACACTATATGAAGTTGTCCTAAAGCAGCATCATTTTAGCTTCATCTGAGCTAAGTTTCTCGATCCAAACAACCATTTGATCATTTAAAAAAAATAATCACCAGATTAATCAATTACCCAAATAATCGTTAGTTGTACCCCTATAAGCGTTGTGTTGAATAAAAAAAATGAGGATTACTTTGCAATTTGCAGATCACAGTTGTATCATTTTCTGTGTTAAATGGCAATAGAGGTCTATTTAAAAAGGCTGTATGTTTTTTTCTCCTCCTGATGAAGGCTACAGGCTGAAACACATTATCGACGTTATCTCCACCAATGAGAACCATTTTCCCCCTACTTTCGATCACTGCCCGGAGGCCCATGAAGTCTTCCTCTTTGCCCTTTCTCTGCCTGGTCTTTTGTCGATGAACCTTATAATATTTTGGTTTGTTTGCTTAACTGCCCAGATTATCCCCTGCCCAGACTAACCCCTGGTACAGTTTGGCCTAGGCCAGAGTAAACAGTAAATATAATAAGTATACATATTGTTCGTCAATATACACAATTAGCATTACCATTAGCACACTTAGTATCACACCTAAGGCCCATAGTTGCTCCTTCCACCTGCAAATCTATCAGAGACGTGCTATTAACAAGAGTTGACATCAGAATAGTCTTCTTCTACCTTACGTCTGAGGAATGCAAAGCCACCATTATTTTGACTTTGGGAACAGCTGCGTTTCCCTTTTTCAAAGATATTTTTTCCTTATTTATCTGATCCCTCAGGACAGATCCATCTCCCGGCCCTGACACCGGCTTCCTCCTCTAAATCTGGGAGCAGACCGCCGTCGCCTTGGATACGCACAGTCACACAGCTCACCTGCTGCCCAAAGTGCCGACTCCACCACAGATCACTTAACCAGGCGTCTCCGCTGCATCACAAACACAGGCTAATGAAACACGCAAACTTGTAAACACGCAGCCATCAGAATTAAGGCAGTTTCCCAATGTCAGCAGAATGGTGCTGAGGGATTGGAGCGTTTGGAAACAGCCAGCGATCCATGCACTTGTGACGAGGAACTGGATGATATGCTGGATGACACTGCACAGTGTAACTTTGGAGGATGGAGGTTCTGTGGAGGGAAAGGCTAAGTTATAGGTCAGATCTGTGGACAGACAGTGTCAATGTCTGGTTTTAAGGTATTTCTTTTAACACTTGTAGTTGAATAAATTCAATATAGGTCAGATTAATGCCCTCCAGAGGCAGATTCCAAGCAAAGGAATCACATGTTCATGGAGACAAGCAGTGACACAAGTGAAATTAAGGTTTAGGCAAATCTATGGCAATAAAAATAAAGATGTCTACTTCCCAGAAGTCCCAGTGAGTCCCAAGGAGGGACAGTGGATATGTGTAGAAGGATGCAGACATTAGAGCTTCTAGACGGGAAGCATGTGAGATTTCTGGATAGTGGAAGAAGAATTTAAATAGAATACACAGAATATTCACTTAATGCTAATGAGATAAGTCTATGGTCACAAGCCCAGAGAGATGCAGCCGCCATGTTTGATCATATTAAAGTAATTGTGTAAAGGGAGCAGAACACTGAGTACCGGGAAGAACTTGAGTCAAAAATCCTTCAAGGGAATTCAACCTCTCCATGCCACGGTCACCAACTTCCCCAATAAATATCGTCTGTAATGTTTTTTGACGTTATAGGAGAGTAAAAGACCCACCTGTTGTTTTACATAGTTTGGTCCAAACTCCAGTCAGAGGCCTTTTATTATGAAAAGCTGATGATAGATTTGTAGCATCTTGTGTTTCGTTTTGGAAAGTTGTGCAGACAGACACACGCAGGCCACCCAATTGTTTCCTCTTTGCATCCAATCACAGCCAAAGAACAGCAAATCCCAGCAAGCGTGACCATAAACAACGCATGTTTTAGTGGAGTGTGAAATGAAGGATTTGATTGGCCAATTTGTTCAGCAGTTGAGTTTGGTGTCACTTGTTCTGTTTATGACTGCAGTGTTTATATATTCATGTTCGAATCAAATGGACAGTTTTTTGCTGCCAAAGAGGAGAACAAGATGTTGGAGGATAAACCAAATAGGATCGTACCAAGGCTACGCCAGATTAGAAAAACACATGATATTATTGAGTTGTACTAGTTCACTTATGACAATGTGCTTTTCCAAAACAGTCAATCCAAAATGGTGGATTAGGAAAGATATAAAATTTAAATATGCAGCTTATTTTTCATAATATATTTGAAGGTGCACTTTCTGGTGGAGGTTACATCACATGCCTGTCTCCATGAAGATGAATTTCTTTGCCTAAAATGTTCCACAGTGCAGAAATTTGGCTTATCTTGTGATACTACCAAGCCAAGTTTGCAGTCTTCAGTGATGGGCTGTTTCTCGTAACTGATCAAGACATGTACAAGAGATTAGTACAAGTACAAACACGAAGCCCTGGTTTCTGGACACGTCGGATGGTAATGAACGACGACTTTAACCTGCTCAGCCCCACGCCAACATTCAAGAGCCTGAGCAGAAGGAGACCATGATGTATTGCAAATTATCTGCTGGAAACTCAGAGGAGAGCTTTCTGGTTCAGACGCGAGCAGCTCGAGAGAGAGAAAGGGCTGAACTCAACAAATTAACAAGGCCCAAAAACCAAAAGCTCAAATCTATGAGGCTCCAAACGACAGAAGTGAAGTTACAGGAGCAGATTGTGGGGATGTAACAGACGAGGCCAACCTGAGACATGAACTCACCTGAAGGCTCGGAGCAGAAAGGAGAAGGAGCGCTGGACACTGAAACGCTGTCCATCCAAACCACTATTGAGACAACGACAAAACGGAGAGAGAAGCTGTACTAGAAGGTGCAGGAGATTAACTTTGGGCTCTATACATCACAGGTTTGTTGCCAAATAATAGAGAAGGCGTGTTTGATGAAGGTTCTGACAAAGAGTGAGTCAGTGCGGCTGCAGGCTGCAGAGACGAGGACGTGAAGGGACAGAGTAACGATAGAACACATCTAACAAACGCCCTTGAATGAACAGAAAAGTAAAAAAAAAAAAGAAAAATTCTAAATAACAACAAAGTGTGTTTTAGGTTTTATGTCAGTGCACAACATCAGCAGAAATCAGCTGAATGGGTCAAATCACAAACTGAAAGGAATGGATAATTTGCCAAATCAAATCATGTTTCTGCCCTTTCAATATAAATAATTGGTTTGATGTATTTTTAAATGTCTTTTGCAAAAAAATGAATTCAAAGTGCAACGTCAGCTGTTTTTGTCAATGTGTCCAACAATGTAAACGAATTAGAAATGTACTATTTTTGCAGTAAATGTAAAGGATGGATTATTTTTGGGGTTTCCTGCTAATCTCTCGTTCATCATAAACACATTCTTACCGTCTAGTAACTTATATATGGTATGTCAATAAATAATCAGTATTCCTATCTGTTTGAACACTTACCAGACTAAATGAGCATAGAAAAACATTCATTGACATTAATGGCCAGCCGTGATTTCCCCCTAAAGCCCATATAAAAACACGTATTCATTTTATTGAACGTCATTTCGGGCCAATGAGCTGTCAACAACTAAAAGTGCAACATCTTTTTCACATTTTCAGGAAATTCCAAGAAATCAAGACCCAAATGAGCTGGAGAATAAACAAAGTAGATGTGATTTTTTTTTCACTTGTGGGATGTTAATAAAAATGTAAATCGACGGTTGAGCAGCTGTCACAACATCGATCTGTCTCGCTAATGCACTACTTTATCAATAATCTGTGGCTGTTTGGATGAAAGATGGGTTTAAATATTCAGGTCTGTAAGGAATTCCGTCTGCTAATAAGGAATGCACGTTCAATCTTTCTATTGCTTATTTCTTGCAGACAAACCTAGCTCATGGTTCTCAAACACGTGCACAGTTATTACAGGTGGATTTCTTTTTTTTATTCAGTATATCACTTGTTTTATTGCTGTTGGGGGTTTAACTTGAGGCTGTTGCAATTTTACAATCCAGATTTTTTACTGGTTTAGTTCTGGGCTTGTCTTTACTGGTTTAGTCTTTGTTAGAAATGGCTTTGGTCAGTCAAAGAGATACATCCCCATAATGTCTGTAAAAATCTGATTATAGCCTTCTTATTACAACAGTGGTTTTAGAGGGGAGTTTTGTTTTGGTGTGATATCAGTTTATTAAAGAATGTAGACATGTAGACCCCAGTGAGATAATTGAGATAAAACCTAGAACCACTTCACTGAGGGGCCAAACACTGAGGGGCCAAACACTGTCAAACAATGGTCAAGGATCAATAAAGCCCATCTGTATTTGCATAGTTTTGGAGTGTGTAACCAAGGCAGAGAGCTCCAGTAACTAATGATTCACAACTTCCATCCACATTACATTGTCACCAAAACCATGACAATTTTACAATTATTCTCGCTTGTTGACACCAGGACCAATAGATCACCACTGTGTTACCTGCTTTATGAAATCACCAGATAATAAAGCTTGACATTTACTTTTCCGGAGTGGATATAAATGCATTGTTTTAACTTCTAAAAATCTAGATGTATTGTGTCCTGACACCGTATTTTCCGGACTATAAGTCGCACCAGTCAAAAAATGCATTATAGAGAAGAAGAAAACATATATAAGTCGCACTGGAGTATGAAATGCGGTTGCAAGTGTGAAAATAACAAATAATATCACATATAAGTCGCTCCGGATTATAAGTATATAAGTATAAATATAGGTATAAGTCGCACCCCGGCCAAAACTATGAAAAAAGGTGCGACTTATAGTCCGGAAAATACGGTAATTATTGATTAACTGAATAGACTTGACATCCCTACAATACACCCTTTCATGATGACTTTCTGAACAAGAAACAATGCTTGTAGTAACTGTAATTACAATCCGTACTACCGGCATTACTTGATTGGTTTTCCTGAGTAGGCGGCACGGCAAAGACATTCCCATTCTCTATCAGGCCTTGTGAATCCACGCCATAATCCTGAATCAGACGAGGAGAGCCGATCTAAACCCCGGTACTGACACACAGGTATGACACATGCAGCCCCTGTAGCCAAGAGCCGATGAATGGTACCGCTCACAATACTGATACTATGCAGATACTATGGAAATCTGTTAGCATAGCCCCGGCGGACCCGCTATTAGCCCGAATTATCCGCCTACGTTTGGGTTGGACGCGCAACACACAAAGAGGCACTGAGATGAGAATGACAAAAGAGAGATTTGTATCGAGACTTGTATCCAGGAATGTAAGGCTGTGGTGATGGAGCAAAGGATTATGGGAGAGGAGATCTAGTTTGTGGACATTTGTGTTTTTGGATAAAAGTTAAGTAGTAGTAAAGTTGTTTTTTAGATAAAGTTGTGATGAATTACAATATGTTGTTGCATCCCCTATGTAACCAATGCTATGTACTGTATATGACCAGTGTATTTACTATAATATGAAGAAAGACACACAAAGTAGTAGTAAGTAGTTTATTGACTGAATCTTTGCCCTCAGTTGGCATTCCCAGATATTTTAGGACATTTTATTAGAGACCAGAGAGGGTAGGTAAACAGGAAATGTGGGAACGACAGGGGAGTCGACGTGGGGCAAAAAAACTTGACCCGAATGAGGCAATGAATTACATAACTTAGCAATATTAATTTCTCACATAATTAAATGTTTGTAATAAATTCATTTCAAACCAATAAGAACACATGTGTTATTTAATGTACTTGACATAATCTTTCTTTTAACCGAATACTGAAGCTGAGAAGTTAATTTGTCAAATTAACTTTGATAAATAAACACAAATGATGTCGTATGTTTGTCCATTCATAAAACGGGGCTTGTGTTGATGGGACATAAACCTTGCTGTGTCCAGGGGCAGGTCCAGCGGCGCTCAGTGTGATGGCTTTGATGACGGGTCAGAGCCGAGGATCAGAGCAGCACCTTCTGTTTGTAATGATGACTCCCACTGGACCCCATTTCCCGTCGCCCCCAAACCTCAGACTTTTGTTCTAGAATATGTTAAATCACAGTGGGTTTTAAACAATTTATGTCATCCATTTCCAACGTGGTCGTTTTGATCAATCTTATCTAGTTAAATAAAGGTTTAGTCGACTATAAGGATAGGATTGGAGTGAGCTGGCAATGAATCGTGAGTTTAATCTTCTCCTTTAGTTGACGAATCAATTGGCTGCTGAGTAATCTTGGCCCTACCCATTAATCTTCGAGCTAAAGCTGACATTTGTTTTTATCGGTACAAAACTGTGGGAGCAGGATACATCTGTCTGGTCGAAAACAAAACAAACTTGAGCTGTCCCGACCAACATCTTTCCACTAAAATGAGACAAACCGCAAAGGATTTTCTTGTTGGCAGCTCAGTAAGATTTCAATATTTTTTTTGCAGTGTAACGTGCAGGTTGTATAATACAGTATCTGGGTAATCCCTTCTGATTCATCTCAGAGTTGAATAAGAAAGATGAAATTCTGTGACATCCCACATTTGTTTAAGTACAAAATTGTGAGAGCATTTTCTATGTTGTTTATATCTGTCTGCGATCATTTTGACCAACAGTATACTGGGGTAGTACACAAAGTGGGTGTGGTCTTCAGTGACTGCATGAATTAGTCAAACCATGGTTCCTATGGCCGATACAGTGACACTTTTTGGCTTATATTGTCCCTTCAGCTGTAAATCCAGGCACAGTCTCAGCTCCTGTCTGACGTGTCGAACCCTTTTAGTGAGCAAACCCATTTAAATTGGCCGTGCTCGTCTGCAGTCCTTTTCTCTGGTGTCCGTCATCAAACGGGTACTTAGTAAAATCTCTTTGACAGGTCTAATAAGATCTCCCTGGAGAATCTGCTGTCTGGGTCACAGGTGCCGCCTCTGTATTCGACATCAAGAAGAGCCATTCAGCATCTCAGTTTTCCACGTTTCAATGTTTTTCCATTATTTTGTTTTTTTGGACGGCATTCAGCCCAGGTTCATGTGCTTAACCTTGGAGGAAATGCATAAAGTAATAGGAGGCAATATGATCCAATGTGGAAGAATCGACAGGTGTTTTAGATTGCACACGCACTTTTATACGGACGACCGTTTCCACCGCCGTCATTCGGTAAAAAATATATTGAAATGCGATCAAAAATAAAAAGCCAGCCTTTTCCATTTGCTCCTCTCTCTGTCAAAAAACCTTCCCCCCTATACTTGTCCATAATGTTAGTTTCCACAGGCAGGCGATGAGCACAAGGCCGTATTGTTGATGGGTTGCGGTTGTTTTGCCGTGTGGTTACGGGACATGTACAGGAGGCCGGATCGTCCCCCAGCTGGGCCCTGCGAGCGCTTGGCTGGACATCGTCGTAAATGTGAGGAAAATGGTGACCGCTGACCATAAAGCAGCGGCCTTTAACCACAGCCTGCCTACTTTTTCAGCTCTGCAGCATTATTTGTGTGTGCATCCTTCGCCGCGATGCTTTTTTACCCGATTGTGACACTGGATCCCTCACGCGGAGCAGCCAGCCCTTCTGACTTATGGGTTTGACTTTCTCTCACTCACCGGCTTTTCATCGCTCGTCCCTCGTTTTCCGTCCTCAGTTTCTTAAAGGGGCATGCAACTGCGTTTTTAAAAAGCCCATACGTCTGTCCACACATAAATAGTCCTTTCACCGTCTTCAAGCTTGATTTGTCAAGGTCGTCGGGGTGAAATCACTGAAATGTGGCATACAGCTAGATATGAGGTTACCGGTCTGACCTGTACTGGTGATGGACGACCTATACAAGCCTGAAAAATGTTTTGTTCTTTGTTTTAACCAAAAGTTATGAAATAAAATTGAATCATGATCTAACCCTTTCTGCTAATATGTAGAGATGGTGGGTATTGTGCTTTTCTGTATGTTGCAGCTGCTAGGGCACTTGACACCTTTTGGTCAGATTTCACTAATACAACGAAGTGTGGCCTCTCAAGAGAAGCGGGTAGCATTTAGTTACCTCATTATAGCACAACAAAGCTACTAATTCATCCTTTCTCTGGCCAGCCAAGAATACACGCTTTAGTGAGTGTGATTGACAGGTGGATTAGCCAATCAGGGACACTTGTGCTCCATCTGTATCGAAACAAAAATGATGGCTTATGATGACAAAAGAAAGGAACATTTTAAAAAAAACAACATTGTGGATTTCTGCCGAATCTATGAGTGAAGTGAAAGTTTGATTTTGTCCAAAACGATAGATGACCAATGAACTCGTCGTTTCTCAGGTGTCACTGAAATAAGCTAACTTGATTGGACGGAGTTTGGCCTGAGACAGAGCGGAGGAGGCGGTGACCAAATCGAGATCTTCAGGTTAAAAAACACAGAGAGAAACTTCGCAACTACACATTCACCACATCATAATTGGAACTAAACTAGGACTAAACCTGGACTAGAACAAGATTAACCTTCTATCTTATCCTAAACGTGGCTGAATTATGATCAGTAAACTGCTGTATACATTTGACTATTGTCTCGTGTGTTGGGAAACTGGCATTGAGGACCATTTTCAGCTGCACAGAATGACTGGATCGCACATAACCGTTTTCTGACCTTCATGTGGAGCCCTAAACCCTTAAGTCTATTTGAACCCTTTCAGTATGGAAGGGGTTTCTGAGGTCATGCAGTTTAGATGTGGGCCGCTCTAATACCTACAGCAGCAGCAGCGACAGCAGATGTTGCGCAGGTGGAAATGCGAGAACAGCTCCTATCAAAGCCAATCTGAAAACCTGTCTCTCTCGGCCACTACCCCAGTTATTTTAGTCAGATTTTCATATTTTCCCAGTCATATTTGTCCCGTTTGGTCTGACTTCCACGCTAAGTGACGCTGATTCTGAGCGATGCCGACGGTGTTGAAATGAATAAAACAAAACGGAAAGCGCACAGAATAGGATTTGTGGTGGTATAAACTCAGTATTCAGGAATCACGTGAATTTCGTTTTGAACAACCGGATCAATCAGAAATCAATTAGCTTCAAATCTGTGTTCCATATGTAGCTGTTGGCAACATTTTCTGATGCACATTTTCACCGTTGTTACTAGTGTGGAGCAGCAGTAGTCTTGGGGAGAAGAGACTAGACAACTGTAAGCCTAAAATGTGGTTCTGGCTCAATGTGTTTACAACATCACACATATTATTAGGGTTTTCTGGAGATTTATCACCAGTGCATACTCCATCATTGGTTTCTATCAACTTGAATGGGAGTAATCAGAAGTTGACCAATATTCCCAATGTAAGTGATACTGTGTCATTTTCATTCATGACTGTGAATTGCCTGCGGTCATTTTATAGATGCATTTCTTACATTATTATTTGTGTTTGTCAGGCCTGCAGCTGTGCTTTGAATTGTCACAGTATAAACTTCATGGATTTCAATGTAGCATTTGCAAATACATTGAATATGTGTCGCAATGAAATGTTATGTGTAGAGTTTTACAAGACATTTTCCACATACATTTCAGTTTGCTAAAGAAGGAAGTTCCGACACATGCTTGTCACCATGGGGATGTTATTGCCTGGAATGTTCCATAGTATGACATTCATCTGAGACATAACCAGGTCATATCTGTGGAGAGGAGAACCTGCTCACACATGTTTGTCAAGGAACGTTTTTACAGGAAACTTGCTAAGCTTTTTTTTTTTTTTTATATTTATGAACTATAACATTAGCTGATCATAATTTTACATTTACATTTACAACCTCTTTGTAAAAAGGCTTTTTAATAGAAACAGGTTCATTAAATTCCTCCTCATAGTGACATTTCACCATAAGAAGCAGCGGATTTTCTGAAAAGGGACATTTTCTAAGCCCACAAGTATCACTCAAACCCTTCATTTTTTCCAATAATTACGACAAAGTACAGGGATGTGGGCGGGGATAGGGGGTAGGTGAAAACAGGACATTTCTGAGCCCTGCATCCTCAGTTACAGAACAATACAGGATTAACTCAAACATACATGCATCAATGAAAATACAACTTAGAGGGAACTAATGATGCGTAAACACTGCTATAACATGGTTTTAATGCTCGTTAAAGTTGATTTTGCATAATGTGTCCCCAATAAAATGACCTGTAGAGGAAGATAAATAAATTCAATGCGTGGGACATTCCAAGTAAAACAATCTCAACGGAGACCAAAAATATAAAATTACAAGTTACAAAATCACAACATTAAAGCAGCAATTGTCTATAATGTCATCCGTGTATGAAATAGTCCATCCAATTACCTTTTCCTCTCTGTGAAGAGGAAAGCCCTTTGTGAATCTCCTTCCTCCTCTGTGGTTCCTGTCTCCGCACTCACATCAGGTCGGGGTAAAGCAGAGGTTAGGCTCCCTGTACGCTGCCTCCAAACGCTTCCCTTTGATTCTTCAATGTGAAAATCTCTGTGGATTCCAATTGAATTTCATGCCGTGAAGGTGGAGGGGACAGCTGGCCGGCTACTTAGCAGGCGGCTAACTCTGCAGCTGGAGCTCACTTCACTGCAGATGAAAAAATGTGCCGTGATAATGGACAGAGGTGGGTAGTTGCATTTACTCAAGTACATTTACTTCAGTAACTTTCTCATTAGATTGTACTGTTGTGTAGTTTTTAGACTTACTTACTTTTTTTTTACTTTTACTTCAACTTGAGAACAGTTTTGGTTTTCTCTTCCTTCTGTAAGTGACAAAAGCTTTATGTTGACAATATTAAATGATTTGAACATTTGTGTTTCTTGCACAGCTCCTTTAGATATAATTTAGTTTTTCAAATGTTTGTGTAAATCCTTAAAAAATAACAGATTTTGAGCATTATTAAACTTACTTCAACTTATAAATCAGTTGTTTCATCCAGACAGTTACTTACTGAAGTTATTTCTTGGACCACTACTTTGTACTTCTACTTGAGTATTATCATTTTGAAGTAACAGTGCTCTCTGTTGAGTTTGATTTTTGGTTACCCAACCCAGCTCTGGTAATATAGATATACATAATAGATTTAAAGGGTGTCAGCAGTCATATTTTATAGGTTTAATTGTCTGTTTCTCTGGCTAAGATGAAGTGGCTGTGCATTAGTGGGTGTTGAGTGAGTTGACGAGAGCCAGGAGGATTAGCTCAGCTGTAAAAAGGATAAATGTCAAAGCTTTTCCTGCTAATTTCATTATGTTCCAATCGCACATTTTTCATCTTCAAGAAAAATGTTGGCGCGCCGTATTTCACTCCACGCTGCAGAGTTTGTAACACCTCACTTAAAATGAAATACAGCAGACATTTAAAAGATTTAGTGAAGCGGCGCAGCGCAGATAGTTGACTTACATGGGACGTTGCTGTTTATGATTAGACGTGATGTAGTTTTACACTTTAATTTGAGGCATATATATCTCCCCAAAGCACGGCTCTGTATTATTTTATGTTAGTCATAAAGCTATAAATGTGGTAATGTCATGATAATAAAACATTTCAAACTCACTTTCGATACTGATTTTGATACCGCAATTAGAACATAATTGACAACCAACAACAAACTGTGGATTTTCTTATTTTGATTGAGAACGCTTGCCTTAATTTGAACCACCAATGTTCATTCATTGATTCTTAAATTGCTTTATTTCAGAGTTAAGATTGTATTTAATCATAGAAATCGCATTGAATTTGAGAGATTATGGAAATACTATGTAACAGTAATGCACAGGGGAAAAGTCAACATAAAACAATATGTCTGCATTCCTTTTACAGTAAATAGCCCAACATGTAGTCATTTTTAAAGTGTTTTAAGTTCTTTGGTCAAAAAGTAACACTGTGGAGCTATAAATGTCTATTCTGTGCCAGGAATTTGATTAGATCTGGCTGTTAATTCTCCAGTTTCCAGTTAATCTTTCATCTTGTTAAGGACCACAAACTGTTAAATGTTAATATTACACAAAATTCCACAGATTCTCCAAATATGAAGTTAATAAACAGTTTATCGCATGCCTTTTGTACGAATGCGCTGTAATAATGCCGTTGAACATTCTTCTTGATGGTTTTGGCACTTGCGTCGCTAACACATCCACCAAATATTCCACACATTTTCTGCGTAAATAAATGATCTCTTAATTTATTACAAGTGACCTGCACAAAGTTTATCTGAAGGATGTGCAGAAAAAGTGGATATTTAATTTCAATCTGTTGCTCTTTGCACTCGGGGGTGTTGCAGGGAGTGTTGTAAAGTCGTTTGCCTTGACTTTTTGGCCGCCTTGGCTTCCCGTTATTACAATACAGGCCCAGACATCACACAGTTATGGGTAAATCTGCTCATGTGTCCTGATGTGGGATGCAGATCTGTCAAAACTGATACGGGTCACGGAGAGCATGATGGGAAAAACACAGAGTTCTCCATAGGTGGTTCCCTCCACTCTGGGCGTCCTCAAAGTTGAATTTACTTTTACGGCTAACGTTTGTGGCAGATTGCTTTGCAAGAGTTTTTGTCGAGATAATATAATCGAGCAACACAGACCAGACCATCGTGGTGTTGTCAGAATGAGAAAAAAAGATGAATTAATGGAAGTAACTTCATTCATGAGGTTACAAATATATCAATCTTGGAGCAAACCATGTGCTGTAACTGAAAGATTGGCAGTTCAAGATATGTCATCCATTTTGTTTGTGTGAAAGTGTAAGCAATGGTGAAAGAGTACTGTATTACTCGAGTACACATTTAATGTGTACTCGAGTAAAAGTACATGACTCATAAGGTGCTCAATTACAAGTACAAGGACAAAGGTCCTTTTAGTTGCATTTTAAAGCTGTCTATGCAAAAAACGTGATCAATCATAACTGTTTAACTCTTAAATTAAGTTGTTTAAACCACAGTCCACTTATTTTCTGAGCCAAGGACAATCAGTACGATGTAGTACTGTTACGTGTGTTTGTAAGTACAGAGAGGAGCAGGTGCAGCGAGACAGTTGTGGATAGGAACGATTGGGACTTGTCAGAATCAGAATCAGATAAAAGTTTATTTCCATTGTCAATGTAGCCAGTAATTATATGATTTCTTAAATATAGCACAATGACATTGCTAGAATTCTACTCAATTAAAGGTACACGTACATCTAAATCTATTCCAAAAAGAACAATCCCCCATACTTGTAACATTGTCCACATAAATGTACATTTTGCAAGTAAGGCGGTATGCAAGAACTACTTTTGGTTGCTCCAGCAAATGATGAAATATGACAGTTATCTTGTTGTCTTTTGACAAAATTTGATGAGCGAGACGGGAGGACATGCAACAAATGGTCAGATTCAAACTCACAAGACCAATGAGATCGGCTCATAATTTGACTTTTGGTCCTTGAGAGTTTCCACGTATCCACAAACTAAATTGTCTGATTTATACGGTCTATGGTTAGGGTTATGTCATGTTTCTGCTACTCTACCACTTCTAAACAATATTCTGACCATATATACGTGTAAATCCGTGCAAATCTGTGTAAATCGTGCTGCATGTGGTGACTTTCCTGTGTGTGTGAGGTACAACTGAGTTCCTCTGAATAGCTTTGATTGGTGCTGGCGTTCTCACCAGCCCAGCACACTTTTCTCTGACCGTGCATTTGGGAACAAACTGTGTAATTTGGGTGGGTCCATACGTCATAAAATCAGCACAAGTTTTAGGAAGACTGGCTTAAGTTCAACAAACATAACTTGTGGAGATTAAAAGACTATCAAACGTGTAGAAGAAAAAAAAACTCACCGTAACTTTCCTATGGCATATGACTCACCTTGGAATAAATATTGCTATACATAGGTTTTATAACTCGATGTGTTTGTTACTGCTGGGTTCGTAATGACTATAATTTTTGCTTTATGGTGGCCAGACGTCTAGCTAACCTGCGTAATTTCAATTTGCAGCCATAATATTAATAATTTGAGCGGCTGGACTGGTCTTGGTGCAGGTAACGGAGGCGTGAGACAGTGGAATAAGCTTCAGTCTGTGGCCGACACAACCACAGAAGTCCAACTGTGCTGAGTGGAAACTGCAGTGATGATATGCTCTGAGCACTATAGCGCGTATGAGAAAAGCATTTACCCTGCCAGAGTGTGACCGAGTGGGAGTTGTGATGTATGTGTTTGAGTGCAGTGGGAAGTGACAGAATACTTTTACAGATACACTTGATTACTAGTAAAGTTTGAGAAGTAGTTGCAGTTGATCCGGATACCAATTTATACTAAAACAACTTTTAAACAGTGATATATTGCTACAAAAATATATCAATATCAATCATATTTATATCAACGTTATTGCAACGACTTACAGTAACTCTAAAACAGGAAACCCCTAAAATGTGAATTCTTTGAAAAAACAAGTAAACAGTTTCTATAATTAGTCATAGAAGTTACTTATTTGACCCTCTGCAGCTCAAATCGCACCATAAAACAAAGAAATAACAAAGAAAATATACACACGATGAATATTGATTTAAACTATGGAAAATATTGTTCACACTATTGTTTATTGAACGATGAGTTGATATGATCCTAATCATATTTACTGGAAAAATGAATAAAAAGAGCAAAACTTGACCTTTCCTGAAAATATCTGTATCAGAAGAGTAAGACCACACATTACAATGCAAAGAGATAGCATCCTTTTGGTTTAAGAAAATGTGCACGTATGTAGAAATGAGTATCAAGTATTGACCCTTTTCCTTATTATCAAAACAGAACTATAATTACTTCAGTTAGTAGTGGTAGTAGTAGTAGTAGGCAAGGCAAGTTTATTTGTAGAGCACTTTTCATACACAAGACAATTCAAAGTGTTTCACACAACACGAAAAATGCATTAAAATCACAAAGAAATAGTAGTAGAAGTAGTAGTAGTTGTTGCCGCAGTAGAATACCATGCTTTTTTGATGTTTTTATCTAAAGAAACATCTAGATCAATTTATTATTGAGCATTTAAATCTGTTGTTGAGTTTGTGAAATATTTCTGTGCGTGTTGTACAGCAGCTCCAGGCTGCCTTGTTTATGAATGTATGGATATTTCGGTGCCTTCTAATTGCCTCCAACATGGTAGACATTACAAAGTCTTTTTTTCGTGTGTGTGCTTTTGAGACTGGAGTTCATTCTGGCCCATATGTACACATCATTATAGAGCGTATTGCACTTAAAAGCAGCGGTGGTGGGTTTGTTGGTTGGTGGCCAGTGTCTCTTAAGTAAAAAGGAACAGATTGATGTTTTTCTGCCTCAGACTGACAATAACAGGGCTGTATTTAAGGAAACCGCACGAGCTATTAGTCTGAAGTATAAGGCACTATATGGTCAGCCTCAGCACACTGTCTGAAAGAGATCCGGATATCACCGATCTACTGTGTGTTTACATCGGACACTTGTTTGTCAATGTGCCATCTCAGAGTTATTATTACCAGCTCATTGCGTGTCTTCCTTGTTGGGTTCGTTCTTGGTTAAAGACGATGTTCGGGCTTTGCTCCGCTGACTTTACGTGCTGGCCTATGTTGAAGTTAAATTGGTTTGTGTAAAAATAACAGTAGATGAGTTTCAAGTATGGGACAAGATTTAGTACGACACGCGAGATCAATTTGTCAAAAGACATCCTGGAGGAGTTAATTTGAAAATAAAAATGCAGGTTGTCAAATAAATGATATGCAGATACTAATCGATACTAAAACTAGTATTGGAAATAGATTACGATTTCAACAAGTAGCTATACTGACAAAACATCTGATAAATATGACCAAATTTGTATGAGATAGTACATTTTGTGCTGAAAACACACTCAATTGATATTGAAAGTTACTTTACGTAAATTGGTTAATGTAAAATACCGTATTTTCCGGACTATAAGTCGCACTAGCCAAAAAATGCATAATAGAGAAGAAAAAAACATATATAAGTTGCACTGGAGTATGAAATTTGAAAGGTTGCTAGTGTGAAAATAACAAAATAATACCTCATATAAGTCGCCCCGGAGTATAAGTATAAAACTATGAAAAAGACTTCTCTCTCTTTGTTGAGGATTTTTTTTATTCTCTACTTAAAAAAATATATATCAGAACTAGCGTAAACCCTAAACTTTAGCCTTAACTTTGAAATGTTAGTATTGTGACAACACTTTTGGAAAAAAAAGAGTGCATAAATTACAACAATAATTTGGAATCATTAAAACACATATGAAGCCTGCGTAAATTCAGCCTGGAAGACCTAACTCCACCCATTTACGTCAAGGCCACCCGCTCCCCAGCTCAACCAACGCACCCAGTCCGGGCATCGGCCACCATGGAAGGACCCCTCTCCCAAGCGCCGTCATCGCACTCAAGCGGCGTCTGCCTGTCCGTCTGTGAGAGTTAGATCCCTCACTTCACCATGGACTCTTCCAGGTTTCTGCGCTTATCCCAAAGAGGTTATGCAGTTTTTCCCGGCCAAGAAGGAGGCTGAAAGGACAGGGGACGTCTGCATCATGGCCCCGCACCTGCTCCTCATCCCCTCAACGCTCTCAAATCACTCCTCCCCGCTCCCAATCAGCGCCAGGCGGTCGCATTTAAGCCCTCAGGCAGATGGCTCGGCCGCTTCAAACCGTACTGCGACCCACCACCTCCCCAGCTCCTCCTCTACATTCCCCTCATCCTCTACCTTCTCTTCACATCTACCACCACCAGTCTCCAGGCTCCGGGGGAGACATCTAATACAAATAGATCATGGAGTGCCCATGATTGCAACGTCTTCCGCCGGGGTCTGAGCGCCCAATAAGCCAATGTAATAAAGCTTGCTAAACAGTCCTTTCTCGTGGTCTCTGCGTCTCTCCAGGGTGAATTATAGTTCAGAAAAAAACTCACTCAGTAACATAAACAAATCACGTTTCTTGTGTATTTTTTTACCCAAAACAAATGAGTTTGTTTTAAATGCAGACCCTATTGTATGAGATCAATTTGATTGTTCTCAGTTGCATGTTCTCTGTTCAATTACAACAACTTAACCCCAAAGGTCAAACCACCATGTTATTTCTGTACGATTCTGACCCAGTGCTTTCTGTTTCGTTTCCTCAGTCGAGTTCGATCGGGAGCTCTCTCCTCAGCGGCGGCATCATAAAGAGTTTAAGTTCAACCTGTCCCAGATCCCGGAGGGCGAGGCGGTCACTGCAGCGGAGTTCAGGTTGTACAAAGAGTGTGTGAGCCGCGCCTTTCCAAACGACACCTTCCTCCTCAAGGTCTATCAGGTGGTCAAGGAGCACCCCGACAGGTAACGTGCATCCTGTACATTCAAATCAGCCACTCACTACTCTTTATTACTGCATATCATTATTATTATTATCACATATCGTTTGTGTCACTCTCTAGTCCAGGTTTGGTTCTAGTTTATCCCTGGTTTGGACACGGTTTAGTCTAATCCAAACTGTGTCCTACTTTTAGTTTAAATTTAGTTCAAGAGCCATATTTTTTAGTGTCAATACTAAAATGTTAAACTTGATTTAGATACTAAGGAAAAGGATAGATATTTTACTCATTTTGATACCAGAGTAACAAAAAGAACACCATTATTCAAGCGCGGATATTTGTCAACAGAAAATTATAGTAGTTTAATTGAGTTCATGTGGTTCTCAGGAACTCTGGAAATGAGAAATTGAGGTTCCAGCTTGTTTGCATTCATGCGCTTTTTATCTCGGAAAGTCAGGATTTTGATGTGACCACCAGTAATAAAACCACAGAGTCGAGCAGCAGCTTTTGACACGAGTTCTCAAGTTTTTCTCCTGACTTGTGCGAGTGTTCATGGGCATTTTTCAATTCGGAAAAACATGTTCCCGAGTTCCCAAGAAGCACATGAACACAGCATTATTCATGGGTCTCAGACATAAGGATTCTCTCCTGATTTGAAGGATTTGACATGGCAACGATCCCACATTGTTGTAGCAATGACACAATTCTAATCAAAATATTGTATTGTTCACAAATTCCTAGAAATCAGGGAGAAATAATTTGCCTGAAAGCCATGAATACTAGGCCCAAGTAGAGAGGACAAAATGTATATTGAAACTGACACTGAAGTTACATACTCATTTGAGTATTACACATTTCCTGGCAGCATAGTAACTTTAAGACAGTATTTTTATTTGCTAATGAAATGAAAAAAAAGGTAAATTCCTCAGTATTGAAAACACTCTGATATCGGTCAATACTATTTGAAAAACGATTCAGAAAAGTTACAAAGTTCTATTCATGTAACTTTTTTCAAATCAGATCAATACCTGTTCAGTTCAGTGTTAATTGAGGACCCAGTCTTCTATTGGTTTTTGATATCCTAATTACTATTTAACCCTGGTCTCGTTTTGCAGCCTTGTACAGTAGTTACCGATCAGTAGTTATTTTTGTATATTTATATTTATTTATATTCAAACTTGATTAATTAAGGCAAAAATAATGCAAGCTCAAGACTAAATATCGATCCCCCAATTCTTGCTCTCAAAGATAAGCTATAGTTCACCTTATGGATTCCAGCTATTTAAGTATTTGATCATTTCTCGAAGTTACAGTTGTGGTGAAGGCTTTGCCAATCTATTTGACAATGTTTTCTTTTTTAACTATTTCATGTCTTTTAGGTTTATCGGTCTCATCGTTTCACTGTTTTTGAGACATACTCCTGGTTTTGGGTTCAAGTTCCCGTACTATACTGAAATATCCCTCCTTAAGACTGAATGAGCGCGGCTAATACCTGCTAAACATTTACATTACGTCTGCAGGGCCAGGTCAACATCCAGAGATTTGTGAATGATATTTGTGTTTTTAGGCTCGGTCAGGGAGCAGCAGCTACATCAAAGGCCACGCACACACTTTTAGAATCTTTAAGAAACACAAAAAGTATATGGAGAAGGTGCTGGGAGTGCTCTTTGGATCATTTTTAGTTGTAGAAATGTCTAAGTGAATTATTATTCTTTCTTTACACATTTTTTGTACATTTTAATATATTTGAATGGCTCATACTTGTTAAATACTGTTCATTTCTTTGACTCATTCCATGTTTGACAAGTCCAGGATACATTTTATTCTCATTAAATAGATTTTAATTCAGAAAACTGAGGAAGGATCATAATTAAAACATACTTTTTTTAAAAATTCTAATATTTTTTTAATCATGATTGATTTTTGGGTTTAGCACTCCTTAAATCTTGAGGACGCACAACATTAATGTCATTTGTTTTCATCAAATAAGAGTCTGAACAGTTGAAATAACAACGTATGTGTTTTATGTGTTTATTTGGCTATAAGTTAATGTAAAGTCACACTCCCTTCTACAACACTCACATATTTCTGCCTGTCCAACATTTCACTTGGTTATCTCTGCTTTGCCACATTCCTGTTTCTTTACAATGGTCCGTTTGTGCTTTCTGGAGTTAAAGCATTTATTTTTGCAGATATTTAAAGGCTACAGTACCATTTCAATTAGTGTGGAGATTTAAACTTAAGACTAGACTGGATTAAACCTTGATTGGTCCTGATTACATCTTGGTTTGATCCTTGTTGGTCAGGTTTAAACACTTTAATTCAGTTTTAATTTAGTCTAGCCATGTTTTAACCCTAGTTTAGTCGTGGTTTATTATATCTGGTGTTCATCTGCTTTTTGCATATAGTTAAAGTACAGATTTAACCCTGTTTAGTCCTGGTCCTGATCTTGGTTCTGTCCAAAAAGGCACATTTCTGTCCTTATATGATCTTGTTTTCTTTGCACATTCACACACAGTCACCCATCAGTAGGGAGCCTGTTAACTTTCACATCTCTTCCAGCTCTAATAAAGGCGTAGTCTAAGCTGTAATGACAGGGAGCTTAATTAGCCTGACACTCTTTGTACTGTGCGTTTGATTGGGGCGGTTTTGGGCACAGCAGGTGAGGAATGTGAAGATTACAATCCCAAAAATGTGGTTCTAACACTGCGTGGGAAAAAGGTCAATTTGCTTCCAAAACCGTTTTTTTTTTTCAAATGTAATGTAACTTCCTGCACCTTTTAAAGCGAGGATCACCGTTTTACAATCTTTTTCCTTTTAGTATCATTTACATGTGAGGCAGTTTGGCAAAGCTTTGAATTGTTTTGCTCTTGCTCATGCTGCTGCTGCTGTTGTTCACAAGCCCAATTGTCTGAAAATGAGTTGCTAAAGTGCTGTAAAGCGACCTTGTAATGTAAACCTGAGCATCTTTTATCTCCAGATGTTCCACTCACACAGTCCTCAAAATATGCCTTCTTAGCGCAGGATGAAAGCGCACAAATAAGCCGGCCAGCTGTGAGCTAGTTTTCCACATCGCCACAGCGTTTTACTACAGCCACTGACAAGACTTATAAAGGAGATTTACTGTTGCAGAAAAACACGGGTGTGACTCCTGACCTTATTATTCCAGTTCATTTAAGCAGCCAGTCAATAAGAGCTTTCACAGGACGTCCCGCAGCCTTGGCCCCTCAGGCAGCTCCTGGTGGGACCCCCGCTGCTCCTCGACAGGGGAACAGTGGCTGCGATGACAGGAACAAGGACTAAAGTATAAAAATCATGATATCACTCCTGGACACGAGCCACGGACCTATCCTATTGAGGCTGTCCAGTTTCCTTGACTTCTTCCACTCTGTCTGGTCTGACGGCTTCTGCAACATCCAAATATGAAACTAGTACTTGTAGGGATGTTATTCGATTAATCAATAACAGGGATTTTTTTCAGGTCAGATCTACAAAATGATAATCGTGTAGAGTACTGTTTTAGCTCATGTTTATGTCATGTTAACTTTACGTTTTGGCTGGTTAATATTGGAAACTCTTGCGATATGGCTGTTAAGTGCTACAATATCAATGTTTTACAATCATTTAACTTATATCAATACAAGTATGTTCATGCCGTAATCTATTAGTTAAACTCTGTCAAAATGCAACGTAACAGAGACAAAACCAAGACTAAATTGTGGCAAATTTAGACTGAAAATGGAAAATCATAAATAAAATCAGCCCTTTTTAATGTTCTCATTTGAATGACAATACCGGTACATTTCTGCCAGATGTAGGACCTTGGTGTTATTGTGATATACTTAGTTTGTTGCGATATCAATTATTGCGTCAGCCACTGCGATTCTTTTGTAATATAATATATATATATATATATATAATATAATGTGCTGCCCAACTTCACATTATCATTCAGAAAGTTTGATTATATATAATGTCAGATACTTAATAATTAAGTATTTATATTTTATTTAAATATATATGTAAATTGTATATTTTTCTATCATTTATACATTTTTATTATATACTATTTATCAACTCCACTTGGTGAGATACAAGGTGGAGTCCACAAGAACAGTAGGCTTTGGAGGACAATTTCGTCATATATTATAATAGTAAATGCTGCATTTTTTGTTCCTATGTCCTTTTTATTAGAAACATAAATATTATACTGCATACTTGCATACTTTGCTTCCATAAAACCTCTAATTGGTACAGATTGTTCACACATAATTTAAAAAAACTAAATATCTTGTGGCTTTTTCCTCCCTATATGTATTTATTTTTTGTTTCCCACACATCATCAGCACTAATAATAATAGATACAATAGAGATACTGTAGCATGTGAACTTTTTGGCCCTTTGTGTTTGTGTGAGGTTTAACCACCAGCAAAGGAAGTCATCACAAACACTCATTAATAGCCAATAAAGCGGGGGCTTCCCACACATGACCGCAGGGGCATTCTCCGAACACCTGGATGATTGTGAGGCTTTGAAGTGGCTCTGACAGGACGTCCCACCACCTAACGCTGTGTAATTACTGCTGTAATGAGACACAAAGTGCTCTTATCACTCAACCATGTTCTGTTTTGAAGAGACACTGGAAGAACTTTTACAGTATACAAGGCCTGTCACAATAATCACTGTATCGACTTATCGTTCTCTAAATGACAGAAAGAACAATAAATCGGGGGCTAAGTATTTATTGATGACGTTTTCCTTGCACTTTGGGAACATTTTTATTTGTTTTTTATACATAGAGAGTGAAAGCAATAATGTTTATGACTTATTATCTATCTACAAAATAACTAGTGTTTCTTAATGCTATTTATTTATGGCAGCCAATGTTTTAAACGATAGTGCAGCGTTTTTTTTAGGGATTATCCTGCTGTCAGTGCAAGTAGTTTCAATAATATCATGGGTGGGAGGTATCAACGTTTTGAGCAATACTTCAACCTCGACCAAGACATTTTCACGCACATTTTACCACATTTATGATGATTTCCATAATATCGTTTGACTATCATTACCAAGAGAATCCAAGAATAAGGTCAAGAGAGATATATATTTTTATCAAGATTGGCCGCTCTTCTAATGTTAAAACAAAACGGCATTTGACACACTTTTGCGTTCACACCGGCGCAAACGCCACTTCTAAACAGGGACTAAACTGGCACTAAAAATGGAACTAAACCTGGCTGAACATGGATTTAACCAGGACTAAAGCAGGGCAAAGCCAAGCCACATCAGGACTAGACCGGGACCTTATATCAGGACATATGTTTGTTACGGGTCCCGGGTGCGGCGACCACGTTAACAAAAAGAATAATTGATCTGTAATACAGACGAAAGATAAGAGGAACGAAACACACGTGCACTTGTGTCTTTTCCCAGATTATTTCTTATTTCAATAAACAAATATAATTTACATTCAGTGCATTTCAATGTTCTTTAAACAAAAATCAAAATAAAGTCAATGCTCCTCAATGTGCATTTTTCACTTCAAAACTGTTACATTAAATTATATACATTTTGCCTTAGTACAAAAATCAGGAATAAACTAAAAGTGCTTCAAGCTTACTAATGTGGACAATGCAGCTTTAAATGTACATTAAGGTGCTTACAATATAATCAATCACACTTAACATTTCTTATTACATTTTCTATTCTACATAAACAACACATATTGGGTCCTTTAAACTCTACTAAAGTCATGTCAGGAGGATGACCAAATTAACTGGTCTAATATACAGCGTTCATAAATCAAAAGTCCAGGCTAGTGTGTAAACAACACTATCAACGGAGCTGACGACGAACTCTCGCGGGTACCGCCCGAAAGCCGCGAGATCTCGGCGCAACGTGATTTGGTCTTAAACTGAGCCAAAGTCACATAAATACTCACAGTATTACGTTCTAACTGCTACAGCAGTGATACAAAGCATAAAGCTACAATATATGGCGATTTCGACCACTTACTGACCTGTAATACAGACGAAAGATAAGAGGAACGAAACACACGTGCACTTGTGTCTTTTCCCAGATTATTTCTGGAGGCAACAGGAAGTTGGTCCGTCATAGTTAACCGGAGGGAGCGCGACCACAGTGCCAAAGGTTCCGCTTGTCTCATTCTCCTCTTTCTCACCAATGCAAACACAGGACTACATATCCCAAATGTAAAATATCAATATTCCTAATTATTCAAATGTATTTGCACAAAACAAAGTGTCAATAAACAATTGTCTCAAAAACAATATACAATGTGTTCACACATATTTGGGTGTACCACACGCTCCCCAACAACAAAAGAGTGGCTCCTGACACTTGACTTAAACCAAAACCCATAAAGTAATAAAGTCTCTTTTCAACCAGTCTCTGGAATGTCTTTCTTTCAGAGTTCCAAATCTTCTCAAGTAGTCTCTCCCTTGAGATATATGTTCAATTTAATAGCAAGGAATAGCATACGAAACAGGTAAATAAGGGTTAGGGGTAAGGGGGGAGGGAGGAAGAGGTTGGGGGTAAAGGGGAGGGTAATACAGAAAAGGATACGGTGAAGGCTGGACGTTGATCGTGTTCACCGTGGGGCGAGTCTGGTAGGCTGGCAGGCCCAAGGAGGGATAGGTGAAGAACGTTTGGGGTCGCCTCTGTCTGGTGGATTGTCTCAGACGGGGTGGTGACTCTGGCTGGATGACAGGCTCTGGCTCAGGGCTGTGTGCTGGCTCGGGATTGGGATGTGCTGCCGGGCCAGGAATGGGCACAGACACGTCCACTTCATTGTGAAGCTGTGGTAGGTCGGAGTCTTGTCCACCTTCTGTAACAGTATCTCTTCCTGGTTCAGGTTGCCTGTAAAATCTCTCTGCTGATCGGGTTTGATGTGGGCGAGGTCCGCTTTGGGACTCACTGCAAACTTGATTCACTGGACGTTGGTCCTGATGAAGACATCTGGGCACACGAAACCAATAGAGAGGCTCATCTTCTTCTGAGTCGCTTGCCTCTGGGCTGTGAGACTGTTCTGGTGTCTTAGGTCTTTCTGTCGACTTTTTGTTTCTCTTGTTTGCTTTACCTTTGGAGCTTGATTGTTGGCTGTTAGCATTTGCTATGTGATATGCTTCTGTCATTTTCTGTCTCCATTTCTCAGTATATCCTTGTGGTGTTTCAGCATCGTTTCCTGTCATGAGACCAAAGAGAAGGTCCACTGGGAGGCGAGGATGTCTGCCATACAACAGGTAGTACGGGGAAAAACCAGTGGCCTCATGCTTGGTGCAGTTGTAAGCATGGATGACATGGGGAAGGTGTTCTTTCCAGTTTTGTTTCTCTTTTTCTCCCAATGTACGTAGCATTTGCAACAGGGTGTGATTCAGTCTTTCGGCCGGATTGCCTTGAGGGTGATAGGGAGAAGTTCTTGAGTGACCTACACCTGCAAGTTCTCTGAGTGACCTGAACAGTTCGTTCTCAAATTCGCGACCCTGGTCGTGATGAAGCTTGGAAGGGTACCCAAACTTTGGAATAAAGTCATTGAAAAGACGGTCCGCTGCTGTCTTTGCTGCCTTATTTTTGGTGGGATATGCTTGTGCGAACCTGGTGAAATGGTCCACTACTACAAGAATGTATTCGAATCCACCTTTGCAAGTCTCGAGGTGCAGGAAGTCGATGCAAACAAGATCAAGTGGAGAGCTGGATGTTATACTGCCCATTGGTGCTCTCTCATGTGTAGTTGGCTTCTTTTGCTTTATGCATAGACACTTCCTTGTGACATACTCTTCGATCTCTCTCTTCATGAAAGGCCAATAGAATCGCTCACGGGCCAGGTTCAGGACTTTCTCAACACCAACATGGCCCATGTTGTTGTGGAGGTGTGTGAGAGCGATCTGTCTATAAACAGCAGGCAGAACCAGTTGCTTACGTTCAGTGGTCCTCCTGTAGAGAAGGTCATTCTCGACGTGTAGCCGACTCCACTCTCTTAACAGTCTTTTGGTATTTGTGTCAACTTTGTCGTCTTCTGTTGGTGACATGTTTTTCTCTTTCATCTCAATAACTTTCCCAATGGCTGAATCTGCTCTTTGTTCTTTTACAAGTCCGTCATGACTGATTGACTGCAGAGGTTCTTTGAGGATCTGGCTTGGTGTGGCGAGGTTGAGAGCTGCAATCCATGCTACATCATCTTGCTTGGCTCTTCTGCTCCCTTCCCATACTGCGCCTACAGCTTCCTCTGACAGTTTCTCTGAGCACTCTTCCATGAAGTTGTTAATGTCCAGTGGGCGCCGGGACAACACATCTGCGTCGATGTTGATTTTTCCTGGACGGTATTTTACGTCGAAGTGGAAATCTGCCAGTTGTCCCACCCAACGATGTCCGACTGCATTGAGCTTAGCTGTGCTGAGGACATACGTCAACGGATTGTTGTCCGTAAAAATGGTGAAATGTGGGGCGTAATAGAGGTAGTCCTTAAACTTGTCGCAAACTGCCCACTTGAGAGCTAGGAACTCCAGTTTTCGGCTGTGCAAGTGGTAGTTTTGTTCGGCAGGTGTTAACGTGCGTGATCCGTACCCGATAACTCTCAACTTGTTGTCCTGGTTTTGGTATAAGACAGCTCCAAGGCCCTTTTGAGATGCATCTGTGTGTAGTATGAAGGGGCAGTTGAAGTCAGGGTACGCTAACACTGGTGGTTGAGTGAGCATGTCAATCAAGCGCTCGAGAATCTCTTGATGTTCCTTGTTCCACTGCACCGGAGATCGAGAAGATTGTTGGGCATATTTTGCTCTGCCTCTGGTTGGTTTAGATGGTGGTGTGTCAGCCTTGACTTGGAGCAAGTCATACAGCGGTTTGGCTATGCGCGAGAAGTCCTGCACATACGTCCGATAGTAGCTTAGGAATCCCAAAAGTTGTCTGACTTCTCCGACGGTCTGCGGTCTCTTGTACTTGAGCGCTTGCACAGCCTCAATGTCTTTGGGGTCCACCTTCACTCCATCTGCAGACACCAAACGGCCGACATATCGAACCTCTTGGCGGAACAACTCGCACTTATCGGGCTTCAGCTTTACTCCATGACGTTGTAAGGCTTGGAGGACTTTTTGCAGCACTTGGACATGTTCATCAAATGACTTGGAGAAGCAAAGCACGTCGTCAAGGTAAGGAATGCAACACTCGTCGCGGAGCGTGTCAAGCATCTCTTCCATGCTCCTTTGAAAAGCTGCTGGCGCATTTGACAGCCCGAAGGGCATCCTCACCCATTCATAGAGGCCCCACGGAGTGGTAAATGCTGTCAGGTACCTTGAGCCTTCTGCGATGAAACCTTGGTGGTAGGCTTTACCCTGGTCCAAGATCGAAAACCAGCTGTAACCGCCGAGGGAGTCTGTTAGATCCTGGATCCGGGGAAGAGGGTGTCTGTCTGGTACAGTTTTGTTGTTTAGAAGGCGATAGTCAATGCACAAGCGTAAAGATCCATCTTTCTTCCTCACACAAATGACAGGGGCTGCATAGGGCGACTTTGATTTTACAATCCAACCCTTGACAATCAATTCTTGTATATACTCCTTTACTTCCCTGTAAAGAGGCTTTGGGATGGAGGCATAGGCCCTCTGGACTGGTGTATCATCTTTAAGTCGGATCTCCATTTGCAGAGAAGGAATACAGCCTATGTCTGAACTGTCACGGGAGAACACTGCACATTCTTCCTTCAACACCTTTTCAACTGACTTTTGCTGGTCTGGACTTAGATGACTAAGGTCTACTTGGGGCAACCAGGACTCAGCTGCTGAATCACGAAGGGTGTTTACTTTATCAAACTCGAGTGATGCGACTGTGGTCTGTACGGACTGAGTTTGCTCTGGCAAGTCTGTCTCAATAATCTTAGCGATCTGCTGGATAGTACCAAGGGCTGTTCTCTTTGGCAGGATTATCTCGTGTTTGGAGTGGTTTGAAATGGGGATCTTGACAAAAGGTCTTTGAGAGTTGTTAATCTCTAGGACTCCTTCTCCCACACTCAGATGTCTTAAAGCAATGTTCTCTTCAGGTTCATACAGCACAAGGGGATCAGAAATGTCAAAGTTTTGTGGCACCCTGCACCATATTTGAACTGCTTTACCAGCTGGAACACTCACATTGTTTTTGCCGATTCTCACTGTGGCTGGATCACAGTCTGGTCTTTGTGGCTCCTGAATGAAGTTAACCATAGCCACTACCTGTTCTTCATCCATTTAAAATGCTCTGCGTAGGAGACTGTACATTAAAGCACTGGCTTCTTCATCTGACTCTTGTAGTTGGAGGATGGTTCCAAGAACATTAGCTCCCACTAGAGGTTGAGGGAGTGACAGCTTACTGACTAGGAATGGGGCTTGTACAGTGAGGTTGGGGTCTTCGTGACCAGCTAGAGTCACTGTGAGCTCGACCCACCCGTCGTAAGGTACTGCTTGGCCATTAACTGCGTACACCTCTAGCTCGTCATTTAGCAGCTCTTGGAGTGACCTCACTTGATGATTTGGGATGTATCTTTTGACCCACTGTCTGTCAACCATACTCACTTGTGAGCCTGAGTCAAATAATACGGTCACAGGATAACCACCCATCAGACATTTGAGTAAACTCTTCTTACCGACTAGGGGTACCCTGCGGCCTGTCAATGTAGAACTTCGGCAATAGGAGATGCTTTGTTTTCTTTTGTCTCTCTTTAACTGTTCTCCAAACACTTTGAATTCTCTGCGAGGCAAGTAGGAGAGGTCTTTGAGGGTGACGGGTCTCTCTGGACTGACTTGTGATCTTAGATGCAGTTGTGAGTTACTGGACTGGCTGGGTGTTACTGGGTGGGTAACAGTTTCACATAGTCTCAATCTCTCACCCAGTGCCTCGTGAGCTTTCCTCAACCCCTCTATTGACTGTGTTTGAGTGTTTGCATTTACATCTGGTTGGATCACTGGTTGACGATCAGGTGTTGCTGGTTCTGGCACCATGTTAGACGGATGTGGGCTGGGCATATTGTTTAGTGCTTCACTTCTATCAGCAGGCTGAGCAACAAGGCCACTTGTCTGGATAATTTGGTTTATAAGATCATCCAGCATTAACAGCTGACTCATGCCCTCATCTTCTAGTTGCAGCAGTGCAGTTGATTGTAGATAGGAGGTGATATAGTCCATGTAGCTGTACTTATCATCCTGATCAAACTGTACTGTGTCCTCATTTTCTTGTTCTATGCTCTTGGCCAACTCGAAGAGCTCTGGGCTGGAGAGTGTGAACAAGCGCCCCCTGATACTCCAGATCAATTCCTTCCTTGGTGATGACATTGTGTCGTTGTGTATTTTTGTTGGTGTAGTAGCTCTGTAGTGACTTGTTTATGCTGCTCTTCCCTCACAGCAGTGCGGTTCCACGTTGAAGCAAAGATCCCTTTTACCTCGATCTTCCTTCTGGACACCCACCGGCTGGCTTGGCTGGAGTAGCGGTCTGGTCACTGTTGTGTCGTGGTTCTTGTATCTCTGGATCTGCCCTCGACATTTGAAGAGGAGAGATCCCGGACCGAGCCCCCACAGTTTGTTACGGGTCCCGGGTGCGGCGACCACGTTAACAAAAAGAATAATTGATCTGTAATACAGACGAAAGATAAGAGGAACGAAACACACGTGCACTTGTGTCTTTTCCCAGATTATTTCTTATTTCAATAAACAAATATAATTTACATTCAGTGCATTTCAATGTTCTTTAAACAAAAATCAAAATAAAGTCAATGCTCCTCAATGTGCATTTTTCACTTCAAAACTGTTACATTAAATTATATACATTTTGCCTTAGTACAAAAATCAGGAATAAACTAAAAGTGCTTCAAGCTTACTAATGTGGACAATGCAGCTTTAAATGTACATTAAGGTGCTTACAATATAATCAATCACACTTAACATTTCTTACTTAATTACATTTTCTATTCTACATAAACAACACATATTGGGTCCTTTAAACTCTACTAAAGTCATGTCAGGAGGATGACCAAATTAACTGGTCTAATATACAGCGTTCATAAATCAAAAGTCCAGGCTAGTGTGTAAACAACACTATCAACGGAGCTGACGACGAACTCTCGCGGGTACCGCCCGAAAGCCGCGAGATCTCGGCGCAACGTGATTTGGTCTTAAACTGAGCCAAAGTCACATAAATACTCACAGTATTACGTTCTAACTGCTACAGCAGTGATACAAAGCATAAAGCTACAATATATGGCGATTTCGACCACTTACTGACCTGTAATACAGACGAAAGATAAGAGGAACGAAACAGACGTGCACTTGTGTCTTTTCCCAGATTATTTCTGGAGGCAACAGGAAGTTGGTCCGTCATAGTTAACCGGAGGGAGCGCGACCACAGTGCCAAAGGTTCCGCTTGTCTCATTCTCCTCTTTCTCACCAATGCAAGTACAGGACTACATATCCCAAATGTAAAATATCAATATTCCTAATTATTCAAATGTATTTGCACAAAACAAAGTGTCAATAAACAATTGTCTCAAAAACAATATACAACGTGTTCACACATATTTGGGTGTACCACATGTTCACCTTAAAGATCCTGTACTGATGTTAACATACTTCACTGCATACTTGGCAGAGATTTAATCCCTTCCTCTTCTTGTCCCTGGGAGAGGTGAGTGTGGTCAAACCTACAGGGGAGCCCAGACAGCAAAGCCCAGCATTTCTGCAAACAGCACCCATTCATCTAACTGTCATTCTGTTATGATACTGTTACTGTGATACAGAGGGAGCTGCTGGGCTTGCCTTGACGTTGTGAAAGATAGACTCCCCTCTGCGGCCCCGGGACACTGAGGACACAACTACTGCTCTGTGCTTTTTGGCCCTGTCAGTATCAGCTGTGTTAAACTAAACATCGAGCAGGACAAAGGAAGCTGTCAACATTTGCTAATCAGAGTCAGAATTGTTGGTGAACAAAAACACAAATGCACAAACTAGGAACTTCGGCGATAAGTTGGAACGTGAAACAGCAATAATATAGCAACAAGAAAAAAGAATGAGTGTATTGAATGAATCGATTTTAGATGACACACTTTCAATTATTGCAGGTCAATATCACATATTATTATTACCCTTTGTTACCATGTATCTTAGGCTGCTTTTACACTTTTTTTACACACCATATAACAAATGGGAAAAAACTTGGACTGAAGTCAGATTTAAACTTGGACTAGACCAGGACCAAGGCAAGTTTATTTGTAGAGTCGCAAAAAATTCGTTAAAATCACAGACATGACAGAAATCACAAAACACTAAACGCTAAACTTTGTGCCAGTTTCCCGTGATTATGCCCAGTGAATACAGAGACATTAATCAAAAACCAGATCAAAACACATGCAATCTTAGCGTTAAAACTTAATTGGAACCATTGACTTTTGACTCATCTCTTGCTCAATCCCCTTGAAACTGTAGGAATTTGAGACTGTTCTGCTGTCATGTGAGCTCACCCTATTGACAATGGGTTGGTTTTTTTGTCTCTGTAGGGAGGCAGACCTATTCCTGCTCGAGTCGCGCAGACTATGGGCCGCTGAGGAGGGCTGGCTGGAGTTTGACATCACAGCTACCAGTAACCTCTGGATCATGAGCCCGGTGCACAACCTGGGCCTGCAGATCAGCATAGAGACCAGCAGCGGTAAGACACTTGTGTTTATCTTGTGCGCCCTGGCCTAAAACCTATTCAGACTCATCTTTTACACATCATTATTTCATTTTGATGCTTACATTTGGTTTTATTGAGGAGTGATTTGGTCAATTTAAGTTTTTCCCACTTGCACATTCACAACATCAAAATTGGGACTAAACAAGAACTAAACCCGAAGCTGAACCCAGACTAGATCAGGACTAAACCTGGACTAGATCAGGACTAAACCTGGACTAGAACTGTACAGGATCAAACCAAATCCATATCAGGACTACATTAAAATGGGCTCAAATTGGGACCAAATTGTTCTAGTTCACCAGCAATAATCTAGTTCACACTTGCGCACAAACCACATGGATATTGGGACTAAACCTGGAACTAAACCAGATCTAGAACAGGATCAAATGAGGTCTTCATCAGGACTAAACTGGGCTTTAACCAGGACCAACTCAAGCCATTGATTTACTGATTTTGGTTGAATTTGCACAATTACACGGCCTTTTTCATAAACTCAAACCTAATTAATTGTGAATTGCAGGTCAAAGCATCAGCTCCAAGGAGGCGGGGCTTGTGGGTCGCGATGGCGCTCTGGAGAAGCAGCCGTTCTTGGTGGCCTTTTTCAAAGTCAGCGAAGTGCACTTTCGAACGGCTCGATCGACCGGCGGCAAGCGACAACGGCAACAGAACCGCAACCGCTCGCCACAACCCCAGGACGGGCACAGAGGACCCCCCCCTGCAGGTTAGGCACACACAATTACACTATTTAAAACTGCAGAGGGAATTGGCTGAATGTGTTGTTTTATTCTTTGAGATACTGCTGATGACTTGAGGAAAATCTTCCTCTAATCAGAACGCTTAAGATGAAAAATCCTCTCCAGATTGCGTGTGTATTATTCTTTTAATCTTTCAGTTTGGTGACGATACAAGCAGGAAATGTCTAGTAATGAATAAATTATTAAAGTGCATTACCTACTTGACATGTCCAAGGACAAACTGTACCGTCCAAGAAATTTGTGCAGGATTTATTTGGGGAATATGGTTATTCTCATTATCAAAGAATAGGATCAAAGTAAGGATCAAGAGCTTAATACAAAGTGCCAAAATCTCAAACATATTGTCCTCAAAAAGAAATATTAGTTGTCCCAGCTACAGTTGTGTCTGATTAAAACAAACTTCAAAATAGTCATATATTTTCTGTTGTTTGTTTGTTTTTTTGTAAATTAAAGGTGGAATGGACGATTTTTTGGCCTAAATCTGAGTCTCATTTCCTCGTGGCGTGAACTAACGATTAGTCCTGCCACGTATCAATCATAGAACGCACCTACTGCTCACCTGCAGCCACGTTCTGGCTCGTCCCCAGGAGAGCAACATGTTTCCCTGTGTCAAAGCACATGGATCTATCGTAATATAGTTCCCTCAGTGTACAGGACAAAATTAAGACAGAGGAAGACAGTTTGAGCTGGCTCAGAAGAGACGGAAATCTACGGGAGACGAGAAATGCGATCCGTCGCGCTAATAAACAAACGCACGTTAGCATCGAGGCTTTTTTGTGCGTCCGCACGGGGGGAGTGCGCATGCACACTTGAGTTCTCAAATCGGCGAAAAATCGTCCATTACGCCTTTAAGTGGTTTAATATTGTAATGTTTTTTAACCTAATTTTTAACCCAATTATTTACATTTTTTAGGGGATTTGACTCTGAGATTAGCTCAAACCATAGTAAAAATGATCAGCATCATTTCCTATTTCATCTTTCAGAGCAACACACTTAAAGGTTCATTGTGTAACTTTTCTGGTGGATTTAATTACCGGTAATTACAGGTGTTTTTATTGCTCAGAAATGCCTCATAAAACATCTCCAACTTTGGTCCTTGGATAGATAAGTGTAAATATGCCATACTGTTTAGAACATTCCAGGCAAAGTAATAACATCTCCAACAAGTTACATACAGTGCCTTTAAAATAGAAATATATTCCCTATCTGTTTGCCTAAAGATTTCTTGTTTACCTAAAAGTTTGTGTAACTTATCTATTGCTCTGCTTCTTCATATGAAAGTACCTTCCCTGAAAACCAAAACCATATTCTCTTCTGAGGATTTGACCCATGTACAGTTCTGTAAATGGGCCCTGACAGGTGACCTCCTCTTCTGAACCGCTCATCAGTCCTCGCTGCTCCTCGTCCTGCCGCACACATGATGTAATGAGGTCTAAGCTGAACGTTATGAGCCCCGTCCAAATTAAATCAAGCTCTAATCCCTTCACCTTTCACCTGTTGTGGGTTTTCTGGCAGGATGCAGCGATGTAAGCAGAACTGCTCCTGTGAGGGCCCCTTTGTGTTTGAGCGTTACAGTACAAATGCTAAAATAAACCAGGCTGTGATACGCATGAGCAGAGGCTAATTTGACAGATGCAACAGACTATGGCCCAGTAGAAATGTCATGTTAGTATGGGTCGGCATGGGTTATGAATAGAAATTAATGCAGTTTTTGTCATTCTTCCATCCTCTGGCCCATCAAAGTATGCAAATTGATTTAAAGCTGCGATACCTGATTTTCAAACAGGGAGAGGAGGAAGTAGATATTTGAATCTAAATTGTTCCTGGCTCCCCACAAACCCTTTGGCTCATCACGACTACTAACATGAATTAATTTTTTGGTCACAAGCACAGTGTTTGAACAGCTTTTTGACTGAAAAGTGAAACAGGGCGGACCACCCTTGAACAGCCAATCAGCTCTTACCCCTAAGCGTCACATATAGCTACTCAAAGGGCTCTTCTTTTTAAATGTTTGCAATGGAGACAGCTTGTAGTGATTTTTTAAATTTATTTTTGGGTGGTAAAACATTGGCTTCTAAATTAAGCAAGTCCATCTGTATCTTGTTTCATATGTTGTTGTTTTTTTAATATATTCTAATAGACATTATACTGTATGCATTATGCATTATTTATATGTTTAATGCCAGATCCTTTCCCTGATGTCATGTTCTATATTTAGCTTTGCTTTTTATGAATAGCTTGTTATACCAAGGTTACATTGTTATATTTTTCATTGCTTAAATAAGGTATAAACTGGGCATTTGAAACAATATAAATTTAAACATAATTCATGATACAAATAGTCACTAGTTTGAGAAAATGTGTAAGTAAGTAAACAAAAGTACTCAAGTTGTAAGTAAAAATGTTGTGCATGTCAAAAAGTCCAAAGAAATGAATGTGTTAGGCAAAAATTGGTGACTCTAAATTGGCCCGAGTGAATGAATGTGAGAGTGAATGTAATGTCTATAATGTCTATGTCTGGCCCTGCGACGAGTTGGCCACTGTCCAGGATGTACCCCGCCTAAGGCCCGAAGTCACTGGGATAGGCTCCAGTCACCCACGACCCCGAAAGGGAACAAGCGGTAGAAAATGGATGGATGGATGGCTGGATGGATGGCAAAAAGTACTTCTACAATGATGATGTCACGTTTTTCTGGATCATGTCTAAATTTAGCCAATTGTATGACCCCCGTCCAAACGCCTGTGAACGTTGCAGATGTTAAAGCTATTGCAGAGACGAGGCAATGTCTTTCCAGGTAGCAGCCACTCCATCCATTCACGGCCGTGTGTCATGAAGCGGCGGCTCAGTCCTCTGTTTCCCCGCCAGCTTTGGCCCGAGCCTCGTGGAGACATTTAAAGTGCAGTTAGCGGCACAGTGGCAGAGTGTTGTTCATACAGTCAGGCCCTGGAGTTGTTACAGGAGGAGCTGAGTTCACTCTGGGCAGGTCATCCATCACAGCTCGGGCCGCAGACAGGGAGCAGGTGTGGAGGTCTAAGGCTGCTGTCGCTACAAACGCAACAGAAAGACCTGAGGAAAGACTTTTTGATGCTTTGAAACTCATTCAATTTGTCTTAAATTATAAGAATATCACTCATTATAATGTTCGTTTTTAAAGATGAATGAGTAATTATTCTAAAATTACAATACTTCCACTTCCGGAAACTTTGCCAGCACAGATGGAGACATAACACACCCACTACATATGTTCCAAAAATTTAAGGTATAAAAGAACATTTGTAGTAACTATATAACTGACCATATATAAATTATAACTGTAGACATTATCCAATAGTGCTAACTGGTTTTGGGCTATATGAATTAGTTTAAATGGTAGCGGAAATGTGCGTGCGCATACTAGAAGTGGGCAATGTAACTAATTTTAGATAATATATTGAATGTTGTTTTTAATATCGAGTAAATAATTTATAGTAAAAGAGCTGATTAAATGTAATGTTATGTTGTAAACCGAGTGTATAAGGTGATATTTCTGAACTTTTGTGACACATTTGACAGACATTTCACATCTGTCTGATAATTAAACCTTATCTAATACGTTGAAAGACATGTTTTAATACATTTCTACTGGATTAACATAATATCATCTAAAAGCGTTATTAAGATACTCCAAAAAAATAGAGAGATGTTTTTATTTGTCAATGTTGCTCAACCCTACATACAAAATGTGTCACAATGGTCTAATTTCCTCAAAATATATCAATACATCATGAACAATATGAAATGGCCCAGCCCTAATATTGAATGCCTTTTTCTTGGCTGTATTCAGTATTATCTCTCGTATTCCCCATAGGCTGCACCTTAATGATGTTAGCACAAGAGGTTGTAAGTTAAAATCCCGCGGGGCTTCTTCTCAGTAATTGCGTTAGATGAAAGGCTGACATAACAGAGAACAAAGCCTCATCATTTGTTATGCTGCGGGACAGTTCGAGAGGACCACATGTTCACTTCTGGCTCCAGACTCATCCACTGTCACCTTTGGCCACAGACATCCACAGATTGTTTTTGAGCCTCATGTCAAGATGTTTTGAAGAGACGGTCGAGCCAGGATTCTGCACCAGAGGGAGAAGGTGCTCGCCATGTGCTCGCAATGTGGCCCGGCTCCACCATTATCAATGCCATCCTTGTTTTCCTAAAGCTGGAAGAGGCATTTTTTTCTTTAAGTAGTCTGTATTTGGCAGATAGCAATTAAGTGTTGCTGGAATGATTTAATGAAGAATTTTATCTCTTGTAAAGCTGGAAGTAAGAGCTGTAAAAGCAGTGACTAAAGCATGGAAATATTAACAATGTACCAAAAGGTTTGTGAGCACTAGGAGCTCTTCAGATGGATTCAAATATCTACTTCCTTCTTCCTGTGATTTGAAAATCCGGTAATGCCACTAAAGCCAATATTTTCAAATGAGGTATTCCATAATCTTTAGTCGCTTGCATTGAGTTATTTGTGCCAACTACTGTGCTAACTTGGTCAATATACAAATGGTCAAGTAAAGCAGTGGGTAACTCGTTATGTTGCTTTAGGTGGGGTGTGGTCTGTCTTAAATCATGATCTATGAATATACGTTAAGGCACGCTGGGAGGTAGAGGATTTGGCGTGGATATATTCAGTATTATCTTTGTATACTGTAAAGTAGGTTAAGTTTATGTCTTCATATTTACGACGGTTCCCAGCTCAAAGGACAATCTGTTAAAAACGCAGCATTGGACTTTACATAACCCGTAACATCAAGCCCTCCCCGCCTCGCCACTCGGGACGGCGGGGAGTGTAAATATTTAGATCCTACACAGGAAGCGGGGAGGCCCCCCTCGCGACAGCCGAGTGTCCGCGGCCCGCACCCCACCGCTGGGTTAGCACGAGCTGGGAGGATCCTGGAGGAATTCAGGAGGGCATATGGTTTCAATACGGCACCACTCGTCCCGGGACAGGGAGGAGAGGACTGGATGGATGGGCTCTGTCCTGTGGGAGCACTCAGGGGGAGAACTGTAAAGCTTGTCCCACAAACTGTACCACATCTTCAATAATTTAAGAAAACACCATGAGCACAGAAGGGTGCAAGATGTTTGCTTTCACTTTTACATAGAGCCACTTTGTAAAAATAGGGTTCAATGAATACTTTGTGACAAAGCAGATATTTTTTATTTTATTAGTTTCCTCATGAAGATATTGTTTTTATAATTTATTTCACAATCACTTATTCTTCGTGCTGGGACCAAGACTGGAGAAATGGAGGAGGCTACACTTTAAAGGGCAACAGATTTAAATGTCTGTTTCAAAATAGATAAACAAATCACGCTATCATAATCATGCTATAATAACACAGTGGAATAAAGGTTAGTGCTTTCACCTCACTTTTACCTACATCTTTAAGGCTCCTGAATCATAGAGCCGAGAACTGAAACTGTGCCCTGTTAGTTGTGTTTCTGCTGTGAGTTACTTCTTGTGATGAGTGTATTTAGTTTTTTAACCAAAGCACTACAGCACGAGTCCTAGACCAATTTCCCCAAAGGGACAATAAAGTATATTGTTTTGTCTTGTATTGTACAGCAAGAAGGTCCTGGGTTCGTTTCCCTGGCGGCTTGGAGACTTCTTTTGTGGAGTTTACCATTTCTCTTGTGCCTGCTCCAGTTTCCTTTGGTGCGCTGGTTTCCACCATCACTAAAAACATGTACAATAGGCCAGGACTCCCCAAATCAATGGGAATAACCTCGTTAATAATGGTGGATGAATTTCTGTGTGGAAAAAGTAACGATACATAACTTTCATAACTTTTTAGTCCAGTTGTTTATAGTTTTATTCTTGTTTGACATGTTATGCCTGAATGTCTCAAAACCTTCACCATTTCATTTGTCATAACCTTCATTCCCAGTTTTCCCAGAGCACAAATACATATTGCTCTTAACTAGAACATCTTGGGTTCCCTGTGAGGGTTTGGACCTTGTTATTTTCCCATTTTCATTCTTCTTTGAGCAGACAACGTGTGATATTAAATGCCTTCCAGATGACACGCGGACAGAATCGGCCAAATACATTTCTGCAACATTTAGTCAAAAGATAATGGCATGATCATGTATCTATAATAAATCATCTTTATTTTTCGCCGAGCTCCAAAAAGTCACGATTAGTCACCGGCCAGGTTTTCGGTCGTGTTTTGTGGTTCTTACAGGAATGTTAAGTGGAAAAGTCATCTGCTATTATTATGACACACTCTTAAAGGTGGGTGGAGTGGAGATGCCAAACTACTCAAGTAATGGTATGGATGCAAAATAATATTACTCAAGTTGAAGCTAAATGTGCACTGCGTAGCTTTTCTAGTCCGCTTTTCCTAGACTTGAATTGGACTTGAATTTGACTTGCAGGTGTTTTTATTGCCTTGAAAAACATGCTTTCTTATCATCAGTGAGGATGACTTAGTAATGACATCACCATGGAGACAAGCAGGTGGCAGACCGTCCACCAGAAAAGTTACAAAGTGCACTTTTAAATCTAATCATAATTTAGTTAAAGCAATATACCAGAATTAGAAGGAAAAAAGGAGGACGAAAAAAGAAAGTAAGCAAGAAATCAAGCCATTTTCTTTTTTCTGTTGGTTTTCAATTTAGAAGTAAGTAATAGGATGTTGGTGTGTACAATTACTTGTTGAAAAAGACACCTCAAGAGTCAATATTTGTGAGTGATTGCCACAAAAAAGGCATCTGGTTTAAAAAATAAAAAACAAATGGTTGTTGTGCTGATTAAATACTTCAGCCAAAAGTGACATTAGTTGCAAGCAAAACCGTACTTGTAAAGTGCAATTGGATTTATTCAGCGATCAAAGTATTTGATGTAAATGTAATATAGTTTGGCAGTTCATTACCACCTACATTTTCCATTTCCCCCACTTTGTTATTATCCTTCTATCCATTATGTCGCTTGTGGAAAAGGTGGTTTCCTCGTTTCCAAAAAGAACAATGCAACACCTTAAGTTGTGGGAGAAGAAGGCCACAGAGTTAATCCCAGTCGGGCTGGGCTTTGACTGTGGGGGACGCTAACTACCGTCCCAGGACAGCGCAGCCAGTCCTGTAATTAGACATAGCTAGTCATTAACCTCACAGCTAAAGGCCCGACCGCGCTAACAGTATCGCTCCAAGTATCATAATAACACAGCGCTAAGCCAGCTGTGTTGCGTTTAATCTTGTCCTTGTCATTCTTCTTGTGGGTGCTGTCCCGCCCGGCCCCCTTTTGTTTACCGTCACAGTAATTAGACACGGAGCAGGGCTTAATAAGGGCTGTGATGAAAGACAGGACGAAAGATAAACTTCAGTAGTGTACAGGCTCGTAGGAGGGACCCGGCAAAACATGGGGGACATTTTTCTTCCCTGTCGTCATCGCGGCTCTGAGGCTGACACTGACGGAGTAGGCGACGTCTGCACTCTAGTCTTGAAAATGTAAATTCTAATTCAGATGGAAGTTTGCCGGGTCGCCATACAAAGACATCAGCTACAAGTAGGTTAGTCACGATCACAGATTTAAGTGCGATATATTGCTACAGAAGAATGTCACTATGAAAGTGTGCACCGTGTCGTGATCATAGACGTTACTGATTCAACACAATATCCCCACAAAGCTAAATAAAATATACACACACAATGTTATTGAGTCCCGCAAAATATGGTTCCCACTATTACAGTATTTATTGAACAATGAGTTGATTATTGTGACAGTTGACAAGTTGTGCTCATCCCAAGCCCGTATAAATGGAAGTTTGGCTGTCTATCTTTTGGCTAAATCACATAGTTACAGAATAAATTGGTATGTTATTACGCAGGATGCCACTGTGGCCACCAAATATGCAGTTTCTCAAAGATGTTTTAAAGTACCGGTAAGTCAGATTTTGGGGGCAGGATTATGGTAGTAGCATTAAAGGTTTGTCAGGACAATTTTAGATGATAGACGTTTCTACAATGCTGTTGTACGGGTTTGAGCGGGACTTTAATGTTGGTGGACGAGCACTTTAACCACTGAGCCACTGCTGCACCACTACAGAAATGTGTTTTCCCCATGTCAGTACTAACCAGGCCCAACTTTGCATAGCTTTCAAGATCAGACCAGTAATTATCTCGATACTAACATTTGAAACTCAATTGCAACAATAAAAAAAGTTTCATTCATTAGTTTAATTGTCTTAAAATAGTTCTGTTTTTGTATTGTATCTAGTTGTGGTATTTATTAGTGTCTGGGGATCAATACATTTGACAGCCATAGGTCCTGTGAAAACTTTTTGCTATTGAAATCTCTAAAAGACAGTGAGATATTAAAAATAACTATAAAAGTAATACTCATGTCCTTTCACGGTTGAAGTAGAGGCCATGTTCCTTAAACACAACGCGCTGCCTTCACTACCTGAATCGGGACCACTTGATTAATGTATTTCTGGATTGAGTGGTGTACATGTAATTTACAGCCTTTTCCTGCTGTAGGTGCTGGGAAAGTGGCTCAAGAGGCAGCATGAATGGCACACAGTGTAAAGAGTTTAGTATCAGCGCGAGGATCAGTGCTACTTTATAGTTCAGTGGAGCTGTGTTTTCCTGAACAGAACAGCCCTGGAAAACGACTGCCACTCGCTCACCGGCGTAAAATAACTGCTGCAAAGCTTGTCAAACATATGGGGCAAAAGCTGCGAGTTTTAGAGCTTTGCGTACAGTAGGCCTTCGTTTTGGACTGGATATGTTTTTGGTATTGGCATGTTTATATATGTTGGAAATGTCTGCTTTTCCTTCATTGTCCATTAGCATTGCAGACTAATGAGCCGATGTAACTGGTAACATATGGTTTAAAGCAGGTTAGAAGTGTTTATCATAATTTGTAATGAGTTAATAATAATAAGTTTCTCCTACTGTTGTTATGGCTTTTTTCTGGCTCCAATGTTCTGTCCAAAGAAGACATGTATGTGAAAACTTTAGACTATAGGACTATTTGGATGTTTTATGTACATTTTTAAGTTCCTTGTCATGTTCTTTGTCATGTTTTGTTCTGTTTATATTTAGAAAAATCAAAAAAAAAAAAATTACAATTCACTTTTGTATTATACTATAACGTACAGTAATGATTTCACATTTTATTCATTGTTAAACACACTATTGAGCTAAAATAGCTTATAACGGAAACGGGTCCATTAACGTCCTGTTCATAAATGCGCAGCTTTTAATAGTGTTTCGCAATGTGTTTTTATTGTTGAAGAATTACTACCTGACATTTAACCCTGCATGTATGACCTGGAGTATGAAAAATATTGCAATAATTGCAAAAAATTACAGAGCTGTGGGCGGAGATGGGTGGTAGGTGAAAACAAAGCTTAAAACACTCAAGCCTAACATGCAGGGCAACACAGGAGTACTTAAACAGGCATAAATCAATCAAAATAAAACGGAGCAAAGGAATGATGAGGGAACAGTGTTAAAACATGGATAAAAACCGATATCGACCATATATTTGTTTTTCATTGTATTTTTCAAACCAAACAATGTCAAGCATGTAACTTGTGTTGATATTCTATCGTGGAAAATGCCAATAAGTACTGCACTTTTCAATTAATACGTGAACAATCTCTGTATGGTTTGAAATGGCAGGAAACAGAAGTGAATGGGAGTGTGATGGGCTCCGCTGTCGCACTGTGGCATTAAACTTTTACAGGCAGGAAGGGCTGATGCGGTTTATGGGCACCACAAATCTGAGCCTTTACCTTCAATGAAAGCCCACATGAAATATCTGCGCGATTCCTCTTAAATAAGCCCAGCAGACTGACAACTGTGTGGAAAATCCTTACATTAGGTTTGCAGCGTTAACCACACAATGTATAAAATGACCACATGGATTAATATGAACTGTGAAAGCTCCTGTTTGGACGGTGAAGACGGTCGAGACGTTGCATCAGATTTGGTCACTTGGACATAGCTTAATTGTAGTGGTTTGGCTATGACGGTTCAAAAATGCATTATTATCTAGCTACAATAACTTTATACATCATTGATCACGTGACAATCATTGGTTTGGCTCTGTTTGGGAACACTAGTAGCAGCTAAAGCCTTTCTTCGAATCCTATTGTCTAAGTATGTGGTCTAATGATAACGTAAAGTGACATAAACGGAACTTTACATTCAGCTTTTCTTTTTTTGGAGCAATGATTGACTTAAAATAACTTATTTTTGCTTCTAATCATAATTTTTTGGGTTGCATTATATTGAGAGCTGAATAATCACAATTATAATCTACGAACCAAATAATCTCGTCACTCCCTACTTTGGAAAATGCAGTTGGTTCCAGTGTTTTGATTGACAGACTGCACTATTATGCCCACACTAATCCTACAATTCGGCCCATAGGACAAGTATATGAGGCTGTGGAAAGATGTTCATCAAATTGTTGGAGCGTGGAGTACCGGTAAATCTCACGCTGCTGAGGTCGCACAGGACCTTGCATACATGCTGTGACCAAACCCAAACTCCAGTGTCTGTTTGGTCTTGAATTATGTTTATGTAACTAATGTATTAAATCCGCCCTCTTTCCTCCCTGGCTCAGGTTCACATCAGGTCAGCTTTGTTCTTTCAGTCGGAGTTTCCTCTCCTCCGACGTTTACACACCGCTCCCTGTCGTGGACACCGCTACCGTAAAGTCTACAGAAAAGGGACATGTTTTTTTCAGATTTAGCTCAGGTCAGGGTCTAATACATCATGAGTCTATCCCCAAAGAAGCAGCTCAGAAGCCATACATAACCCCGTGTGCATAAGAGCTGTGTACACTCCCAGAGTCAGGAATAAACAGTGTATTCCCACATTAAACACATCAGCCTTTCCTATCAGACAGGAAGAGGGCATAACCGCGGGAAACACCTGACCGTTTCCGAGGGTTACCATTGACTATGAATGTCAGTTTTGCTTTTTTAATTCCGATATGACATACTCACTCAGTTCTTTTCTGGTCTGGGATTTTTGTAGCTGTTTGATGAAGCTGCTGCTGGTTAAAAATCTATTTTCATTGCCTTTGATTACTGTATGTGCCGCGCTGTACACTGGATTTACTTTGGCAGATTTCTGTAGAGATTTCACACTGTAGAAACCTTAGCAGTTCCTTATTCTTTGTATAGTATCAATCCCCTTTTCACAAAGAAAGGGAACTCATTTTTGGAGTATTCAATCAGATTAGGAACCTTTTGGTAACACAAGTACAGGATGTGCAGTGCTAAATTAATTTGGAATTCAGTTTTCTGCAGCTAAAATCTGGAACAGTCTGACAATGTTCAAATATAGGCTCAAAACAATTCTGTTCAGTCGTGCTTGTGACTAAAAGGGTTTTATTTGCACTCTTCGCTTTAAGGTATATTTTATAATTAATATTTATGTTATTATTTGTTTATATTGTGATTGCATCTTTTCTTGTTCTGTAAAACACTTTGAATTACTCAGTATACGGATTGTGCTCTACAAATAAACTTGGCTTGCCTAGGATGAAGGAAGACACTTGTATTACTATCTCTAAGACTAAATTAATGAAATATTTAAATGTACCACCAATACATGTTCATTTTAAAGCCGGTTTGACACTTTTTTGTCAGCGTTTCCTCTGACTAAATAGGAGCTTAGTTCTTAGTTCTCATTGTCACATATTCATACACATCCAGTCTCTTAAAGGTGTGTTAAGTGTTTTGCCCAAGGAGTAGTTCACAGTAGTTTGTGCTGCAGCTTGCACGGCTCGCACACTGTTTTCCTTGTAAAACACTTGCTCATTTTAGCCCCAGACCTAAGTGTCAGTGTCTTGCTTCTGTCTTTCACTCACTGCTCTGTCTAATTTACTCACACGCGGCGACAGGTCCAGCCCCCCCTCCCCTCGCTGTCGTCTGTCCCGTTTGAGAACAGTCCAGCCAAAACACACGGCCGCTGCAGCCAGCCCGTCACAGCGTCTGCTCAGAATGAAATTTGATTTGATGATGAAACCTCATTGCAACGAGCAGCCAAGTCGAGTTCAAATTATAAGTCTACATTTTTATGAGGAGCTCAGAAGAGTTGGGCTTCATAGGACACAAACATCAGGTGGTTTTAGAGGAGTGCGTTGAAACACGGGTTAGTAGAGGCCAATCTTTATACTCGAGTAGAAGTGCTGTTGCTTTAAATGACTATCGTAGCATATTAAGTATATTATACCTGAATATTTTGGTGAAAACTCAAGTACTTATCAACTGAAGTTAACAACAACTGACAGAGAAAGCGTTAAATGATGCACAGATTGTACTAATTCCAAAAGATAGACAAAAGTGTTAACAAAACCTTAAAGTACCTCAAGTAAGTGTATTATTTAACCACAAAAATCTCCAGAAGTTCCACGATGATGCCTGAAACTAATTATAAGTGCAATTTGAGACGTAAAAGTCGTTTCGCTGATGCGGCCTCTCTGTTGAAGTGTCATTAGTTGTCAGTGAAAGGCTTTGAGATGTAACAAGGCAACGCCAGTGACCCTAGAGGCTGTAAGCGTGTCCTTCAGATGCAGCTGACCAAACATGGCGGCCGCAGAAGGACTGGGTGGTGGTTCTGACTGAGCGACAAATCCCCGCCTGCATCTGACTCAATGTCTTCTACAATTTTGTCAAATTAAACAGGACGGCAGAGGCAAATTAACCAGGATGATGTAAGACTAGTGCAAAAGTGACAAGGGTTTGAAAGGCTTATCGTCCTCACGCAGCCTGTCGGTCGAGACGTTTGAACTGCAGCACATGTGCATGGCTTGATTTGCTGAATGCTCTTCCTTGTCTTCACCCCCATTTGACACCCTTGTAAATAAAGCTTGTGTGGGGGTGGGGCTGGGCAATATGGTAATGATCATCTACATTTTTGACTCAGTTTTACTCAGTATTGTTTTGAAAATAACATGAACATAAAGGCAGACTTTTCAACAATTTGACACAAAATAATAGTCAAATGTATGATTACTTCAAAGTCAGGACTCTGCCCCAAACAACATACTTTTACTGACAAAGGATTGACTGTTGACCTAGCGATTAAAAACAACAATCATCACTCACAAATAGACTTGACTGATTCTCAAGCTCCATTATAATTTGATCAGTTGCAGTTCTACCTGCAGAGCTAAAAAGAAGCACAACCTCCTGTGGAATTGGGAATTAGTGTTTCAGGATTTTGAAAGTTATGAAGTTATGATGTAAAGATGATTTGGTGAATGTATAATTGTGATTATTGAGGACACAATCGTACAATCCAAATAAAAAATAAGTTATTTCACTTCAATCTATTCTCTAAAAAAGTAAAACCTGAATGTTATTTATTTAAATCTGGCTGTTTATGTCAACTTAAATATTATTATAAGTGTATTATTAACTTAATATCTTTACTTCAAAAAGTTTGATTTCATAAAGCTGGTCACATATTGTAGAAATTGCGATCTATTACACATTTTGAATGAGAGAAAATTAAATATTGTTGGTCTTGGTGTCAATAATTGCGTATAGTTTGTAAATTGTGGGTTGTGTTTCTTCTCAGAATAATTCACCCTGGAGAGACAAAGAGACCACGAGAATGGACTGTTTAGCAAGCTTTATTCGTGAGTTATTTCCCGGCGCTCAGACCCCGGCGGAAGTCGTTGCAATCATGGGCACTCCATGATCTATTTGTATTAGATGTCTCCCCCGGAGCCTGGAGACTGGTGGTTGTAGATGTGAAGAGAAGGTAGAGGATGAGGGTAATGCAGAGGAGGAGCTGGGGAGGTGGTGGGTCGCAGTACGGTTTGAGTGGCCGAGCCATCTGCCTGAGGGCTTAAATGTGACCGCCTGGGTGCTGATTGGGAGCGAGGAGGAGTCACTTGAGAGCGTTGATTGGTGATGAGGAGCATGTGCGGGGGCCATGGTACAGACGCCCCCTGTCCTTTCAGCCTCCTTCTTGGCCGGGAAAAACTGCATAACCTCTTTGGGATAAGCGCAGAAACCTGGGAGAGTCCATGGTGAAGTGAGGGATCTGACTCTCACAGACGGACAGGCGGGCGCCCGCTTGAGTGCGATGATGGCGCTGGGGAGAGGGGTCCTTCCATGGTGGCCTTGATGTAGATGGATGGAGTTAGGTCTTCCAGGCTGAATTTACGCAGGCTTCATTTGTGACAGTAAAATTTCATACTGTGATATCCCTATTGCCCACTAATCATAGGTAGGTGTATAGTTCAGTAAAGGTTTTAAGATTAATAAGCTGTAAAAATGCAGCAAATGAAGCATGAAATATTTGACTGTGTGTTCAGAAATTGTACTTTTTGTATTCCTATTTCAAAGTGGCTGATGTAGTAAATGTTCTGGGACCTTTCTGTGAATTATACAGTTACGAGACTTTTAAACACACCTATTTTGGGCTAAATGTGGATTTGTGGACCCATGTCGCAGGCATAATAACATATGGTGCATAAACTATACGATGTTGCTAACCACCAAACAGTTTTAGGCCCAAACAGTTAACGCTTTTATAATTATCTGCAGTGTGAAACTTTGCAGACGGAGGACCGAGGCAAATTAAATCCTTGTGGCTTTAGATTCGAGAGTTTCTGTGGGGCCACCAGGACACCCGTTTGCCTTTGTGTTACATGCAACGGCACAAAAATGGCTACGTCTTTCCCTCTAATTATCTTTCTATGGGAGGTTTGTGACGAGGAAAATAATCAAAAGAATCAAATTCTCCACGCAGGGAAGAAAGTGTGCTGCAGCTTGGAAATGTTGGGTCACTTTTACAGACTTCACTTGGGATTTGAGAGCCAGCAATGACCTCCCCGACTACAAACTCCTACCTGTGACTGTTTGTAGCTGTCCCCCCACTCGCCTGCCTCAAAGGGGGAACAGATAATTAAGAACAAACTCCTTGCCCTGGTCCGTAAACACAGTATGTCATCTGCTGAGCCCTGGCCAAGTCGTATGTGAATGTCGCTGAATACAATTAGGCACGGGTTCAAGTGCATTAGCCGGCAAATGACTGAGGAGCACGTTCGGCTGCACACTGACCTTACTGTAATGAGGATTTGGTTTACGCCCGCACTGTCTCCACCCAGTGAAATATATGGGACGCAGCGTGTAACTCCTAAAGCCTTCAAAGTCAATAAGGCTCCTGTACATTCATGCGATTCAGGCAGACGTTTAAAACCACTCGGCCAGTCTCACGTTTGATGGATGGCTTTCCAAATGAGTCCGATTTTATGTTTTTGCGTAATGCGGTGCCGTAATTGTTTGTGATTTTGTTTTGCAGATTACAACAGTAGTGACCAGAAGACGGCCTGCAGGAGACATGAGCTCTATGTCAGCTTTCGGGAGCTGGGATGGCAGGTGTGCAATGTTTAAAACCTTTTGGAAGTCCTTTTGGGTAGAATGTAAAACTAAAAAATGACATGCGACAGAAGTAATAATAAAATGCTTGTCTTTTTAAATAGCTTCTTTAAAGGCATTCCCTGTGCAATGATTAGTGGAATAAAAAGGGTTGCAATGCGTGTTGGCAAAAGCTCTCGAAACGATGAAGTATTTGGACAATCAGGCCACATATCTGACCCAAAGTGCTCTGACAACATCACAAGAACTCACAATTGCAGATATTTTACAAAAGGTAGTAGTAAACATTGTATTCATCTGTAAAACTGCGAATTAAACCCACAATTCGCTCTCAAATTGCTAACTAAACTCCAAACCTGATCCTTTCTTATCTTGTCTATATAAATCCTTGCAATCCTACTAAAATAGTTCATCAGTTAATTCAAATTTTGGTTGCCTGAGCCACCATTGACCGATCGAACGACTAAACAACCACAATCCTAGTTTGACCCTCTCAGAAAGACACAGTGAGGTGCAGTTATTCAAGGCAGTCACTAGTCTGAGCATGTAACACACCAGCACTGACATCTAGAGGAGGGCTGCCAGTACAGAGGTGCACACAGGAAGAGCTGTGCGAAAACAACCAGACTACAGACAGACAGGAGCGAAAGACCAAAGCACTTTGAGGATTAAACGTGCGGGGAATTTGTCGAAAGCGAAACGTGCGACGCAGGGAGCGATCGAGGAAGGAAGGAAGGAAGGAGGAAAAGAAGAGAGAAGAATTGCTTCCTTGAGTGATTCCACAGACTAAAGAGCTTCAGCAGGGATCTGTCCTCAGACGTGGGGTCAGGCCTAAATTTATCTGCAACAGCTAAAATAATAAACTCGGTGAGCTCACAATAGTAGTAGTTAAGCGGCGAGTTTCATCTCCATTCAGAAAATTAAGACGGAGTGAGTGGTTATAAGGGTCTGATGGCTCCACAGGGACATAGAGGCTAATGTTTGTCAGCGTGGTCAATTATTGTGACCATTATTGTCCACCGCCTGCTCGGCTCCGTGGAGATGTCATCACTTTGTCTAGAATGTTTGACACTGTGGCATTGAGCTTCCATGGAGACAAACAGGTGACACTTGTGAAGAGAAGACCCCGCTCACCGTAACACTACGTTTTTCCCCCAAGGTATATTCTTTGCGATACAAACACCTGTAGTTGAATAATATAGGATACATTTCATGCCATACAGTGGAATATGCCTGGCAAAGCGATAACGTCTCCATGGAAACCAGAAAAGTTATTTAAAAAACACTTGGTAAGATCGTTGTACTGGGATGACCTAGATATTGTTGCATTTGAATGTCCAAAAAATGGTGTCAAAATATCTAATCCTGCACCATTATCGGTTCGAATAAAATCTGTGTAGAAAAGTGTAATAATTGTTCATATCCACTGTTTTCTCAGGACTGGATCATCGCTCCTGAAGGCTACGCGGCCAACTACTGCGACGGCGAGTGTTCCTTCCCGCTAAACGCGCACATGAACGCCACAAACCACGCCATTGTCCAGACTTTGGTAAGTTTCATTTGATCAATACAGTCCATATATCCCCGAGTCAGACCAGGAGAAGTCATTTTCCATGTGCAGCTTCCTCTGTGATCTATGAGCCTTCTTCCTGTTCATTATTCATTCAGGTGCATTTGATGAATCCTGAAAACGTCCCAAAGCCGTGCTGCGCTCCCACCAAACTCCACGCCATCTCTGTGCTCTACTTCGACGACAACTCCAACGTCATCCTGAAGAAATACAAGAACATGGTCGTGCGGGCGTGTGGCTGCCATTGAAACCCAATGAGGACTACAAGACCTTTAATGTTGCGTTGTTAAAAGGGCTGCAGACAACTCGTGTCGATACGTGACGGAAAATGTAAACCTTGGCTGCTCGAGAAGGACAAGTACGAGTGACTTTGGGGCAACTTTTTCCAACTTCTCCAGTGGCTGTCTTGAGAAAATGGCCTTGTGACTGTAAATGTGGGACAAATTAAGTGTTATTTGTATATTATGTGTCAATGGAGAGCCTATAAACTAAAGATGTGGCACCTTTTCCCCACTTGGACCAGCTAGCCAACAGCTTTGATTGCAATTCAAGTTTCCTTTTGATATTTAAAGAACAGAACAAGGTTTGAACAATATAATTTGGTTCAATACATGTACAGCCTACACGATAAACTTGCTGCATTCAAGTATTTTCATCACAACTCAAATTTGCCTTCCAGAAATACATAATATAGACTCAACCAAAGTGACCACGGTCTATTTCTGAGGTGTGCTGCTCCAAATATCCCCTCCGTGTCAATATTTGCCGGCCGCGATGCGCCGAGCCGCCTCTGCGTGATGCATGTTGTGGATGAAGTGATGTTTTCCTCCAAAGAAGTCAAGAATACGGCCTTATCCCTCTGACACACCGCAAAGGGCCATTTCCATGTACTGCACTCGCAAAGTTAACACACGCTTCCACCCCTGACAAGCCATCAAGAGATCGTGGAAAAACATTTAGCCAGTCAAAAACAGTGGCCTGAAGGGCAGCTGTGCCGCTCGGCTGGAATTAGCCCTCTGCTTTTTCAGCCCAAAGGTAAAATTATATAGTTTTGTGTGCAGTGTAACATCTTTCCACTTGCACTTGTTACTGTGAGCTTTGAACAACATGGACTCTTTAAGGGACCTTCTTTTTATGTACATCTAGTAAGTACCTAATGTGCCTAACCAACATAAAGTACAAAATATACCTCTGGTAAGCTGCTGTCTGTGTGACCATGTTTAAGACTGTAAATACTTGTACATTCTTTGCTTATTTATTGCACCTTTATATAAATGTATCACATTTCTTATTATCAGGCAGATGCAAGAACAAAGTGAGAAAATTATTTTTGGAAAAAAGTTTTATTATGAAATCTCATGTTACAACTTGCAATTAAACACTTTTTTTGTACAAAATGCATAGGCAATGAAAACCCATGGCTCAAAGAAAAATACTTTGTCACTGGATATCCTTAGACCATGTGCTATCCATAAAAAACTTTAAAATTAATGTTTGTGTTGTGTTTGAGCGTCTGAAAGTGCATTACAATCAGAAGTGGGTATTAAAAGGTATCAACGTTGAGTGATGGTACCAGGATGGTGTAAGCTTGGAAATAATTCAGATAAAGATTCGCTCTGTCAAACCTAGATTATGAAAGATATATTTTTGTCCCCTCAAAATGGAAACAGCTGAAGGTAATAGAACGACTTTAGGCTGATGTAAGTAACTTTGGTCGTAGGAATTATCAATGGCACATGGTCAAGGAGTGAAGACTTGTTTTGGAGATGCGATGGAGGCTGACCAGTATCACATTTACACTTCATAGTGGACAAAACACAAACATAAAAATACAAAAACATTATTTATGACGAGACAAGTTTTGATCTGCATAAGCTCTCCATCTCATCTCCAGTGCAGCGCAGCCGATCCCTGAGAGTTAAGTCACATAATGGAGAGGAAGTACCTTCAACTTAACACTCGACGAAGGGGCAAGATACATTTTTAAATCTCTGAAGTGACGATACATTTTAACCACAAATCCTTTGAATAAAACTGATCTTTAAAGAAGGCATCAGGGTCATTATTTCATCAGAAACAAAGACATTTTACTGCTACAACACGTCACCAAACGTGCGACGTGTTAAATCCTGATTGCTTCCTATACCCACCTGATACCGTAAAGGTTTTCACCATTTTCAAACGTTTTGCGCCTCCAATGAAAACATTCAATATCCAAAAATAAGACAGTCGGTGTGTCACTGACTAGAAATCCCAATAGTAGAGACAGATTTGTCCAAAGTAGGAAAGGTAGACGTCCCTCAGACCTGATATGCAGTTCACTTGAGCAGAGTGGTAGAAAGTGAGTGGCAGAGAGTGGTTCATTACAGCTCGTCTCTGGCCTGCTTCATTACAAATCTGTGGAGGGACTCGAGGTCCCGGCCGCCGTTGTGTTCCTCGCCCTGAACCCCGGCCCGGAACATGAGCAAGGTGGGGTATCCTCTCACCTACACGCACAACACAAACGCTCATCATTCACAAGATCGCCAGGATTTACTTTCAAAACAGAATGGAATCAGCTGATGTTTCTTTTATGTTCCAACATTGTCAATTTCCCTTTGCAGTGTAGATTAGAAATGTTTTAAAGCTAAAGGCAGTTAGATGTGGGCAATAGTTAAGAGTATCCCAATAATGATAACAGACAATATTATGTCAATCCAACAGAAATGTGTTAAAACATGTCTTTAAAATTTGTTAGTTGAAGTTTAATAATCAGACAAATGTGAAATGTTTGTAAAATGAATTATAAAAAGAACTGAAATATTACATTATACTCTTATTTGAAAGTTTACATAACTTTTCATTTTTTTTTATCCATGCTCAGTATTAAAATATTTGCATATCTTCAAAACAAAGCTCACGATACATTGCCCATTGCTCAAACAGGCAAGTGGCATTTGGTATTAAGCAATCCTTATTTCCATTTTGATTCATTTTGATATTCTGTCCTGAGCTGCTTTTTAATCTAGAACATGTAGCTATAGGACATTCGTTTAAAGTGTCAGTTTGAGATTTGTAAGATGTGGCATATTAATGACTGTGGTGAGCATTTTTCAGTGTGTTTTATGACTATAATGTGGAACTGAAAAACACCTGCTGCTTCCTATATAAAAAAATGACATTCTGGAGGTGTTGCTATAGCAAAGTGAAGACTCGTGACAATGACGGAGCGCTTGTTAAGTAGTGACTAAGCCCAAGGGATGAACTTTGGCAAAGCAAATCTGCAAACACCAATACACTTCTAACAACCACTAATGGGTTTAATCATTCACCCCTTTTGCAATAAAAAGGTCCATAAACAAACGAATAGTAAACCATGGGAGAGTTTGTTTTGGGACACTCCTGCAGATAAAACTAAGTAACACTGAAGTCGCATCTTTTGCCACCGTGAATCACAATTTAAAATCACAATGACAAAGAAAGCATATGTTTTTAATTAAAATGACAACAAACCAATACATCACACCGAGCATACACAATAAATCCTTTCAATATTTGTTATAGCTACTTTTAGCCAATTTTGAGAAAGTTTTATTATTAAATATGCATGTTTCTAAGGCTCAACCCTTTATCAATGCCTGCAGTTCCTCTAAAGATCTATTTAAAAGAGACAATGGGCGGTACACGGCTCATTACCCGTTCTAATTTGTGCGTAAATCGTTTGTGACATGAGCGTACTTACAGAGTACTTGTTGCAGACTGTGCGCTCCACTGTGCAGTCCACTTTGGCGATTTTGACGTCAATGAGGCCCGGAAAGTCCTTCTTGGAGAGGTCGTCCCAAGTCGGAGCCAGGTTCTTACAGTGGCCACACCTACACAACACGATGACATCATATTATCCCACTCAGCGGCTGAATAAATATATTTCAAACTGTGTAAATATCTTATTCGCATGCAACTACTTTCTAAGACCTGGATTGTGCACGTTGTGTTTGTTTTATTTGACCAGTTATACTTACCACGGAGCATAGAATTTGATGAAAGTAATGCCTTTTGCTACGGTTTCATCAAAGTTGCTATCGGTCAGGACCAACACACTGGACTGGAGAGGAAAAAGAGAGATTGGTCATATTTTTATTGGCTTTTCAATGAACCAAAACTAAAATAAATGCAATGTCTACTTACTGTGACTTCCTCTTGAGGTGGTTCTTCGGTGGGGATCTCATTGGCGCTGGGATCCTCTGGTTCTGGTTCTGGTTCATCTTTGGTAGCGGCCGCCTTGAGCTGGTTGTCTACAAAGTCTTTGAAAGAGTCCAGGTCTCTCTTGCCTCTGAACTGCTCGGTCTAAATGAGCACACATTGCATACAGTTACTAACCAATACTGAACAAAAATGGCACATTAAAAAAGGTCAAGTCGATGTCTTTCGCACCTTCTCTCCATTGTAGAAGAACAGGAGCGTGGGATATCCTCGAACTCCGTTTTCAGAGCACACTTCGTAATGCTGTGTACAGTCCACCTGCAAACAAGTAATCGATAGATGAGACAACAGTATGACTTATATGGGTTTAAATTGGTTAATGCAATGTCCATAACACAAGAAAAGAAACCCCAACGTTCTCCATTTGTAAGAAGTTTGTTGTTGTAAAATAAGTCAAGATCTTACATATTATTTTAACTAAAATTTCCTTTGTTGGTCTTGGTTTAGTCTTTGACGTTTGTGACAGTTTGACAAGTAAATTAATTTAGTAGTTTGTTGTTGTTGTTGTTGTTTTATGGCGGTTGGCATCCAAGTGTTGCATTACCGCCAGACTTTATTCCTCAGACTTTTCGTAGTCCTCAGACTCTGTCGTAGTCCGTAAAAGAACTCCTTCCATTGCTTTGGTGTTACAAAGCCCATGAGGTCATGATATGTCTTTGTGACTAGAATAGTTGTTGTTGTTGTTTCAGAGACCGACCAGCTTTATGCCAGGGAGACTCTTCTTCATCTTCCTCTCCTTCTTTGACGTTCGGTGCTTCCATCGTACAGCTTTATTCTTTAGGCTTCATTCTATAGGTTTGTTGTTGTTGTTGTTTTATGGCAGTTGGCATCCAAGTGTTGCATTACCGCCAGACTTTATTGTATTATGGCTGTTGGTTTATAGGTTTGTCCTGACAAATTGCAAGATACCCGAGTTGTGGCAGAAAGAATAAAGTCTAAAGAATAAAGCCAAAAGAATTAAGTCTAAAGAATAAAGCCTAAAGAATAATAATTCTAATGCGGCACGAGATAATAAAAGCGGAAGAGGAAGTGAAGGCATTCATTGCGCCTCTGCTGGCCAATTGTGAAAATACACAAAATCTGCAATGCACTTTTTCATGGCGTCTCCAGAATTTCAAACAAATCAGACAATGTTGAGTTTTTCACACAATGGGTAGGGGGCACTATAGAGTAAATTTGTTACATGGGTATTTATTTCCAATCAGACCATAAAAATGCATTAGTGAGTGAAATATGAGCTCCGTAGATCATTTCCAATAGGCGTGACTTGTCCTTGAAATAACAGAAAAATAAGCCTTTTTTGAGGGCATGTTACGCGGAGAACGTAAAGAATATCAACATTCTTTTGAATATTTATTAAATTTCAATGTCTTTAGATGCAAAAGGTGTTGTTGAGCTCGATCAGACAAAAAACCTAGGACAAGTACGATTTTGAAAAAAAAAGTCAAGCGTAGCGGTGCCACTTTGATTCGACAAGGCTGACTTCCTGTTTATCATAGAGCGATGCTGCCAGGTGTGTTTTACTCCTCAAAAGGTCAGAGGTCAAAGGTAGCTCTATCACTGTCCCAGGTTTCATGTGCCTAGGCCAAAGATTAAGCGTTTCATGTTTTTTCTTTTTTGAACTAGTTGGCACTGTTGCGACGGGCGTTCTACAAGCTCCATTTTATTCAAGTTCGGGCCGAGCCGATCGCGTCTATGTCCCATGTGTGACATTCATCGGTCAAAAATGCCCGAGTTGTGGCAAAATTTACCATGCAAAACTATAATAAGAAACCATGGCAGAAAGAAGAACAATGTCTCGATCCATTCCATTCTGGAAGGCTCGAGCCAATAATACTTATAAACAACATATTAAAAGACAGAAACAGTTTTTGAATATCGCATACATTTCCAATATTGGAAAGTAGAGGTGAACAGGGACTTGATTTGAACAGAGTAGTTTCAGTTTCAAACTACGCAAACGATGCCCACGTGTCAAAAGAGACCAACCTTTCCTATTTTGACGTCGTCCGAGTGCTCAAACGTGCCAGCGAGCTGCTCCCACGTCGGAACCATGGCTTTGCAGTGACCGCACCAAGGGGCAAAGAACTTGACAAAATGTGCACCTGCAGCAAAAGCAAGAGCGGTCCTGAGGTTAAACAATGCAAAATTCAAAACACACATTTAAACTTTTATTCATACCAACAAGATACAATTATTTGTTCAACTATTTACTATTTTTGTAGTCTTGTTGTACAGCATCTAAGAAACACCCTTTTTAATCCAGGCACCAAGATTACGAAAACATTTTAAAATCTTAGTGACATTAACAATTTCATGAAGTTGTCTGAAAACCTGCAGCAGCTAAAATGAAATCTACCACTCTTATGTAGATGTTATATAAAACAAATGACTCTAGGAGCTCTGTTGCCAAGATGTGAAGGTGGGACCCGTTTTAAACATGCATGTGTCATTTCCTGCTGTCCTTCGGCCCTAAACAAGTAATTTATTTTTCCATTAAAAAGCAAAACATTTTACTTCAGCATCCCGGGTCATACTTTTGGGTGGACAATTATCATGACTGATTTGTTTTTGCAGTAAGTCTAAAATCCACAACACACCGGTTGACAGGAGACAAAGTAAAGCCTGACGTGGCAGATTGTAGATGGTTTGTCAGTTCTGAACCCAGCAGCACCAGTTTCTGTGGTTTTAAGACATTACATATAATTAACTTTAATAGGGACATTCTTCTGCACCTCAATAATGACTTGGCCTATATCGACTTCATCATTAAATAAACAATAAAAGGAACAATATGTTTAGGGGTTGTAAATACCATTTCTTTGCACTAGGGGAGATTTAAGTCATTTTGTTTTTATACTACAGTAAGATTTATGCTGTAGAGTCAGATAAGAAAATTCCACTCTGCAATTAATTAATTCAGCACATTAACATTAAGAAAAGGTTCTGGGTTTATGTGTCAGTAAGATAAGATAAGCCTTTATCTGTCCAACACAATAGGGAAAAAGTCAGTCTGTGGCATAAAGTAGTTTCAATATTATTGTTTATCATGATATTTTCTGTAGAAAATATATCACACTCAAAATGTAGTAATTGTGACAGAGATGCCACTGTTTTCATGATCACATTAAGCCATTAAGATTTATCTTCATAATTTCACTCTATACTTTGATTATTATACAATCAATTATTGTAGCTTCTTTTTAGGGGCCTTTTGAGTACTTTTCACCGTTCAACGATACAATATCTGTATATCTAAATTGCTTTAGAAACTGTAATCGTTTTTCACCACTCTGAATCCTATGGACACAGACTTTTGTTGGTTGAAAACGTGAAAGAAATAAAAAGGGAACAAAACAACACTATTATTTCCTTTTGTAGAGCATAATCTACATAATCTTTTTCAGTCCAACTAGGTTGAGGTTTTCTGTGTAAACTAACAAAACCAACCAACCAACAATTACCTTTTGAGATGTGTGTTTTGAAGTTGCTTACGCCGAGTTCGTACATGCCCTGTTTAGGCTCAGGGGCTTTGGGAGGCTCCTGTTCGCTCTCTGGTTCCTAAAGACAACAGTGTATCACAGTTAAGTGACACCTTCTGACAAACAGGTGAACAGAGATGAGGTGGACCAGCTGTGACACTCACCGAGGGCTCGTCCTGCAGTGTTTTGAGCATCCACGTCTCCAGGGACTGTAGGTCTCTGGGGCCCTGGTACTTCACCGCCTCCTGCTCTGGTACGTACAGCTTTAGCCTAATTGAACCACAAAAATACAGTTTAGCCAAAAGGGGAATTGCAACCGTTAAGACCTTCATAAATTTAACCGCATGAATTCAAAACAAGTAAGAATAACATTTATATTACTGCTAGCATCAAGTCGTAATGACAGAAGTTAAAAATGTGCACAGAAGGTAAACTTTTTATCATAACCATTAATGATGCGTGGAGTCTTTGAGCAAACAGTGACAACTATAAGGCAAGTTTATTTGTAGAGCACATTTCATACACAAGGCAACTCAAAGTGCTTCACACAGCAGGAAAAAATGCATTAAAATCACAAAGAAATTACAGAAATACAATAAAATTAACTAAATTTAAACAAAAAACAAAAAACAAATCCAAATTTATCTGACCACATTGATTTGTCTATTTAAATACTTTGGGAGAAGAGGTACTTTCTCGCTGAAGTAAAAAATACCTAAACTTTTAAAAGAGATGGAAACCCTCAAAAGAAAACCGTTCAAAAGAAAAAGGTGACAGAATTCATTTTTCTGTTACTATTAATGTTGAAAGATGCACAATGACACATGTTGGAGAGGTTAATGCTTTGCTTGAAATGTTCCATGTTATGCCATTATACAAGTATTCTGCAACATCTCCCCAAGTTACTGGTCAGATGCAGTAGGTGGCAAGGCAAGCATACTTTCAAGATACAATTTTCAGCTTTAAAAATACCTAAATTGAATAAATAGATTAATGCCTTACAGAGGAACATCGCAGGGAAACGGACCCCCACCCCCAAAAAAGTTACCAGTACCGATAACTATATAGTCAGTTTGCCACGCTCATCAAATCCAGAACCACAGAACTACTGTGACATGAGAAGTTAAGGATTTCTGTCAATCATTATCATTGTCTAGTGTTGAAGAGCATGAAGGATTGTGTCTTTTGTGCTCATGATGAATCAGCATAAATGTCATAGAAACAATGATGATGATGATATGATGTATATACTTACGTTGGGTAGCCCCTAATTCCGTGGTCTTTCGAGCACCACTTGGTATTCTGGACACAGTCGACTTTAACCACATACGCCGGGGGGTCGTCCATGCCGTTGTACTTTTCTGCCAGCTCGTTCCAGGCCGGCTGAAGCCTCTTGCAGTGTCCACACCTTGGCACAACAATGGATCAACAATGGATCAACAGGATGAAAAACTGTCAGTGAATTAACCCTTTAATGTTTACGTTTGGGTTTATTTGTTTAATATTTGTGTGTTTAGGTGTGACATCTCCTGGATAATATTGCAACAACATAATACGTGTCACTACAAATGATGACACAACCTGTAAAGTGAGCTGACACCTGACTGTTACGTTCAACAACAGGTTTTGCTCAAAAGTACAACACAAAAAAACAATTATGAAATACCATTTAGGACAACTTTTCTTGGCACTCATCCAACTCGTCACATCCTCAATCCGATTCATCCAATGCATCCTACTTTTGACTGTTTTAAGCACGCATTATTTGGCTTGGATTGCATTTAGGACTTGTGTAATGTTGTCAAAGACCCCTGGAGGGCATGGCCAAGGCGCAATCAGAGCTTGCCACGTATGCGCACAGCTCCATAAACTTCATTTTCCCAAAAACATCCAAGAAACTTTGTCTAAAACCCTCCTGGTAGATGCATTGATGCTTTCCTCTAAGCAGTGAACTAGCTCTCAGATAACATTACTTTGATAACGCCCTTGCACGGTTTAGCCTGCTAGCTGCTCATTAGCTAAGCACTAAAGTCCATTGGATTGGACGGAGAGGCTAACAGTAGCTTGGTGGCTAAAACGCCGGGTAGCTTCCATATCCCTTTCCCACTTAACCGCGGTCAATCCAATATCACGCAACGTAAAACTCACACCCCCAGTGTAATTTCACCCGCTTTACCGCTGTGCGTTTGCAAATGTTGTACGGAGCCGCAGACTTGGACTTACCACGGCGCGTAAAACATGACAAAGTGCGGAGCGGTGGGCACAGCCTGGTCGAACATCTCCACGGTGTAGGTGTGCTCGGCGTGCTCCTCTTCCTCCGCATCGCCGTCGCAAAACACGCCAGAAAACAACAGCGCGCAGTAAATGAAAGAGAAGCGGAGAAGCGTGGAGGTCTGTGCCGAGGCCATGGTGAGCGGTGTTGCGGGGGTGACGAGCTTCCTGCAGCTGGAGTAGTGGAGGTGGCGGCGGCGGGGAAAAGAAAGAGCCAGGTTCGGTTTGGCAACAGCGCACGCCTCTTTTCAGGAGCCACGTAAACAGATAAATGCACCGGGTGAAACGCGCACGTCCAGTCACCTGCGGATTAGCGTGAGAAAGTGGTTTACACGTGCTTTACAGGGCCGTGTCAAAGACTTCCGACCGTGTTGAACTCATGGATCTATTTTGACAGGTTGGGAGAAGTGTCACTCTTTGGGAAGTACGGAAGCCCATTAGGCGAAGGCTATTCAACTGTTGTTGTTGTTGTTGTTGTTGTTGTTGTTGTTGTTGTTGTTGTTGTTGTTGTTGTTGTTGTTGTTGTTGTTGTTGTTGTTGTTGTTTTGTTTTGTTTTGTTTTGTTTTGTTGTTGTTGTTGTTGTTGTTGTTTTGTTGTTGTTGTATGGCAGTTGGCATCCGAGTGTTGCATTACCGCCAGACTTTATTCCTTAGACTTTGTCGTAGTCCTAAAAGTTCTTCTTCCAGTGTGGGAAAAGAAAAGCGAGGGCTTTATAGCGACTTCAAAGCTGTAATGTCTGTAATTGGATTTTAATATAGGCTAGAACTATTCAATAAATCCAACTCTGGAGAACGGAACACTTGTTTTATTATAGGCATATTCATATTCATGGCTTTTAGATTCTTGTTATGGAACATTTTTACCCATTCAAATAATATTTTGTTTAATTTTTTTACTCACTGTGGCAAAGGTAATGTCTCCCTTTTTATCATTCTGAAACCCATGGATTTTAACCTTTTAGCAGACTTAGAAGGTAGGCGCCACAGCAACAAGTTTTGGATACTTCTTTCATAATTTTACTATTAATTGGATTTATAGAGTGCATTTCGTGACACTCAAAGTGCTTTGCATTGTATTTTTAATGAACTTCAAATCAATGGTGATAATTACTCTCTTTCTATCTCTCCTTCTCTATCTTTATCGCTCTCTTTTTTCTTTTTACTATATAGAACACACACGCGCACACACACACACCCACCCACACACACACACACACACGCACTGTACCCATTTTCGCAGGAATAAGCTAAATACTTTTGTCTGATATTAAAAATGTGTCACAATTTCAAGACATTTCCCATTGTTATTTGGATGACAGATTTTAGGTTCAACACAATTTAAAACAAAATATATCAATTCAACTTTAAAAGAATACCAATGAGGTCATACCCCAAAGGTTAAACTGAACAGTAATTAGGGCTACATAAAGGGACTAGTGGAAAAGACTGTCCACTGTTTGTTGATTGATTTAAAATGGTCCAATAAGCCATGCTCCAGTGCACTCGTTTGGCCGACGCCACAGTTTTCCTTCACACCTAAGAACAGCCTTTCTTTCACGTATTGGCTGCCCTTACTGTGATACTACTATAAATGCATTAAGACATTTATGAAATACCTAAAAATCAGGCTACAGGGCTTTAAAACCAAAACAAGAGCAAGGTCAGTTGAGTCAGACTTTCCTGCCTCCTCATTATGTTTTAACTGGAAATTAGTGGGTGTATATTTTTGGAAAAATTAATGAAGACAATTATTACATCGAAAAAGTCCTGCCCTCAATAGTCAACCCATGGAAGCACCAAACGTCTCGGGTTGAACAATCGCACAAAATGATCATTAGTTCAGTGCAAAGAAATGGTTATGTTAAAGATATTTAATTTCACAGCGATTGTTTTACATACAATAGCTGTTCATAAAGTTACATTTCAGTCATCTTCAAAATGTTTCAACCTTTACATTCATCAGCTAACCATATCCATATTATTATTTACTGTATATGGGAAAAAAATACAAAATGTGCTAAAGTAGAGCACTGTAGTGTAGCATTTATAGTAAAGAATTGGTTTAGAGTTTAGAGCCTCACATTTTTTGAAATATGTATTTTTGTTATCATTGTAGCACTCCCTTACTTTTTAAACATAACAACAAAAAAACAACAACATAATATTCCTCACACATTCACAATCTTGCAGCAATTTTACCTCATGATATCTTGTTTCATCCATAGTAATGACTTTTTATAAATCATAAGAATTATTGCAGTAATATCATGTTTTCACAGCCTTTTAGTCCCTTCTGAAAGCTCTTAACTCCCGCTGTACTCTTTAAGGCCTGTGTGTTCTGTGATCCAAACAGAAAAAGGATGAAGTTGCAGCATGGGAACAGATTGGAACTTTCTTTCATAAAAAGCAGCCTTTATTGGAAGTGTATGTGAAAGTGGGTGAGAATGGGCCTACCATGCACTGTGGCTGTTTGAAGCGAGCCGCTCCAGTTTCAGGTGTTTATGAAGTGTTCCTGGTCTCACGGCTTCTGTCGGGACATTTTCCGAAGTTCCCTGGAAACCACTGAAAGTGTGGTTCAAAACAAGGGTCTCCCAATACTGTTTTTACCAGAACAAGAACAGAGCAACGGGAACAGAACAGATGAAAGTAGGATTGTGTTGTAGACGTGGATGTTCAGTGATTTATAGTCATTCAGAAGAGACATTTCTGGCACAAGCCTTTCTTTCCAAGAGATGTTTTGGTCCAGTCTTGGATATCATGGCTCTCCTTTGCCTCCCTCTTGTCCTCTTGCATCTATATTCCCTACCAGAAAATGGGCGCAGAGATTTGGGGCCCTGATGATTTTGCCAAACTACTATAGTTTCCTTTTTACACCACATTATTTGCTATACAAATGGTACAATTGGGGAACTGGTTTATTTCTAACATGTGACGTGTTTTAAAGCAGATTTTGAGTCACAAAGAAGGTGCTTTTGTCAATCTAGAATTAGAAAATCATTCAAATTTCAAATGTAGAACACGGACCTTTTATAACAAAAGATTCACTGTTTTTGAAAGAAATGTTCAAACTAATAATCCATCCATTTTGAACCATATCATAATTTGTTAAGGATTGGCTCCTCAAACTGGCCATATTCTTCTTATGCCTCTTACAATTTCTTACTTACTTACTCTTACAATTATGATCCCATATTGTTGCATCATTATATCATATTACAATACTAAAAATAACGTGGAGAAACCTTAAACAAATATAGCTGAAACTGCTTGGAGAAAAATAGTACAGTTTCACATGATTCCGAAAAGTTCTGCACCTGTAGCTTTCATGCAGCAGTTTTTTTTTCAAAGGTCAAATTTGACTTCAAAGGCGATTATTCACTCCTCTCATGTCGTGACAGATCCGATCATATTACCGCTCCGATAAACCACTGCTCGGCCTGGAATGTAAAAACTCCCGCCCCGTCAACGTTTATTTGAGATCTTCTGTCAAAAATGGCCTTGATGCTCAGTCGTGACCCCTTGGTCCGTATTCCTCCCTCATACGAGCCTGAAAAATGATACACTGAGCCGTTGCTTTGACGTCTTGTGTGGGGTAAAACATCTCCACAAAGGCAGGACCCTCCCGTCTGTGCCCCATTGTTATTGTGGCGAGCCAATGACCGCACATCATTATTTAATCTGGACGCGTCACACGGCAGCGCTAAATAAGACCAAAATTGCTGCTGACACATTCTGAGTCTCTCCCGGTGAAGCGGAGGCCGGGCATACCTGTGGGTGTCTACTGGTTACTCTATTGTTGAGTTTGGGCACCTGGCCAGAGCGGCAATAACATGCTGTAATCGGAAAAAAGAAAGATTAATGGAGTCGAGGGAGCAGGGGGAAGTCTGTTTATGTGCTTAATTGCCTGGTGTGTGAGTGCAGCGTCGGCAGGTGGCAATAGTAGTGGGACGAAGACAAGAATAACTCAAAATGTGTTATTGTGTAAGGGAAGATTTGTTTGGACAATGGAAAGTGTTTCTACGAGATTAGACAAATTGTTATGCTTTATAATTCTTAGCAAATTTGCACCTTTTGGAGAATCTCAATATAAAGTGTTCACACCCCAGGTCTACCATGAATCCCAGTCAATCATAATTTCCTCCACAAACAACACTGTAATAATAGTAATTTTATTCTGCATAAAAAACTGCCACGCCTGTAGTTTACGTCTGTCAAAACATGGTCTGATATACCATCACATAGTTTGTCAGTTCATGTGTCTTTTTGTCAATTCTCTTGGACGCATTTAAAATGGGAACTTAGAACAGAATCTGATTATTGAAGCACAAATTAAAACCAAGGAAACCTCCATTTTTGGTCCATTTATTGGCTCAACTTGACAGGACAGATGAAATGGGCAGAAGAGAGACAATCACCGAACTGTAGCTGGAAGTTAAACTGTCACTAAACTGTACGTAAAACTCAAATCAAAACACGACACAACAAGTTTGACATTCTTCTGTATATTTGTGGAAATGAATAGCCCAAATAAGTCAATTTGATGTAAAAATGAGTCCAAAAACGTGTTGGGGTGCAAGTTTGAGACAGTTTGTGGACATTTTTGAAAGTTTGTGAAAGTTTGTGACAGTTTGTAAAAGTTTGTAGAAGATTGTAGAAGTTTGTGGAAATCTTTGAAAGTTTGTGAAAGTTTGTAGAAGTTTGTTGAAAACTTTTTGAAAGTTTGTAGAAGTTTGAGGACATTTTTGAAAGTTTGTGAAAGTTTGTAGACGTTTGTTGGAATCTTTCTGAAAGTTTGTGAGAGTTTGTAAAAGTTTATGGACATATGAGGAGGTTTGTGGAAGTTTATGTTTTATCCATACATACACTATAAGTAAGAATTCCACACAGTTTTATAACAGAACTCTGGAAACTCTGGCCCACTCCTGGACAAACGAGGGATTACACCGTCTCTCACAGAAGCTGAATAAGTGTGTAACCAGTAAGTCATTTTTCATGCTCACTTAAACAGCACATAATCCTTTATACCACTGTTTTTGACTCTCCAAAATGGAAACTATGTAATGTTATTGCTATTTCTGACCAATCCTATTTTTATCATGTGAACATATGGCAATTACTCTTTTAGACTCCATCTGTGCAATGGCTTTTACCGACGCCCCAAGACACCATCTTCTTCCCATAAATGAACATAGTGTGCTCCAGACTTTTTTCCGCTCGGATCACAGAGACTCACGGCAGTATCATATCCGGTGCACAGGATGTGACCGGCACAAGCAATGTCATTAACAGACAACTGGTGCTATGAAGCCACTGCAGCGGCACCTGTCCTGGGAACAGCAGCAGCAGCAGCAGGCAACGGGCCCTCCCACAGAACTGGAGTCTGACCAGAGGAATGACCGCAGCTAACTTTCATCTTAATCACTTAAAGCATTCAGGGGAAAGGGATGACGAAGATGTTGTGGAGACCGATAATGTTCTCGTCAAGCTTCATGGGAAATACTGTCATTTTCCGACAGGCCAATGAGTAAACAAGGCGACACATTCATTCCCAAAAGGCTCCATGAAACAGCAAACGGGTTGGATGATGTGGAAGTTAAAAATGTTGTGCTTTGTGAGTGAAAAAACTCCACAAATATTTACTTACAAATTAAAGTTTAAGCCTTTTTGACTCATACATTTGCATAATGGGACAGATTTGCCATTGTAGTAATAAAAGTCTTCTTCCTTTTTTCCTCCAGAGCTTTTTACAAAACAAAAATGACAGAGATCTACTCCTTTCAGCGAGCGATACAACTGTGGTTGATAGTTTAGTTGACAGCGACGTCAAGCCTCAGATGGGATTCAGACAGTACAGTTACTTAAATACCTATAAAAGATGAACCATTATGCATTTATTAGTGCATAAAGTTTGGCACCAAACGTTTATTTTAGGGTTGTCAAAAGTATCAAAAATCAGATACTAATAAAAAAACGAAAACTAGTATTGAAACTAGATCATTTGATGAACAGGACAGAATGTGACTTGTCCAAGAACAGTTGTAAAATGATCTTGAGCTTTATCAGAATGAGTCTAAAACCACATGTCATTATAAAGAAAATATTATTATTAGGGTTATAAATTACAGTAACTGCAGTATCAAAAAAATATATAGAGTATTGGGCCTATTCCTTATCAAAACTGAATTTTAAATGTTAGTATTATGGAACAGTGAGGAAACACATGTGAATTATTCAGTGCATATCTATAACTGGAGAACTACATGTTGAAGACCCCTATCCTCAGGTGAAGTGGGCTCCATAAAGGCCCTCAGGTGTGTCCTCCTCATTCTCTAACCAAACCTTCATGCCATTAAGCCCCTGCATTGCCCCGTCCTAAGGCTACAGCTTTGTTGTTCACTTCATTGTTCCTGTTGGAAACTTTTATCCTTGTATTTGTCCTTGTTGATAAATCCTTAAAGAAACCTTCATCTTGAGCCAGGAAAACTATTAGTTATTTTACCGTGCTTTTTGGTTGGTACGGTGTCATATTTTTCATTTTGATGCGGGAAAATTATTATTTGTTTTTTTGCGGAACCGAAACCAAACCTTTGTGTAGTAGTTGGTTTGCCTGCTTACCCTTCAGTGGTTTGCTTCGCCGCTTTGTTACTTCAACATCCTTATGCACCAATAGCTAAGGACATTATTGAACCTCGAGGGACATTGCCTAGTTGGACCTAGAAATGTGAAGTATCTTTGTAATACAGTGCAAAAAGAGTAGTCAAATAGAAAATATTGGCGTTACAATTTCATCTTAATTGTTTAAAATGTTTCCCGTGCAGGTGTATGGTCATGTGAGGTCATGTGAGGTCATGTGAGGTCATGTGAGGTCATGTGAGGTCATGTGAGGTTGCGTTTGACTTGAATTAGTACATTAAGTGAACCGTTTTAATCTGAGAAACCAGGACAGCTGTAAAGATGTTGGAAAGTCACCTGAGCGGGACAGAACAGGTGCTTTGACAGGCGCTCGCTTCTCTGGAGGTCGCTCTCGTCAGAAGCTGCTGCTCAGAGGAAACCTGTGGTAAAGACATTAGAGCTGAAGGGAAGAGACTCAGACTCACTGGAGAAATGGGCCGACGTATCTGATCGGTATTTGATGTTTTATTTTGTAACTTACTGAAGATGTTCCATTTCTTTTTTGTGAGACTATCGACCAATATGTTTATTTTCCCCCCCACATTTTGTATCACGGACATCACATCCATTTATGTGGGTTTGGGGCTGACACAAGGATAGTATTGTGGCTTTAAAGACTCACTAAAACAGTAATATAATGACATAACAAATATTTTTTCTGCCTTTGTATAAATGTATGTTTATTTGTTTGTTTGTTTGTTTGTTTGTTTTTTTGTTTGTAAAAGCCCTTGTAAAAAACAGACATTGCAAATTAGCCTTAGCTATAAATGTTTAATGTACATAATTACTACTAACCCTACCACAAATAAATAAATAAATAAATACATATATAAATACATTAAATCAATCAATCAATCAATCAATCAATCAATCCATACATAAATACATAAATATATAAAAAAATAAATATCTATGACAAATGAGGGAAAATTTACCCAATAATAACCCAATCTTATTCTTAAAAAAATAGTTTTAACATTAGTCCTGTAAAACTATTAAAACATCTTTCAACCTATTACCATTTCTTTTATGCTGAAACAATATTTTCTGAGAGCTTTTACAGAATAAAATTAGAGCAGATTGTGTTAAAAGTGTCCACTCCCACTGCAACTTGCAGCTGTACCGTTTTTTTGGGAATGGACTGGGATCAAGATTCAAGAATCAGAACAAAACCTAAATCCTCGCACCATCCCAGGACACGTTCTCTCCCATGCATTCCAGCGGCAGCGCTCGTGCCTCCCTGGAGAAGGCCGGGGCGAGACACCGGCTCTCCCTCCCCGCGGGGCTCACCCCGAACCGCATCTGCACTGCCCCGTCCGCAGTCCACACACCTTCCACCCCATTGTCCTGTCAATCACGATGACCCTGAGCTCCGTGCAGCAGCGATTTCCTCAATGGACCACATCTGATTGATTTATGTACTTTGGGGCAGAGCTGTGTGGGATATTGGATGCTCCTGGGAGATCTCATTCACGGGAGCAGAGGACCTGAACCAGGAGCAACAGGGGACACATTCTTGAGTCCAGGTTTTCACAAGGCAACAGTGACAATAAAGTGATTTTTTTTTAATTCCTCATGTAAAAGTTTTGGTTCAACGATTCAATTAAGGTAGGGATTTTTGTCAGCCAGGAATCCAAATTAAAGACAAAGTATATAAAAACTGTAACATTGTGGTTTGAAATTGTGATAACAGTGCTATCCCCAACCCATAAGCTTTGTCTCCATTAAGAATGTTCTGTTTTTTCCTGAAATACTAAGCCAACATGCCATTCAACGTCAAAATCCACCAGGCCAAGTTACAGGTTAGCTCTGCGGAGAGGCGAGTCCACTCACAGTCTGTGTTTTCTTTCAAATAAAACACCTGTTACTCAATAACTGCAAGATAAATGAGCTTACTGTACAATTGTGGATCATCCCGGACAAAGCAATACCATCTCCATAGAGACAAGCAGGTGGCGGACACCCTACCAGAAAAGATACACAATACTGTCAAAGCTTTTCTTTTTGTTTTGCTGTCCACACTAGCTTCAGAATGATGATTGCTTCTTACAGACGTTAATCCTTGCAGTTGGCACAGTCCGGGACATTCCTCTTGTTGCCAGTGCCTCCTCTCTCCTCTCTCTATTGTTCACATCGACTTGTGGAAGGTGTTTGTTGCTGCTGGACCCCTCTCTTGTGTTTCTTGGCCTCTCGCTGAGCACTGTCGTATAACTGCGTCTGTGAAATGAAGCAAACCAGGCCTCCAAACATCTCATCCGGTCCAGCCAATTAGACGAATTTGAACAAGGAAGTTTATAATCGTTCACTGTCAAACTTGGGACATCTGATCGCACAGTTTGATTTGGTTTATTTGCCACGCAGTGCTCGTTGCAAGCGTTCGAGACTCTCCAACGTGCATTTCCTGGGTATCAATTTACCTCATTTGTTTTACTGCAGTCTTGAAATCCACTTGGTGAGAGTTGACCCTTGCTCAAGAATTCATATTATTAGCACTTGCAGCATGGACGCATAGCTGACTCCCTGGGGCGCTGTTATAAGATGGTTTATTAACTCAGAAGACTATTGTTCATTGGCATTTTTGTTTGAGGCCGCGGGTAGTTGAGAAATAAGGACTCGCCATGTTGCACAAAGAGAAACGGTTTCATAATGCGCTGTCAGAGAGGTGACGGTGAGAGAGTTTCCTCCTTCAAGCATCGTTCTGGTCCAAGACTAAATGCTTAAATAGTCTGCATAAGATCTCTGGAAGTCTAAACGTGCCAAATTATTGAAGTGCGTGGTTGAGAATTATGGTTGTTTTTTATTAGTTAAGAAAAAAATAATAAAAGGAAACAGTTTTATTCAATATGAAGATACTTTTGCTTGAAGAAAACACGGTAGATACTCCAGTAAAAGTAAACTAGTCGGAACTGAAAACTCGAGCTAAATGTATTTTATGAAATCATTTTAGTTCTGACAAATGTCTTAAAGCTACATATGCAATGTAAAGAACACATATAAAACTATAACATGTGGATCATTATTATTCATTTTAGTTCATTGTTCATTGTAAACTGCAATATTTATCTAAAACAGCTTAATAACAGAAACAGGTCCAGAACTGAACGTCCTCGTCGACATCATCGCATCTGATTTATATTTACGTGCCTTTATTGAAAAAAGGCAACATAGCATTTTTCTACCCAATGTGTATAATACAAATAAATATTTTTTTAAGTGAGCAGTGCACGGGGATAGGGGGTATGTGAAAACAGACATTTTCTGAACAATCAAGCCTCAAATTCAGAAAAATATAGAATTATTAAATCATGATACAAAAATCTATCAAATACAACTCATAACTTCATGGTGAGTGAACAGTGTTTAATTAAAAGTTCAGAAATGTGTAATTGAAATAATATTTTTAATGAACAATAAATGTTAAATCAAAAGTAGATAAACTGATACAATATGATCTTTTCCTCATTTTTAAATGCAAAATTATTCTACAAAACTAACCCGAGGGTGCATTCACACTACTTGTCCTTGTTGGGGCTTGGTTTGAGCCTGGCCCAAGATTAGTTCCTTGGTTTGACTTGGTTTGATCTGTTCTAGTCCTGGTTTAGTCCTGGTTTAGTCCTAGTCCAGGATCACTTCTGAATTTGTGTCTTCACACTTGATTTGATCTGGTTTAGTCTTGGTTTAGCCTGGTTTAGCCTTGTCCGTGATCCTCCTCATGCTCCCTCTCTAACCCCGGTCTCTCGTCTCTCTCTGGACCGTCTGAAGCAGGTTTTCAGTCTCCTGTGTCCTCTCTCCAGACCCGCTCCAGACCGGACCACTCTTCCTGTTTTTAACCCCGCGTGGTGCTCTCCGGTCCCAAAGCCGCTGGTCGCCGTGCCAACACAAACGTGAGCGGAAACCGGGCAGCACCCAGCCGGAGCCCCTGTGCACCCGCTCTGTGATAAGGGCAATCTGATCCTCGGACAAATGGGTGCTTTCCACTCGACCAGGACAAACAAGGTGATAACATATCCAAATGTCGATGAAATGTGTGTCTGGTATGTCCGATAACAATTCCAGACCAGTTATTACCTTATTATTCAAACAATTTTACACAATAGATCTCAGACGCCAATGACATGTAGGGAATTTTGACCAAATAGAAAGGCAGAGATGGTAATAGTAGTCAAAATGTTTCCACGAGAGAATACCGTTTCTTTCTTTGTATGTTCTGTTATGGCATTGAATTTCTCTCCATGGAAACAAGCACATGACGCCACCAGGGCCAGTTACGGGTCTGATCTGTGGAGAGGCAACTAATACTCACAGTAGAAAACATGTTTATCTGTAATTTAATAAATGCCAGATGGATACTGTGGACAAAGCAATAGCAAAGTGTAGAAAAGTTACATAATTTATCTTTCATAATACTATTGAAGGAGAAGTAATCACAATATTTTTTCTATTCCTTACAATTATAGGGTTTTGTAAAATAAATACTTTTTCGTCCAGTTTTCTGCTTCCTTTAGACCAGTCATGTCAAGTATAAACTAAAAACAGAAGAAACAACAGAAATGTGGTATTACCGGTAATTCAGAATAATTTAAATCAAACTGCATATTTACACAATTTCAAACCAGCAAAGTGTGACCCACAGGCAAACGCAAGACAGCATCCTGAGTGTGCGACGACTGAATCCTGACCTTTCAACTTGGAAGGCGGTTTTTCCCCTCTCCTCCGGTGAAACCAGCAGTAAAGACAGACAGATGAAAGGTGTTTTGGCTGGAAGAGTCGCGTCACATTTCCGTACTGTCACTTCTCATTAGGAACGTCTGATGAGCCGTCTCCACTGCAGAGCGAGAGCGTGTTATGGTCTGCCAGCTGACACGGCTCGCTCCAATGTGCCCAACGCAGTAAACATACTGTGTACTATATATGAGAAGTACACGTTTTCTAGTTGCACATTTAGTTCAGCAATGTAATGATATTTTATAATGTCAAATTGCAGCTAAATTGACCTGTGTTTGAGATTGATTGATTGATTGATTGACCTTAAAAACAGAACCTACTTTATATTTGCTTGGAACTGGCATCCTCCAAGACACTGGCTGATGTGTTTTTATAATTGGGGAAACGTACAGATACAAGAGAAAACTATGCACAAAAGTATCCCTTTAGAAAATCTACTTAAGTAAAAGTACTGAAGCACAGGTCAAATCTTTACCTTTAGAGTAAAATAAATAAATTTATGTTTGCTCAAAGCTGGTTCGGGACTTGAACTCAAAACCTTTACGCAGGATGATGTCATGAATGTGCTAAACAAATAAGCCTTCAAAGCATACGGAAAGTACTCTTTACTTTTTAGTCCTGTCATGCAGTGGAATAGAAAGTAAAGATACTTGCTCTCAAAAGTTGTGAGGTAAAAGTCAACAGTTTCCACAGTAAAAGTAACTTAAGTAAAGTATAGATATTAAAAATGATACTTAAATACTGTAGTATTACTTTTGTCCAATAGTTAACAGTAAAAACACTAGAAAAATGTAAATACAATATTGATTATTCTGGAGGATACCGTGAAACGACCGTAACAGTACTGTCAAATAAGTTGCACGTTGCATAAGTTTTGATTTTAATCTTATTTTTCTAGCTGGACCTTTATTATACTTAGTAGATTGATGAAGTGAGGTCGGAGATTTCTATGGGCGGTTTGACAGTGAGGTTTTTGGGGGCGGTATTTCCAAATGTTTGTTCAATTGCGTTTTAAAGATTAACTCTGTTCTTAGTCATGTCAGGAATGTGCCCAGAGTGCCCACCCATCCGTCAACCTGAGCGGGACTGGCCATTGTCTGCAGTTCAATCACAACACTGCGGTGTGTGTGACCTCATCTTCTGCTCAAAAACATCAAGTGCAAACTTCTACAAAAACTAGTGATATAAGAACATTGGGCTTTTAGAGAAAATCATCCAACAATAAAGTAGATACCACTTTAAAAATTACTACAGCTTAATTAACCATACAAAAGCAAGAGAAAATACTTACCTAATAAACAATGTGTTATTATGAGTTTTTGTTCATGCTTTTTAAGGCTAATTAAGGTGTCATTACTGAGAAGTGTGAAAAGAAAGTAATATATTTGCATTGGTCCATCTGTATGTTGACAAGGGGGATCACATTTAGAAGCGTTCCAGCATTATTAGTCATTGTGGGCTTTGGATTTCAACTGTGACTGAAAGTACTGCAGATATTTCTTCCTTGAACAAAATGATACATCTTCAGATTTATACTGATGAATTATTTATTGTGTGACGATACAACATTTAATACAAAAAGGCCCAAAAGGTTGAATTCAGTACATCAATTGGCTTTATGGATCAGCATTAGGTCCATCCTGATTTTTGATGAAATATTCAATAAGCGATAATCGAAGAAACTCTGTCAGCACAACTAAACAAAAGTAACATTATGTATCAATAGCTTCAAAGTGGTGCCATTTTTCAACACTGTGAAATGACTGTAAAAAGCTGTACCGGCCTCTGCCCTCCATCTGATATAATAACATACCGGTAGTCAATTTATAACGTGCAAACTCCGCACAAACTCTGTAACATCAGGCATTTTCTAGAAATCAAAATGTGCACAGCATAATAATAACAACACGAAGAGATTGTAGTCGACTAAAGACATTCGGGGTCAATTAATCAACTAAAAGAAGACGTGGCACTGTTAAAATCTCTTAAAATGATTAGGATCTTGTGCAAAAATACTAATGTACACAGATAAGTTATAGCAAACAGCATCTTCATCAGTGTAAAAACATTAAACCATCCAGTTCCTTCCAAAACACCAGATAACTCACTCATGTTTTCTCCTTTCTGCTCGACACCATCATCGACAAATTGACTACAGCCCAGAGATTAGGTAATAACACACTGGACGGCATTCTAGTTTGTATATTGCTTAACGTCTTAATTTGCTGCACTGTTTTGATCACATGTGTATATTTACAACAAATCAAGTGATGGTTTAAAAAGAGATAAATGCTTCGCTGAGTTTTGCTGAATGAAAGAGTACCACCAGGTGTTGACTTTTGGTATCAACATCTAAACCATGCAAAAAAAGCTTTGGTTTGGAGAAGTTTACGAAGGGGCATGCCGCAGGAAGACGTACAAGTAGCTGAGAGCAATAGTATACATTCATAGTGTATACGCATGTGTGTTCAATGGGAAAGCTAAACAGAGAAGTCATTAAGAACAGAGATTTATGTTTCATTCTGTCTAAACAGTCAGAAAAAATACTAGATTTGTGATCGTTATATTGCTACGGCGGGTGGCAGAGTAAACACTTTGCAGCTGGCGGTGATTGTTCAAGCTGTTCTTTTGAGACTTGATTTGGTTGAATTTAGTGGAGGAGGTCAAATGTTCCAACGCGGAAAGAGATCCGTTTGTGCTCAGTTCTGCGACGCTTGGCTCGTGCTTAAAACACACCTGCTCAGGAGCTCGTTACGGACACTTAATGATCCGACTTTGGGTGTTTGGCGTGTTTCACCCGCATGATAAATGTCTGTCATCAATACCCCTTAGGCAGGCATCCATTAAACATGCCGACTTGTTGAAAACTTCACGGCCAAAAAAACGTCCAGTGATTGCTTGTTCGTGTGTGACATTTCCCAGAATATTCGGTGCGTATCCCACGAGCCAAAAGAACAAAAACAGTGGCGTTGATGGTCTGTGAAAACCCAACGTGGTTAATCACACCTTTATTATTCCTGATTAGGGAAATGCTAACTTTATGCAAGAGGAAAACCTGTTCATGTCCAAGCTGTGACTACATTCATCAGTGTCTTTAAGTTGCTTTTGCAAAGCAGGCCTTTTGGCTCCAGCAGGCCGAGTATACGGTTTCCAGTTCCATACAAGCCAAATTACCTTCATGAACAATAAAAGATCAGATGTCTAATTTCTCCAAGTCTTTCTTCATTTCGTTGTACTTAGCGCTGATTTGTCCAACAGCTTTCGCGTGCTCCTCGTCCACCTCCTCCTTCAGTCTCTGCTGCTCCTTCAGGAACTCCGCCCACTCCTCCTTTAAATGCTCCATATTCTCCTGCAGCGGTTTGCTCTGAAATAAAGCACAACATTATAAATGGTACAACAAGGGATTAGATGGTGTACACGAAAACGAGACAAAAAGAGATTCTGATACACTTTATATACAATATCTATGTAAATAAATTGTGCAGTTCAGTTCACAACTATTTCTGCCATCACAGCTCTGATGTTTGGAACTGGAAGTGACAGAGCAAAGTTTATTTTTAACTGTTTTTCAAAGTTTTTGCTCAAGCGAAATGCAAACACTCAGATAAAAAAAATGATATAAGATAATTTTCTGCATATGTGCACAATTTGGTTACAACTTTATCTGGCAGGATCTTGTGGCCTGAGATCTGTGTGAGAAACAGTGACTATGTTAACACGCACACCACAATCTGATCTTGTCACATCCTTAAGCACAACATTTATGAAATACATTCTAAGAGGGTTGCTGTGCACAAACATACTTTTAAATGCAAAACTCTGTTCCCTGGATTAGTTTGTTATCTTAGGTTCAGGGGCAGGACCACACCTCATCTATTCCGTTGGCTACACTTTTTATGCCTCCTGGTCACACACATCAGCATTTGTGGCCCTGCCTCAAACCATCTTATAAGTATTCTCTTTAATTTCTAGAACGGAGTATTGAGGCCTGCAACCCTCATTTTCGGAAGCCCTAAAATTGCATCAATTGTTGTTAATATCATGTTTCTCATAGTTCAATAAATCATTTCCTTGCTAGTGAGATGCCAAATATTTTGAATGGGTTCACAGTGGGGACATTTAAGATACCAAAAAGGACCAGTGAGAAAGTAGTGCTAAGCACTCAGCTACCACACCGTCCATATGGCTTAAAGCTCAGGCTAAAAATATAGTTCACTGAAACATTATAAATTATTTCCAAAATGTTTTGACATTTAAATCTGGCTCAAAATTGAATCTGTAATAGATTTTCAGGACATATTTCTGGATAAACATTTACCATGTCTATTTTTAGACATCTGACAATGAACTAGCACAGGACTAAATAATAATTTCTGCAGAAGCTTCTGATGGTTTTACAGTACCTGCTGTCCCTCTAGCTCCCTCTGCTGGATTCTCTGTGCTACGTGATTTGCAGCTCCCACTGTGAAAACAAATCAAAACATCAGTTAAAATGATATAAGAAAGACATTTATTGGTTGGGCCACGTGTCCCCTAAATGACAGTGACAAAGATAATTTAGTGAAGCCTTTCTTAGGAGACTAACATCGTGCAATGACGTCAGACAGCTGCTGCTTTATGTCCTCGGAGCTGGAGTTCGGCACTTGTTCATTGGTTTCTGTCACACTTTTATTGAGATTGTCCAGCAGTCGACTCTCCCTGTGGCCACGCTTCTCCTAAACAACAGAAGGGGGAAGCTTAGTCCCATTTCACAGCACAGAGCAATTAAACAAATGTCCCTGTCTGTTATGGCTCCAGACATATGGTAAGTACCTCAAACTCTCTCACAAAGTAGCGCGTCTCTGCATTGATAATGGGTCTATGGTCCAATAGTCTGGACTGGATATCGCCAACATCTGCAAGATAATTACATTCACTTTTAATGGAGGGAACAAAACTATAGTGTTGTTTTTATGTCAGAATCAACAAATCCAATTCATATACCGGTAAGTTCAGTGCAAACTCAGTTCTATACAATGTTATACAACTTAAACAACAATCATAAAGGGATCCTTGAGGGGAAATGGCTATAGTGAGCATTTTGCGTTTCACAGATATTTGTGTATTGAAAATGATTTTATACTTAAGGAAATGTTAACTAGTGCAATAATGATTATGAATGTTTGTGATTCCAACACTGAAAGCTTTATTTGTTATGTTTAGGGTAACAAAATCTATGATATATTATATTTAGAATACAACATATATTTAAAGTCTTGAAGTCAGATCAAATGGAAATGAACTGTGCATGACATTTCAATGGTCATTTTTGTAAACATAGCCACTGTCTCACACACAAGTAAACTAAATCCCACATGCTTGCACCTTTTAAAAAATATATCAAATAAAAAAATGAATACATTTTGGAAATTGGAATTATTAGGATTTGTGCAATATAGAATGAACTCAAAACAGTTCAGAGATGGTGCATGGTTTTACTTACCTTTAATGACTTTGTCCATGTTTCCACAAAGACGTAGTAGTATGAGTGGCTGGATCTGGCTTGAAAGTGAAAGAGATTAGCTGCTAGCTGCTTTCTGGGCTAACTTTTCTAACACAACGACAAACGCAGTTCAATCAAAGCCACGGTAACATGTCAAAGAGACAGTCTTAAACACTCAAATTAAAGAGTTTGGGGAGTTTCTCTCATAACTGAAGTCAGCAGAACGAAAATCAGGTGACTTGAATTGTAAATATTTACTACTGCTTCCGGGTTGGAGACAGACTGAACCAAACCGCAGATTCGGGGGTGGTAAAGCTGACAATTTAATTGTTACCTATCAGTTTTCGAACGCAATGTTGTAGTGTAAATATTCAGTACCAGGGTTAAAATAATTTAAAGTATTATTATTATTTACCCCCCCAAAAAAAAATACTTTATAAAAAATAGAATTTCAGACACCGACATCGTCAATGCTCTGTCCCTACGACCACTGTGTAATATTTTGTGTGACCAGCAGGTGTCAGTCTTGCTCCGTATTTAAGTCATGAAGATGTCATGGTTTATAACACTTTTAAATTCAGTTTACAGTTTACACTTGTGTGCCTATTTGGCTAAACGTTTACACTGTTAAACAGGAGCATTTTTGTACTTCTACACTTTTGTAGGCCTATATCCTTTCAGATGCAGTTATCATTTCTGTAGAGTATGCTTATAGGTTTTATTCTTATCTAAAATAGTTCAGTATAATTTAAAGTGATTATATATCAGTGCATGTTTAAATTGATTATGTCAGTGCATGTTTGAAGGAGTTCCTCCATAATATGCAGGGCGAGGGCACTAGTTTGGGTGACCATCTCAAATGTAAATTGTGCAATATGGTGGAATGAATAAAGACTGCAAACCAGCTGATTTGTTATGTTTATCCTTTAAAACACAGTTAGAGTTTGTTATACACATTAGTATAACAACATAGGATGACCCTCCCCCCAAAAAAAAATCTTGTTCTGTTTTCTATGTTAATCTCACTATTTCATGTGGCACACTCTAAAAGTAGGAGGAAGGACAGGGGCCTAAAAGAGTGTGTACACCAAGGACAAGAGTCTACCCTCACTCCAGTTTTTCACAATTTTAATGGCAACACAAATATGCATTTTGGTTTCATGTGAGAATATTTGATGGTCCAAATGTGACTGTATAGCAGAAAAAGAGGTTAACTTTTAGCTGCAATATGCGTGTAGTTACACCCAATATCCACTGGAGGGCATCACTCCCCACATTGTTCAGGTCAAATCCCTGGTGAGTGTATTCTTATTAGCTAATTATTTTATATCAAATGCAAATATATTGGCATAAATACATTCATAATCAAGAGGGAATTCACATATATTCATCCAGAGTGAGGGAGGGCGCTGTTTGGGGCACTCGTTGCATATTACTTGTCACAAGTTTGTTTGTGAACCTTAGATTTATTATTACTGTCAGCTTCTGTTAGAAGAATATAATTATGCTCCACTTAAGACTCGCACTGTCCACATAGTTTAAGTAAACACTTATTACATGCACCATTAGTTTGATTTGGGCCTATTAAAAAGATTACATGATTGATCCACCGCCACAGGATAAAATAAGTCCTTTGCTGTTGACTTGTGTTATTGTGAAAGAGCTGCAGAAACAAACATGTCAGGACCAGCAAACAGTTTTGTGGATTCAAAAATCTGCGGGGGAAATTAAAAGCATTAGCACGAAGAGTGACATGTAAATTAGTGCATGCTTGCTTTAAAACTATTGTTGCTTTATGAACAGAAGTGGAAATTTAAAGTTTGCTCAAGTAACATTAATGATGCAGTCAAATATATTTTTGGGCTGTAGAAAAATAAAGTAGTAAATCAAGTAGTCAATTCTTTCATTTGAAATAATTATTTTTGTGATTGTTATGTAATGTAGCCCTTGTGCTGTTTTGTGACTAGAGAAACTGCTAAAATGTGGGTAACTATATAAAAAAAAATAAAAAATTCTAAAGCAAATTTTCAGCCTTAAAACGTCAGGCTTGTTTGTGAGAGTGGCTGCCATGTTCCTCTCTGAACTCAAAAATGTCTCCAAGCCCAGATTTTCAAAGCATTAGTGAATTTGGAAAACTAAGCCAGCATCAACATAACGAGGAAGTATCTGTCCTGGTGCATCATTATTTGTGAGCCTCATGTCTTCGGCTACATAGCTCTTTGCATAAGATCATAAGATGCATCATGTTCTTTTCCCTGTTTTGGTCCACACGTTTCTTATTATTAAATAAATTTTAGCTTCAAACTGACACTCCTGCAGGGCCCTGAGCCTTTCTGGGACGCTGTGTCAAAATAAACCATTACAACCCAGTCTCACCCAAATGTGCATATTACATAGGCCTAACGTAATTTCCATTGCCTTTTGTAGTTCCAAAATGTATGATTCAATCTCGCAGGCAGTCTATGGACTAAAAGCATAACAAATATCAATATTATAAGTAAATAAGATCACTTTATTCTCATATAGAAAAAATAATTGGAAATTAAGGGAATTATGTTCTACAATATGGTAATAAATATCTATCTCCATGGAGACGAGCACTAGTACAGGTCAGATCTGTGGAAAGACAAGCCCATTCACTATTTTAAATAAATCAATGCAATAACTGTAGGATAGACACAGTTAATACCATACTGTGGAACATTCCAGGCAAAGCAATAACATCAACTCCACCCAAGCTCCCAAAAAGTTTTATATAAAGAAGAATTTAAATGCCACCTGTTTTATGCACTATTTAAGCATGAAAACTGAATCATTTTCTGCAATGGCTCACTCTTAAGACGAATGAGGAATTGTTATTTTGAGAACTTTTTCTATTCAATATGGATATAATATTTTGTTTTAAATGGCTAATTGCTATGGTAATGGTCTATCACCATTTGCATGCACATTGAGACCTCATGTAGGCCTATTTATTTCTTTTGTCAAACAGCATATTTCTCCAGCCTCCATGTGTCCGTCTCTATCCCACGAGGTGCACCACTTGCACATAAGCAGAATGTGCCGGACCGGAGCAGCGCGCGGCCCCCTGTGTGCGCCACGGTGCCAGTGGCCAGATGATCCGTGTCTCTCTCTAAACCGGCGCTGTGCAGTGGGAGGTCTGTGAATGCGCTTCACCAAAACATGCCCAGTGGCCGTGCGAGTTCGCCCCGGTCAGTGACGCTCCTCTGCTCCTCTGCACCGCCGCCCGAGCACACACAACCCCCCCCACGGCCGCGGTGCCCACATCCCCCACTGGGTATAATTATTCTGCATTTGGCTGCGGTTGTTGCGGGTCTCTCTGGGTTCTTGACACCAAGGTTGGGATGGGGAAGGGGAGGTGGGTGTTACTCACTTGATGCCAAGGGCTGGAGAGATGCAGGAGGAGGAGGAGAGGAACGGCTGCTGCTGCTGCCCACATCCACCCACCTCCACTTTGTTACAGATGCTGTTTCATTCACGGACACTTTCTATGAGTCAGTGCTTATAGGTCATGTCTCGGTGTAGTGTCAATGAAGTCTCTCGGTCATGTGATCATGTAAAGTAAGAAAGTAAAAAAGTTGGCCAATATCAAATATACTTGTTACTACTGTAGGGTCTGAACTTGAACTTTTGGGTGTGTTCACTCTTGTTCAAACACCACAATTAAAGCGAGACTAAACTTGGACTAGAAAAGGACCAACCCAAGTCAATTAAACTGGGCTCAAACCAGAACTAAGCAAGTACAATCCTACTAAAAAATATATTAAAAAACATGTCATAGAGAAGTTAAGGTAAAATGTCATATTGGTATCTTATCTATCATAAAGGTATCTTCTGAAACATCTCAGATACCTTTTCAGTGGATTCAAACATGCTGCAAAGAGTCTACCACATGATTTACCCAAATAATTGCTGTTTATTTTACCAACAAGTTTCCACAAGCAACGAGGGAGGGTGCTGTGACTTTTAACTCTTCTTGACTGACTGCAACTGAAAGGATTAGGGGCCATGGATTATAAACTAACTGTTATTTTATCTGAACATAAAAGTTGTGAATGTAGCATGTATCCAGTAATGGAAAAAGTAAAGTAAAGTAAAAGTACAGTTACATGGCCAAATGTACTCAAGTCTAAGTGCTGCAAAATCTGTACTTAAGAAAAAGTACCGGTACAGATTAAAAAAAATACCAGCGCAAACCGGGACACAACCCAACCAATCAAACATTCATTCTTCCTAATAAAGGACTAAAGAAAATTAGTAAGTTATTATAAGTTTGTCTCACCTTCTCTTGCTGTAACATGGCTAAAAATGTACTCAAGTATCAGTGCTGCAAAATTTGTACTAGTAAGTACAAATAAGTAAATGTAGAACATATTCATAAAAAATACTCAAAGTGCTAATGAATTAAATAATTTATATCTGGATAAGGTTGTTTTAAACTGCAATCTGACTAGTCTACGAGCTCAGTGTATGTAGGAGCAGAGACAGAGCTGAAACTGCCGTGGATTTGGACAATTAGGATTAGTATGTACTCATTAATTAGTTTAAATGTAGCTAATTACAATTACAACATTACGCTCACTTACAAGTACAAGTGCATGTTTAAAAATCTACTCAAAAAGCTACAACTGCCCCAAAAATTACAGTAACGTGAGTATTTATAATCAGTTACTTTCCCCCCTGAATCCATGACCCATTTGTCCATTTTTCTCTGCATTACGTCATAAGGCGCTGGTACAGCTGGCAGCCCGGTGTAAACGCTCTCTCGTCTTTCTCACACTTATTGTGCTTTATCTCCTATATTTTGTAAATATAGTTAGTATATTTTTTCTATTTTACTGTACGATAGGGACACGCGCTGGAATAGTTTTTTAATTCAACTGTTTTTGACTTTTTTCGGCTGGATTTGAGCGTTTTTCGTTGCGTTCGTTGTGTTGTTGTGACGTGAGCTAGCTCCGAGCGAGCCCACCAGCCCCCCCCCCCCCGCGCCCTCCGGCCGCGCTAAAGTACGGCGTGTCGTTGGTACACGTTTATATACACGTTTATATGAAAGAGGAACTTCACGAACGATCGGGACACGCACTGGAATCGCTTTAAATTAACTTGTTTTGACTTTATTCGGCTGGATTGAGTGTTTTCGTCGTGTCGTTGCGAGGTGTCTTGGCTCTGAGTCCCCCGGCTCCGGCCCCGCCCCCCGGCTCCGGCCCCGCCCCCCGGCCGGCGCCGTACCGCGTTTCCACAAAGGAGGAACTCATGAAACTGAGGAGAACAGTCGTCTTACCCGGAGATCGTCACGTTATCCCGTCGCAATACTGACCTAACCTAATACTGATGTGCAATTCTGTCGTATGTGCAATTGCTGTTGGAATTCATGTGCAATTCATGTGCAATTACTGTGAAATTCATGTGCAATCTATGTGCTGTCGTGACACATATTCATGTGCAATTACTGTCGGGATCACATGCAATGGTATTTATTTATTTATTTGTCTATGGGAGTTTTTATTTATTTATAGGAGATCTTCTACTGAAAGTGTTTTTCAGACTTCCTATAAGTGATCTGTTCTTCTGTATCTACCTCTGGATCTACCTGCGTTGCACCAATGAAATTTCCCCATGTGGGACAATAAAGGAATATCTTATCCTCTCTCACTGTAAACGTCCTGCTCCTGTGTGGCCCTCTGCTGTCAGGGCGTCCGGGGCCTGACGGAGGACAAGGCTCACAGGCTGAACCTCACCATATGCCCCCATCAGCCTTCTGCTTTTCAGGAAGTGACGCCTTTCTCTCTTTTGCAGCACAAACAGAACCAAACATCATCAGACCAACAACAGGACGTGGAACTGCCACTTTCCCTCTTTGCCTCTGCCCGAGCTCTGCGTTCAGGGGAGAGCGTGTCGCCTGTCATCAGTGTTCACAAGTGGCTCCGGATGCCATTTTGAGGCTTGTTCCTGGAAAATAGCTGAAAATACATTGTCTGTTTCTGTGTCGGAGAGCTTGTCCTTGTCCAGGCCTGTCCTGATTCAAGGAGAAGGCTGCTGCTTTCACCACGCCACTGCTCACAGGTCAACCAGGGCAACAACGTGGACACTCTGGACCTTTGAAGCTTTTTTTATACCCCGAATCACTCCATCGACATTGTAGAGTGAACACGCTAGATATTTATATATTTGATGTATGATTATATATTTATTTTATTGTATTATTATTTATTTTTGATACGATATAAGTAGCATGTGTTACTTCGGACACCTGGGATACCTGTATTAAAAAGAATCTTCTGGTGCTAGAGAGCCATTTTGATCATTTTGCACCTAAAATACAGCTATTAGAAAAAAACATTGAATGAAACTTATTAATAATAGGTCGTGTTGAGCTGGTCTTGACAAGCACAACTGACTACTTTATTGCGATTCTTTTTGGAGGCATAAACGAGTTGCCCATGATTTGTCTATAGGTTGATTTCTCAAAACTAATTAAAATGCATTTTTGTATCACAATATTTAGAGGTCAACAGAATGCGATTTTTTTAGAATATTTGAGTTCCATAGCAACTTTTCTTCTTAAAACCGTAGTGTACTCAAGGATGAGGCATTAGGTGAGAAGAGAGACACACACATAGAACGTCATGAAAGTTCCTTTTACGCGTTATATATTCCATGGGAAGTTTTAGCTTGCAGTTGCTTGTGTTGATAAACTCATGGAATTCTCAAATTAGCTTCTATGTAGCTCTTCCAATGAGAGATATTGAACAAATGTGGATTCTGAGTCTTGTGGAAGAGGGTCTAGTTAATAGAAAAGAGTTAGAGATGAATATATTTTCTGTTCAGAGGTCTATTACAGTCGGTGCTTGGAGTGGACTGATATGCTGACCCTTCAATTCAATGTTGCAATATTTCACGACCAGTTTACACTCTTATGTCTGTACTACAAAGTGTCGGTGTAATCCCTCATACGTCCAGGAGTATTCCATTGTAGACAAAGTGTTTTTAAAACAAATGCATACTTTGACCAGTAATTGCAATGCCGTAAACAAAACCAGCTCTTCCACCCACATAGAAAAGACTTTATGGAAGACTTTGTGGCACACAGTGAAACAACATAAACCCCCCCCCAAAAAACACTTGATTCCTGATCCATTTGTGCGCGCACGCGACGGGTTGACGTTGGACTTGGGACAGAGCAGAGCAAAAAAAAGTAGTCAAAAAACGGGCGCGTGGAGAGAGAGAGGGGGAGAGAGGGAAGGGGTGTAAGTGCCCTAGGGGTCAAAGTAACACACGCACACACACACACACATGCACGCACACACACGCACACACACGCACGCACACGCACACACTGTTGTCGGGCTGCTGTGGTATGTTTGGAGCAGTGCCTCGTCAGATTAGGGCCATGCTGCTTGCGTTTGATGGCCAACCTGGACAGACAAGAGCTGCCAGGCACAAACTGCTCAGGCACATGATGTCAAAAACCACACACACACACACACACACACACACACACACACACACATGCACACGCACACGCACACATACACACACACACACACACACACATACACTCTATACATACACACAGAAATTATCCCGCGCCAGACCAAAGAGACAGATGACACCCAGCATGAAGCTAAAGCCAAATCTGTAAGCATCCACGGCGATCCAGCTGGCTAGCCCTAGGGTACCTGTCTCCGCGAACTGGAATCAGCGTCACCCCCTGAGCTGTCAAATTAGCTCACAGGGCTGGAAATGCTGAAGAGATTTGGCCCCTGCGCGTACAAGAGCAAAAAGAGGGGACTGCAGGGGGGAAGGGTGAGGGAGAGAGAGAGATTAAAACGTAATGATTGTTTCATTTGCCAATTTGGGGAAAGTTGTGGAAGTTGGATGAGGAGAAGTCAAGTGTACGCGGGAGTTATTGATACAGTGCAAAACGTGCCGACGCGACAGGAATTTGTCATCTGCGTTTTTTGGTCTCTCAGTGTCCGGAGGAGTGGACATTTTTGCAAGTTGCAATTTGGAGGCGTCAGTTCAAATCCAGCAACAAAACTTACAGTTAACAGCGGTGATATGCTCCTTCGTGTTTAGCAATGGCATATTCTGATAATACATGTGATTATTAAGTGAGCTGTGTGGAGGGGAGATTCGGTGGCATTAGCTTGGTGGTAGTGGAGTTGCTCTATAACAGAAGAAAAATAATTAAATTCAATGTAAACTCCAAAAAACGTAAAGCAAGTTCTGTTGCTCTGTTGTCTGGCTATTTATGTCATAAAAACAGATGTGATTGGTCATGTCTAAATAATGTTTCAGACAATGTGAATGAAAGTAAATTGGTAATCAAACAATATCATGCAAATCCAGCAGAAATGTGAGAAAACATGTCTTTACGCGTTGGTTGAGGTTTATTCATCAGATAAATGTGAAATGTCTGTAAAATGAATCACAAAAGTGCAGAAATATCACCTTATACTCGTATTTAAAATTACAGTATAACTTTTTTTCGTTTTTCATTTTAATCAGCTCTTTTTGTAGCATTTTAAACATCATACTCAAAGGTCAAATCTAGCATATCTTCAAAATAACATTCACGATTTGATCTAATCTTCGATATATTGTCCATCCCTAATCGTAGGCCACTAAAATGAGATATTGTGACTCTTCTTGTTATTAGATTCTGGTTTGTGCACTCTCGTTTCAGGATCTGGCATGTCACTACACAATTTGGAGTCATTCATTTACTTAATTTACCTCTATTTCGGTTGCGTTAATGAATGCTATTTTAGTTTTATTTACAGCAACTATACCAGCCAGCGCGCAGTCAGTCTTGTATTAGCAAACGCTGTCAGACACACACGCACCAACGTCTACACAGAGCCAGGGGCAACTTTTCAATTACTTTCGGTGTTAAGCAGTCACCTGGGAGAGACGTGCAGCCTTTGAGTGGAGTGACATTTGAACCAATAGACCGCTCTCCTCCTCCACCATGCCATCATTTCATCCTCCTCTTCCCCCTCTTTTCTCCTTCTCGTCCCGGTTGCGAGACAGCTGTGAACGCCAGGCCCGAGATCAGAAGTGACACCAAACAAAACGGTCAAATGTTTTCTCGGTGAAAAGTGCGCATCACAGAAATGATCAAGGGCGCGGTGGAGACTGTTGAATTCATTAAAGCGGGAGGGATTAGCAGTGGGTTTAGTCCAAAAAGGATCAGAAAGTTACAGCCGGATCTGTCATTCGCCGATCCACAAAGTTTAAAGAAGCTGCAGGGCTGGTGACTCTTTGACTTTGAGCTACAGATTAATGCACTAACATGAAAGTAAATAGTATTTTATGAATTTACATCTGTGAACTGCTCCTGACAGGTGCCTTTAAAGTGCATACGTTAGGTACTAACTTTACTTAAACGTAGTGAATATGATTTTGAATTTTACCTAAAAAGCTGCGTAGTTTTCCCCAGTTTGACACTTTTTGTGAAGTTTCTAATATTTCTTCCTGGTTGGACATGAGCGTCAAATGTGACTTTGGTAGAGGTAATTCTACAACTGTTACCTAGCAGCCATACTGTAAACAAGGGCCAAAAACAATATAAATCAATAGTTAGGATTTGACAGATAATAATACCTGATAACACCTTTTATTTCATTAAAAGATTGTTTAAACTGTCAGAAAATTGTGTTCTTTGAGTACAAATTGTCTCTGAATTTTGGATGAAATGTCGCATATTGATGACATCACAGAGGGATTCTGTGTAAGAACTCAGCTCTACTTCCTGTAATTGTCATCTCTCCTTTTTCTTTTGTTCCCACAAACTGTAACTTGACTGTGTAAAACTAAGATAAACATTTACCATAGAGACAATTCCACCAAACAAAGTAACAACTAAAAAACTGTCATATGCACTTTAAGCTAGATAAATAGATAGAGATAAATTAGATGAAATTACCCCCGCTATTAGCCCTGAACTAGCCCAAGCTGTAAATCTAACGTCCCATATAAATCCACCTGTAAACCTAGAAAGGTTCACAGCTTTTGATCAAGCAGAGATAACTTCAGCCATTATGTCCTCTAAAAGCTCAACTTGTGTCCTAGACCCCATTCCAAGCAGACTCCTCAAAGACATTCTTCCCCTAATTATAGACTCTATTCTTAATATAATAAATACTTCACTCGAAAGTGGCTATGTTCCACAGTCCTTCAAACATGCAGTCATTAAACCTCTTCTGAAAAAGCCTAATCTAGATCCCGACCTATTGGTAAACTACAGACCTATTTCAAATCTTCCCTTCGTCTCTAAAATCCTTGAAAAAGTTGTAGTAAAACAGCTTTGTCGCCACCTGCAGGACAATAACTTATTTGAAGTTTTCCAGTCAGGGTTCAGAGCCCACCACAGCACTGAAACTGCACTAGTTAAAGTCACAAATGATTTGTTATTAGCCGCTGACGATGGACTGGTCTCAATCCTGGTTCTGTTGGACCTCAGCGCAGGGTTTGACACCATCGACCACAACATTCTACTGCAGAGGTTAGAATGTGATGTAGGTGTTGGAGGAACAGCCCTCAGCTGGTTTAAATCCTATCTATCTGATAGGTTCCAATTTGTTAATGTAAACCAGAGCTCCTCACCAAGCTCTAAAGTAATTTACGGTGTGCCACAGGGATCAGTACTCGGTCCAATTCTGTTTACTCTTAATATGCTGCCATTAGGCAACATTATCAGAAAGCATGGCATTAACTTCCACTGCTATGCAGACGACACTCAGCTGTATTTATCAATGAAACCTGATCAGAGCGATCAAGTAGACAGACTTAGTACTTGTGTGAAGGAGATAAAAACCTGGATGACACTAAACTACCTGCTTCTTAACCCTGAAAAAACCGAGGTCATTGTGCTTGGCCCTAAGCATCTACGAGATGCTCTATCTGAGCAGATAGTCACACTGGACAATGTCAGTGTAGCCTCCAGTTCTACTGTAAGAAACCTTGGAGTCTTATTTGACCAGGAGCTCTCATTTAAAGCTCATATAAATCAAGCTTGTAAAACAGCCTATTTCCATTTGCGCAACATCGCCAAAATCAGAAGAATCCTGCCTAAAAGTGATGCCGAAAAACTTA